>NW_012119154.1:5716796-5729782 GCF_000951035.1 Colobus angolensis palliatus | reverse complement strand
TGCCTGGCTAATTTTGTATTTTTAGTAGAGATGGGGTTTCACCATGTTGGCCAGGCTGGTCTTGAACTCCTGACCTCAAGCAATCTACCTACCTCAGCCTCCCAAAGTGCTGGAATTACAGGCGTGAGCCACCGTGCCAGGCCTTGTCCTCCTCCTTTTAAAAATTACTAGTTTTTATTATTGTTACAGGATCTTTGGAGTGTCGCTTTTCTGGCTGGAAACCTCTGTGGCCTGTGGCGCCTTTGCCCGAGTTTTGCTGGGGCCCACTGGGCTCGTTCTGCTGTCTTGGCCCGGCAGGCGGCACTTGGCTCATGCTTCCTGCCTGGATCCCATACCTACCAAGGACAAGTCAGGCATAGAACAGCAAGGGGTGTGTGAGCAAGCATGTGATTGAGCCACTGTGCACGGTCAGGCACACTGGCTGCTGCTGCAGGGTGAGCAGTTCCAGGTACCTGCACAGGCGCCAGCCCTCTGCAAGGCTGCAGCTGGACCAGGTGCACTGCAGACAGCTTCTCTGGCTGGCATCAGGGTATGCAGTAGTGCCCGGAAGCTTGGAGATACCAGGAACCACAGGGCCCCAAAGAGGGAGTCACAGCCCCAGCTCTGGGAGCTCCCAGGTCTGCACAGTTCTTCTCTCCTTCTCTTCCCCCACAACGTGGTGAGCAAGGTGCATGTTTCAGCCCTATTTGTGTCATGGCTCTTTTAGCCTCACCATTCAGTGGATCTTGAGTTCTTGTCCTACATCCAGGAAGAATGAGGTACATAGACAAGTGGAGGGTGAGCAAGATGAAGAGTAGCTTTATTGAGTGATAGAACAGCTCAGAGGAGACCCATAGTGGGTAGCTCCTCTCCATAGCCAGGGTGTCCCAACGAGTGTTCAGCTCTCAGCAAAGAAGGTAGTGCCTCTCTGTGGGTAGATTGTCCCATCCTCTCTCCATCCTCTCAGCAGAGAGAATAGCTTTTCTCTGCAGCTGATTGTCTCACCTTGTGTCTCCATTTTCTAGTCTTGCTGAGCTTGTGGCTGTTAAGGGCCTCAGTGGGGAGGAAGTGCGGCTTGGACCATGGGCGGCCATTGGCGGGTCCAGGGAAAAGCACCACCAGTTACCCCTCTGGTCCGTGAGACTAGTGGCTTGAACCCCAGGCTTCGAGCCCTCCCCCACTTGAAGGTGGGGCTTCATCACCCACCCACTTCCACCCAGGAGCCTGCCTACCTCCTGCCACCATTCATGGCGCCCAGACTGTTTGTGCCAAGGGGCACCTACAGGCCAGTACTGAGCTGCCCTCAGCGCCCCCTCGGCCTCCCTCCTGTGCTCATTGGTGCCCAAAGTCCAGAGGGGGCTGAGGTGGCAGGAGGCTGGCATATCAGTGCTACCCTGAGCATTTGCACACCCAGCCAGCGTGCGACAGCACGTGGGCCACTCAGCCCCATCCTTGCTTCGAGATCAGAGTGGCACTGGGAGAAGAGAGAGGCTAGGCAGCGAGAGCAGACGCCTCTTAGCCTTTCGGGGGACGGGGGCCTTCCCGGGCCCCCGAGAGTGCAGAGATGCTTCCCTCTGCAGCTGCAGCTTGGTAGCTGCAGCCACGCCCAGCTCCTGCTTGGCTCCGTGGATCGTGGCACTGCCCCAGGCACAGCTCTACCTCAGGGACCTTCTCTGTCCGCCCCTCCGTGCCCAACCACGCTGCTACCCCGCCAGCAGGTGACTCGGCCCAATCCCATCGTGGCGGGCTTCAGGGACTGTCCACTTCCTCCCTGCTGCACCCTTTCCACGGCAGCAGCAGGCAAGAGCAGCGACGCGGGGCCAGGGTCAGTAGCAGCAGAGGCTCCAGGCCTGGGAGTAGATCCTGCCTGGCCCCGTGAGGCTGGGGACTGCACAGTCAGCTGCCTTGGGGATATGGGGCACAGGGGTCCTCCCCGCTGCCCCTACTGGCCCTGCAGCTGCTGCCACCGCCACTGCCCACGACCTCCTTCCGCCACAGCCAGCGTGATGGCAGCAGCTGCTCCAGGCCATAAAGAGGCGATGCTGCCAGCACTGTGTCTTTTAGAAAGGGAAACCAAAAAAAAGAAGGAAAGAAAGAAATAGAAGGATCCTGAGAGTTCACAGTACACTCTACTTGAAAAGGCAGATGGCCACAGACATTTCTAAGACGTGAGACTTTCTCCCAGATCCTCTTACTCCATAATTATATACATACATCCACATATATGTGTGTGCGTGTGTACATGTCCATATATAATATTTAACATTTAATAGGGATTTATTTTTAAAAATAGTTTCAGACTTTCAGAAAAGTTACAAGAGTAAAAGTAGTTTTAAAAAAGAGCATTTGTGGTCAGGTGCGCTGGCTCATGCCTGTAATCCCAGCACTTTGGGAGACCAAGGTGGGCGGATCACCTGAGATCAGGAGTTCGAGACCAGCCTGACCAACATGGAGAAACTCCACCTCTACTAAAAATACAAAATTAGCCAGGTGTGGTGGTGCATGCTTGTAGTCCCAGCTACTCGGGAGGCTCAAGCAGGAGAATCGCTTGAACCCGGGAGGCAGAGGTTGCAGCAAGCCAAGATCGTGCCATTGCACTCCAGCCTGGGCAACAAGAGTGAAACTCCAGCTCAAAAAAAAAAAAAAAAAAAAAAGAGCTTTTGTATATTCTCCACCTGGACTCATCTGCGTCAACATTTTACCTGCTTCATCACTTGTGCATAGGCTTGTTTCTTCTCTCTCTCTCTCTCTCTCTCTCTGTGTTTGTGTGTGTGTGTGTGTGTGTGTGTGTGTTTTCTAAATCATTGGAGGATTGCATACATCATGGCCTTTACCTTTAAATACTTTATTATATGTTTCATAATAATATGGAGAAGTATTCTCTCTCATAACCACAGTAAATTTAACACTGATACAGCACTTTAGCAATAAGATTAATATTTTTCCTATGATAGGCTATCTCCCTTCAGAGTCTGTTTGTCATGTACCTGTTTCCTTTTATCCTCCCGCTCCCTAGCCTTCTGCTGTTTACCCTCATTCTCTCTACTTGTTTTTGCTCTTTTGTCTTGAGGTCTTTCGGTTTATAATTATTTGGATATTCCTGAAGCTTAAAACACAGACATGCACTTTGAGGTAAAAAATTTACCAGATCCTGCTTTGGAAGAAGTCTCTAGTTCCTTTGATTTTCAAAAAAAGCTCTGGCACTGTTGAGTCTTTGGCCTTCCTTTTTTTTTTTTGAGACGGAGTCTCGCTCTGTCACCCAGGCTGGAGTGCAGTGGCCGGATCTCAGCTCACTGCAAGCTCCACCTCCCGGGTACGCCATTCTCCTGCCTCAGCCTCCCGAGTAACTGGGACTACAGGCGCCCGCCACCTCACCCGGCTAGTTTTTTGTATTTTTTGGTAGAGACGGGGCTTCACCGTGTTAGCCAGGATGGTCTCGATCTCCTGACCTCGTGATCCGCCCGTCTCGGCCTCCCAAAGTGCTGAGATTACAGGCTTGAGCCACCGCGCCCGGCCTGACCTTCCTTTCAAAAAATAAATTTTTGAATATGTTTCTGAAGGTTTAACAGCTTTTTTTCTTTTCTCTCTTTTTCTACTCTGGTTTATAGTTTGAAAAAGTACCAGAAGGTCCTATCCCTCCATCTACACCAAAGTTTGCATATGGGAAGGTCTCTCTGGAAAAGGTAAGAAAAAAATAACAGAAACTTTGAAAGTGAGAGATGGGAGTGAGAAAGTGGAATTTAGTAGCAGTGAGTGAAAGTGCTGTGCTGGAGGAATTGGCTCGTTATTTTTCTGAGAATTTGTTTTCTGCGAGCCTAATGGGGTAAACAATGTTTCTGGGAAAAGGGGGAGAGAGCGGTGAGAACATACTTACGCTTGTTGACAGGATGAGCAGATGGGACACAGGTGGGAGTAATAGGCATTCTTGGATCATTTGGGTCATCTTGGTTCCTTTATCAGTGGTATAAACAGTGTCAAGTGCCTTTGTGGAAATAACATGCCACCTCATTGTTCTGGCTGTCAAGGCTCTTTGTCATAATTTACCTTTTTTTAGGAGTTCCGCAAAATCACAGGCATTTTGATAGATCTCTGCCCTAAATTATATACTTCCCTCCATCTCAAAGTTGTGTCCTAATTTTTATGTTCTGTGGTTTATATGTTAAATGGGGACACTGGAGAAAAAGCTAGAAATCAGTCATAAATAGGAGTTAAGGGCAATGTATTCTAGGAAAAGTGAAAAAGAAGAAAGGTTTTACTTAATAGTCAGAGGAGTGACGTAGCCAAAGACAATTTGTTTCGACCATCTGTGTCTTCAGGTTTTCCCCTTTTATAATCCCTAACTCCTACATGTATTAACTCACGAGAAAAAAAAAAGAACCATTACCTATTTCTTAAGAATCTCAGTATCCTAAAATAGTATCATAAGTTTTTATCTTCAAGCAAAATGCCAAACATGATTATGTAATTTTTCCATCCAAGAAGCCCTTTGACATGGTTGGTTGGTTGAGTTCTTGTAACATTTTCCACCTAGTGTCAGATACATGTGCTACATTCTACAAAGAATGTGGTCTTTCTCTCTGATAGGGATCTTTCTTTAGTTTAATCAGACTTCAGTCACTCTTGTAAAGGGAGCACCTTCTACCTGTTCATTGCTACAGCTACTTAAGGAAAACTTTGGTTTGTTTGTTTCAGAGCCGTGACAAATCTATTTTTATGCAACAGAAAATAGCTCCAAATGTTCAAAACAACAACATTGCTAAAACAAAGCTAGCTTAGTACCAAAAGCACATTCTGTTTACCGTGAAAGAAAATCATGTGAGCAGAAATGACTTTTTATTTTTAAATAAATTATACAATTGAAGATAGCAAATCAGCATATAACTGAATTAACTTTATGTAGAACACAGTTATATGGAAAACAGGTTTTTACCGTGAGTTGAATTTCTTAGCGTCCAGGCGGGAAAACACCCATATGAATAGCTGGCTTGATGAAACTGTAAATCAGATTTTTTTCCTTAATGCTGCACATCAGCAAGGTAACTGTGGGAAGTGTTTATGAAATTCCTAAATGGGCTGGGCGTGGTGGCTCACACCTGTAATCCCAGCACTTTGGGAGGCCAAAGCGGGAGGATCACCTGAAGTCAGGAGTTCAAGACCAACCTGGCCAACATGGTGAAACCCCATCTCTACTACAAATACAAAAATTAGCCAGGCATCGTGGCACATGCCTGCTCAGGAGGCTGAGGCAGGAGAATCGCTTGAACCTGGGAGGAGGAGGTTGCAGTGAGCCAAGATTACGCCACTGCGCTCCAGCCTGCCAGCCTGGGTGACAGAGTGAGTCTCTCTCAAAAAAAGAAAAAAAAAATCCTAACCAGTATTATGTCGTGGAAAATCCTGGGGTTTGGAGCCAAATCTAACCACAAATCCTGGCTCTGTCATTACTCAAGTGGACTTCTCTGAGTCTCCACAACACGGGGAGGACAGTGGCGCCTGCCCCACAGGTTAGCTGTGAGTAGTCAGTGAGCTAGTGCCTGTAAACGCTGTATCTCATCTGGAGTGTGTAGACAGGCAATGACTGGTAGCTGTTATTATCATTGTTGTTATCGCATCAGAATAAGTATCCTGGGTTCCAAAATAACCAGTCCTTTGGATTGAATATAATAAATAGTTGCCAGGCGTCTACTATGTTCTAGGCATTGGGGCTGAGTATGGAACATATCTTATCCTGAAGGAGCTGACAGTCTGGTGAGGAAGACAAAGATGAACAACTGAAAAATGATACAGGCATGGAAAATATGCCACACACAATTTCAGAGGAGGGTGAAGTAACTAGAAGTATTAAATATTAAGGTGATATAATAATAGTGTATCTAATCTTAGTTGAATGTAATTGGCCTCTGGTTACTACTTTTACTTCTTAGTCATTTCACTTGGGGGTGTTCAGAGAGGGTTTATAGGAAGGCCGCATCTGAGCCTTGGTTTTCATTCATTTTAAGAGCCTTTTATAGGTCTCTGAGCAGGTTGAATTTCTGAATAGGTATGTTTGAAGACTACCATCATCATAGTTTTCTTCAGGAGTTAGGGAGTAGATGGAGAGGACTGAAGGAGACTGGGAAGCAATATTGAGTGGAATCGGAATGATTTAGGTTTATTTAGGGGTTTGGTCAAACCCACTGATATCTTTGATAGTTAGGAAGTGACGCTACTCTCTACCCTGATGACCAGTGAGGGGTGCAGTGTGTGAATGCTGCTTTTGTTTCTTTTCAGTTAAAGACAGTGGGAGCAGCTCTGGACATTCTGTGCCCCTCTGGGCCCATCAAAAGCCTTTATCCCTTGACATTTATCCAGGTGAAACAGGTAGGCCTTCAAAGGTAATGCCTCGCCAGTTTTCTATTTGCAAAAATGTGCTTTCTGCACTGCCTTGCAGTGCCCGTTCTGAGTTCAGGGGCCAAAATGGTAAGCAAATGCATCAGATCCCAGGTAAATGAACCAAGAATTTCCAGGCTCTCTTTAGCTTGAAGGGCTGCACGGTGGGCTGATCCTGCCTATATTTTTTGCCCCACTTCTCACTCATACAGGAGGTAGCCCAACCTGCTTCACCATAATTCTGTACAAGTTATAAATTGAGTTCACTGACCAATCTAATTAATCTTTATTACTAGGCATCAGTGGAAGATCACTGTTTTTTGTTTTTTTTTTTTTTTGAGACGGTGTCTCGCTCTGTTGCCCAAACTGGAGTGCAGTGGCCGGATCTCAGCCCACTGCAAGCTCCGCCTTTCGGGTTCACGCCATTCTCCTGCCTCAGCCTCCCGAGTAGCTGGGACTACAGGCGCCCGCCACCTCGCCCGGCTAGTTTTTTGTATTTTTTTTTTTTTAGTAGAGACGGGGTTTTCTCGATCTCCTGACCTCGTGATCCGCCTGTCTCGGCCTCCCAAAGTGCTGGGATTACAGGCTTGAGCCACCGTGCCCGGCCCGATCACTGTTTTAATACTCAAAACAGACAGTTTAATTATTTGTCTGTTCTTAGCTCAATGGCATAAGGACTGTGTTTTTTGGTAGACTGGGTTCTTTGAGATTCTTTTTCCTGCTTTTAAAGAGAACAGAGCACATCTTTTTTTTTTTTTTTTAGTGTTTGTATATGTGTGTGTTTGATATCCAGACACTGCCTCGTCTTTATTTTTTTTTTATTTTTCCCAGCATTTTGTTTTGGAAAATTTTTTAAATCCAAAAAATGTTGCAAGAATAGTACAATAAACACCCATATACTTTTTACCTAGATTCACCAATTGTCAACAGTGCTTTACTTGCCTTTTTCTCTCCATGTGTATGTAGTCAACTGCTTTTCTTTTTCTAACCATTTGAATTGTCAGCACCATGTCACTCCACATTTAAATACTACAGCATACATGTTTTAAGAAAAAGAACATTATTCTACAGGACAACAATACAATGATCACACATAAGAAATTTAATATTGATGCAATCCTATAATCTAATATAAATCCTATAGTCAAGTGTTCCTGGTCATTGCAATAATGTCCTTTACAGCTTAATCTTTTCTCAATCCAGTTTCCAATCCATAATCACACATTGCCATTAGTTATATTCTCCTTAGTCTTCTTCTGTCTGAAACTGTTCCCAAGTCTCTCTCTCATGACATGGACATTTTTGAAAAGGTCAGGGTGTTTGCAGACTTTGCCTCGCTAATTAGATTCAGTAAAACATTTTGGGCATGAACACAACGAAGGTGATATGTCCTTAGGGAATGATAGCGGGATGCCCGTGAAACCAGCTTGTCCCTTCACTGCAATGTTAAGCTTCATCACTTAGGATCTCAGCCCCATGTTTTGAAATAGAAGGTTATCCATGTCCTCCTTTCTGATTTTCTGTGGCGATCACCTTCTGGAAGGAGTCTGAACGGTAAGGCAAAATAATAACAGCATATCTAATCTTAGTTTAGTGAAGTTTGCCATCAGTTGCTATTTTTACACCTGTGATTTTATTCCAACAATTCTATTTTGTAATAAAATGAATAATTAAGTCCCCCCACACACACACATTCACTGTTTTATGAACATTGTATAGGGTACTCTGCAGTCCTAGCACCCACATCTATAAATGGAACTTACCTGCACTTCGCAGGGCTGTTGAGCACTTCAGACAATGATCCAAGAGCACGTGGAGCCTGGGGAGGGAGTTTCAGGTTATATATGAACACGTGCAGCCATTGTTCTTTCTCAGACCCCTTCTGCTTTCTGATCTTTGGCCAAGGCAGTGGTCTCAGATTGGGTGGGGCTTCCTGGGCCCTGGCTATTTCAGATCTGGGGCAAGTCCACAGAATATCTGTTTCCAGCAAAAATCCCCAAAGGGCACAGACTTCAGGGAGTGGGGCTCAGCCTACTGTCTCTGCAGGGACCCCCTGAGCCTCAGCCACACCTGCCTGGGGAGCATCACAGCTTCTACCCCTCCTTCTGGAAGCCCTTGACAAAGCTTTCCTCAGCCCTTGAGGAAACTTACCACTTCAGCTAGTTTTCAAAATAAGTAAATAAATAAACAAAAAGGAGATGGAGGTGTGGAGTCTGGGCGGGAGGTGTTCTTGTGCTAGAAGGTTTGTGTGGTCTTAGTAGCATTTCTTGTGCTCAGCTCATTCTTGCAACACAGGAAGGTGGATTAATGCTTTCCTCAGCTCCTCCCAGTCACCTTTCCACTTGCCTGAAGTTTACTTTCTTTCTTTCTGGTCCCTAGAAGTAGGGAAGCTTTTCTCTGTTCCATGCTGGATCTCTCTTTGCATTCTCTTCCATAACTCAGGATTTTGTCCCAGCTCAGCCTTGCTAATAATGTCCACAGCAGGAAGTAAATAAGCAAAGTCAATAACTATAATTCTGTGGATTATTATGTCAATAACTATAATCTGTGAATAATTCCGTTACTGCTGAGGCTGATTGTTTAAGGCTTTTCTTTTGGACCAGGGATATCAGCATCTAAAAACATTTTCTGATTTAGTGGTCGGTTACAATCTAGTCTCTTAACTATTTCTTTCCCCTGTTCCTCCACTTAAAACGGTTCTGATGGACTTTGTTGTTGTTGTTATTATTAGAGATGGGGTCTTACTATGTTACGCAGACTAGCCTCGAACTCCTGGGCTCAAGAGATCCTCCCAGTTCAGCCCCCCAAATAGCTGAGACTACCGGTGAATGCCACTGCACCCAGCTCATTGCCTTTGGTTTTGTATGTTCAAGCAGATTTAGCCCAAGAACCTGGAGGCAGTTTTGCTGAGCAGAACTTCATCTCTTGGCTTTGCTGTTTTGTTTACCTTGTTTTTTTTTTGTTGTTGCTGTTGGTTTTCCTTAGTTTTGTTTTTGGAGCTAACATCCATAACTTTTGCTATGTATGATACAATCCCGTGTATGACCCTGGGCAAGTGACTTAATCCATTCAGGGTCCAGGTTCCTCTTATGGGAAAGGGATGCTTGATAAGACACTGTTCACAGTTCCTTGCAGTTTACTATTATGATAGATCTTTGATGTGCTAAAAATGTAAGCCAGTTTCCTTTTTCAAGTTTATGTTTTTCTGGAGGTGGGGGAAGATTTTCATTCCTTATGGTTTCCAAAACATCGCTTTCATACAGGACTAAGGTAACCAAGTTCTCTAAACGAATGGCAATAGTGATGTATTTTTCTTAAATCCTTTTCTAACCAGTATTATGGGTTTGTGCTGTACCGGACAACACTTCCTCAAGATTGCAGCAACCCAACGCCTCTCTCTTCACCCTTCAATGGAGTCCACGATCGAGCGTATGTTGCTGTGGATGGGGTAAGAATCGTCTCTGAACTGTGTGTTTTGTCCCGGTGAGGGTGGGGATGAGCAGCCTGCACTTGTTAACACAGTATTTGGGGTCTTTGCTCACCTCTTCAACCTCAGGCTCCACCCATCATCTTTTTTTTTTTTTTTTTTAGACAGATTTTTGCTCTGTTGCCCAGCCTGGAGTATGGTGGTGTGATTACAGCTCACTGCAGCCTCAACTTCCCAGGCCCACGTGATCCTCCTACCTCGGCGTCCCAAGTAGCTGAGACTACAGGGTTGCACCACCTTGCCTGGCTAATGTTTTGATATTTTTGTAGAGACAGGGTCCCACTATGTTGCCCAGGCTGGTCTTGAACTCCTGAGCTCAAGTGATCCTTCTGCCTCAGCCTCCCAAATTGCTAGGATTACAGGAATGAGCCGCCACACTGGGCTCTACCCTTCTTCTTGGTGACCCTGAGCTGTGCCTCTTGCTTGCTGTGAGGCCTCATGCATGTGCCATTTGCTGGAATCCACCCTACCCGCCATCTTAACCCAGAGGGCTGTGCTTGACACCCCACCCTCTCAGAAGCCTTCTGGGTCTCCCCAACCAAGGTCGCCCTTCTCTGACTGATATTGCCTGTACCTTCTTTGCTCCTTAAGGGTGGGGTCCATTTTCAGTTCAATTTTGTACCTGCCACTGTACAAAGTTTGTTGAACTTCGTGCCTTTATCCTACATGAGAAATTATATTCTGAAGGACTGCTCGTGACAATTATTACTGAAATGCACAAAGAACCGTGTTTCATAACAAAAGCAGATGCATTTCAGGACTTCCAGTCCTCTCACTGAAATGGTCACAGGAAGGAACATAGGAAAAGATTTTCCTCACCAAGAAAATTTGTTCAGAAGATTTTAAAATATTTCCCATTCTCCTGTAATCAACAGCTTTCATTTCAGTGGGAGCAGATTACTAAGACAGTCTACTCTTTTCATGGTAACTGTTTCTTCGCTTCTAACTTTGGTGTTGTCGTAGTGAATTACGATCATTGCAAGGTCAATTTAAAAACTCTAACCTTTAAAAAAGTTAGGAATATGTTGCTGATAAAATACCTGTTGTTTTTCCTCATTCTATTATATAATTTTCGTGGTTAATGCATCATGTCAAGTATTTTGAGGTGAGAATACTCCACCTAACTCTCTGATTTTATCTCGTTTATCTGATTTTGTCTTATCTCTCCATGTTGTTCAGAAGCAATTTTTTTGTGAGTGACTTTTGTGCTGTCAGAACACGAAGCAGCTCCTCTAATAAGAATCCTCCCCTGGAATTTGTCTCCCTCTTGTTTCCACTAAAAGTAGATGGCAATAAAACATTCCAGGGCAAAGGAAACTAGCTTAGACCATTCCATGCTCTCAGCTGTGTCTGGCAATTTTCCTAAACAGGAAGCAGTGATTGGGGGAACTTTCCGACCTGGCCAGTAATTTGGGCTAAGATGCTATCAAACCATTTCTTTCCAAGTCTGGTGACACTTCAAGGCAAGAAAATGAGTGCTAAATTATCTGAGCATGCTGCCTCTCCTTGCTGACCTTCTTACCCTCAATTCAATTGTCGTTTGGTCTTGAACCCCACAGATTCCCCAGGGAGTCCTTGAGCGAAACAGGGTGATCACTCTGAACATAACAGGGAAAGCTGGAGCCACTCTGGACCTTCTGGTAGAGAATATGGGACGTGTGAACTATGGCGCATATATCAACGATTTTAAGGTAGGACAAACCACGCTGTCAAGACTAAGGTTCAAGGGGTGACAACTTAGAAGTTGAAGCCCAGTACAGTGGCTCACACCTGTAATCTCAGCACTTTGGGAAGCCAAAGCAGGAGGATCACTTGAGGCCAGGAGTTGAAGACCAGCCTGGGTGAAATAGTGAGACCTCTACGAAAAAAAACTTAGCCAGGTGTAGTGACGTGCACCTGTGGTCTCAGCTACTCAGGAGGCTGAGGCAGGAGGATTGCTTGAGCCCAGAAGCTGGGGATTAAAATAACCTATGATCATGCCACTGCACTCTAGTCTGGGTGACAAAGTGAGACCTTGTCTCAAAAAAAAAAAGAAGAAGTAGTTGAGCTATTTTGAAGAGCTGTTTTCCTCTGTAGGTGATGAGAAAATGGAGCTTTGCAAACAGAACCTTTCCCCTGTATTTGAGTTTGGTCATCCTATAGAAAGAAACAGGAAGAGGAAGCCTCTCCACCATGCTCTTCCTCTGCTTAAAAAGACCACCGAGCTCACTGAAGGCACTCCTTTGCCAGCAAAGCCAGCTGAGCCTCTGTTCTGCCCTGTTTTATGGGTTTGGATGGTTAGTCCGTGGCAAACTCTTCACTTGTAGGAAACCTTTTCCCTCGGGGCACTGGCTGTCACCTCTGTTGATTACTCCTGTGTCCAGATGTGTAGCCCAAATAAGTTTTTCTAACACATATTTTTAGTGCATTATTCAGCAAGCATTTGTTAAGCTCCCACTCTGCGAGATGCCCCGCCAGGTGCTTTGGGGAATGCAAAGGTGTCAAGAGACAGGCTCCTCTCAGGGAGCTCACCCTCCACAAGAGGAGAGAACATCTCATCAAGGAAACAATGGCGCCGCCCAGGCTAGGACAGGACAGGTGTCTAGGGTATTTCCTGACCCTCTTGGGATCAGGCAATTACATCTTAGGGAACTCAGGGAATAGCTGTGTGCAGGCCACCTTTGCCTCCAGTATAAATGTCTCTCTCATAGTTCTTGTGCTCAGGGTGGACTTTGTGGCCTCCTGCCTGGCTCTCAGAGGCCACACTGACCCATGAGAGTGACTCGACTCTGTAGTATAGTCTCTGGGTCCCCAGTACCTGTCAAAGAGCCTGACACACAGCCACCTGGTTAATATTTATCAAATTACTAAATGAGCAATCAAGACTTGGTATCTGGGATTCCACTGGGAATGGGGAAGTTCCCCACATACAAGCCAGGGAAGGGGAAGTTAGCTGAGCCTTGACAGCCCAGCCCTGGCCTGTGTGGAACAAATAGAGCAGCTTCTGAATTCAGGTCTGAGATTTGCCATCATCATCATTACCCTTCCTATCTTCCTAAGGCGTCACAGTATTCTCATGTGTCTCATGTTATCTCACTTGGCCCTCATAACAGGTGAGTGACTCGGGTGTGGTCCTCCCTGTGACGACAGCTGAGGTGCTGAAGGCCAGTGTTTC
>NW_012119154.1:5708023-5716746 GCF_000951035.1 Colobus angolensis palliatus | reverse complement strand
AAGAAGGTATAAGATGGCTAAGTACATTTGCATTTGTGTACCTTCTTTGGTAAAATGTCAATTATAAACTAAAATTAGTGGCTGATTAATGCTCAACATTATTAATCATTCGGGAAATGCAAGTCAAAACCAAAATGAAATACTACTTCACACTCAGCAGGCTGGCTATAATAGTAAGAGAGGCAAGAGGGAATGTAGGAAAGGACATGTGGGGGAAAGGGAATCTTCCCACATTGCTGGTAGAAAGATAATATGGTACATTTGGGAGCATAATTTGGCAATTTCTTCAAGGGCTAAACATCGATTACCATAGAACCTAGCAATTCCACTCCTAGATATGTACACAAGAGAAAGGAAAACATGTTCACATAAAAACTTACATGCAAGTGTTTATAGCGGTATTATAATAACTATAAATTGGAATTAATTCAGATGTCTATCACCTGACAAGTGGAGAAAGCATGTATATCCATACGATTCCTCAGTAAAAAGGAATGGAGTACTGATAACATGCCGCAACCCAGATGAATCGGAGAACTATTATGCTAAGTAAAAGAAGCCAAAAGTAAAAGGCTACATATTGTATGACTCCATTTCTATGAAATGTTCAGAAAAGGCAAATCCATACAGACAGTAGGTTACTGGTTGCCTAGGGCTGAGCGTGGGAATGGAAAGTGACTGTTAAGTGGGCATGGGGTTTCTTTTGGAGCTGATGGACATGTTCTGAAACTAGCTTGAATGATGACTGCACAGTCTTCTTAAATGTATTTAGACTTATTTTATGGCCCAGCACAGGCGTATATCTTGGTGAACATACCTTTGGAATTTTAGGCTTTAATATCCTCTCTCTGGCTGCTTGTTTCTATGCACCAAACTCTCATGCCTACCAACCTCGCTCTTAAATCTTTTTTTTTTTTTTTTTAGACAGATTTTTGCTCTGTTGCCCAGCCTGGAGTATGGTGGTGTGATTACAGCTCACTGCAGCCTCAACTTCCCAGGCCCACGTGATCCTCCTACCTCGGCGTCCCAAGTAGCTGAGACTACAGGGTTGCACCACCTTGCCTGGCTAATGTTTTGATATTTTTGTAGAGACAGGGTCCCACTATGTTGCCCAGGCTGGTCTTGAACTCCTGAGCTCAAGTGATCCTTCTGCCTCAGCCTCCCAAATTGCTAGGATTACAGGAATGAGCCGCCACACTGGGCTCTACCCTTCTTCTTGGTGACCCTGAGCTGTGCCTCTTGCTTGCTGTGAGGCCTCATGCATGTGCCATTTGCTGGAATCCACCCTACCCGCCATCTTAACCCAGAGGGCTGTGCTTGACACCCCACCCTCTCAGAAGCCTTCTGGGTCTCCCCAACCAAGGTCGCCCTTCTCTGACTGATATTGCCTGTACCTTCTTTGCTCCTTAAGGGTGGGGTCCATTTTCAGTTCAATTTTGTACCTGCCACTGTACAAAGTTTGTTGAACTTCGTGCCTTTATCCTACATGAGAAATTATATTCTGAAGGACTGCTCGTGACAATTATTACTGAAATGCACAAAGAACCGTGTTTCATAACAAAAGCAGATGCATTTCAGGACTTCCAGTCCTCTCACTGAAATGGTCACAGGAAGGAACATAGGAAAAGATTTTCCTCACCAAGAAAATTTGTTCAGAAGATTTTAAAATATTTCCCATTCTCCTGTAATCAACAGCTTTCATTTCAGTGGGAGCAGATTACTAAGACAGTCTACTCTTTTCATGGTAACTGTTTCTTCGCTTCTAACTTTGGTGTTGTCGTAGTGAATTACGATCATTGCAAGGTCAATTTAAAAACTCTAACCTTTAAAAAAGTTAGGAATATGTTGCTGATAAAATACCTGTTGTTTTTCCTCATTCTATTATATAATTTTCGTGGTTAATGCATCATGTCAAGTATTTTGAGGTGAGAATACTCCACCTAACTCTCTGATTTTATCTCGTTTATCTGATTTTGTCTTATCTCTCCATGTTGTTCAGAAGCAATTTTTTTGTGAGTGACTTTTGTGCTGTCAGAACACGAAGCAGCTCCTCTAATAAGAATCCTCCCCTGGAATTTGTCTCCCTCTTGTTTCCACTAAAAGTAGATGGCAATAAAACATTCCAGGGCAAAGGAAACTAGCTTAGACCATTCCATGCTCTCAGCTGTGTCTGGCAATTTTCCTAAACAGGAAGCAGTGATTGGGGGAACTTTCCGACCTGGCCAGTAATTTGGGCTAAGATGCTATCAAACCATTTCTTTCCAAGTCTGGTGACACTTCAAGGCAAGAAAATGAGTGCTAAATTATCTGAGCATGCTGCCTCTCCTTGCTGACCTTCTTACCCTCAATTCAATTGTCGTTTGGTCTTGAACCCCACAGATTCCCCAGGGAGTCCTTGAGCGAAACAGGGTGATCACTCTGAACATAACAGGGAAAGCTGGAGCCACTCTGGACCTTCTGGTAGAGAATATGGGACGTGTGAACTATGGCGCATATATCAACGATTTTAAGGTAGGACAAACCACGCTGTCAAGACTAAGGTTCAAGGGGTGACAACTTAGAAGTTGAAGCCCAGTACAGTGGCTCACACCTGTAATCTCAGCACTTTGGGAAGCCAAAGCAGGAGGATCACTTGAGGCCAGGAGTTGAAGACCAGCCTGGGTGAAATAGTGAGACCTCTACGAAAAAAAACTTAGCCAGGTGTAGTGACGTGCACCTGTGGTCTCAGCTACTCAGGAGGCTGAGGCAGGAGGATTGCTTGAGCCCAGAAGCTGGGGATTAAAATAACCTATGATCATGCCACTGCACTCTAGTCTGGGTGACAAAGTGAGACCTTGTCTCAAAAAAAAAAAGAAGAAGTAGTTGAGCTATTTTGAAGAGCTGTTTTCCTCTGTAGGTGATGAGAAAATGGAGCTTTGCAAACAGAACCTTTCCCCTGTATTTGAGTTTGGTCATCCTATAGAAAGAAACAGGAAGAGGAAGCCTCTCCACCATGCTCTTCCTCTGCTTAAAAAGACCACCGAGCTCACTGAAGGCACTCCTTTGCCAGCAAAGCCAGCTGAGCCTCTGTTCTGCCCTGTTTTATGGGTTTGGATGGTTAGTCCGTGGCAAACTCTTCACTTGTAGGAAACCTTTTCCCTCGGGGCACTGGCTGTCACCTCTGTTGATTACTCCTGTGTCCAGATGTGTAGCCCAAATAAGTTTTTCTAACACATATTTTTAGTGCATTATTCAGCAAGCATTTGTTAAGCTCCCACTCTGCGAGATGCCCCGCCAGGTGCTTTGGGGAATGCAAAGGTGTCAAGAGACAGGCTCCTCTCAGGGAGCTCACCCTCCACAAGAGGAGAGAACATCTCATCAAGGAAACAATGGCGCCGCCCAGGCTAGGACAGGACAGGTGTCTAGGGTATTTCCTGACCCTCTTGGGATCAGGCAATTACATCTTAGGGAACTCAGGGAATAGCTGTGTGCAGGCCACCTTTGCCTCCAGTATAAATGTCTCTCTCATAGTTCTTGTGCTCAGGGTGGACTTTGTGGCCTCCTGCCTGGCTCTCAGAGGCCACACTGACCCATGAGAGTGACTCGACTCTGTAGTATAGTCTCTGGGTCCCCAGTACCTGTCAAAGAGCCTGACACACAGCCACCTGGTTAATATTTATCAAATTACTAAATGAGCAATCAAGACTTGGTATCTGGGATTCCACTGGGAATGGGGAAGTTCCCCACATACAAGCCAGGGAAGGGGAAGTTAGCTGAGCCTTGACAGCCCAGCCCTGGCCTGTGTGGAACAAATAGAGCAGCTTCTGAATTCAGGTCTGAGATTTGCCATCATCATCATTACCCTTCCTATCTTCCTAAGGCGTCACAGTATTCTCATGTGTCTCATGTTATCTCACTTGGCCCTCATAACAGGTGAGTGACTCGGGTGTGGTCCTCCCTGTGACGACAGCTGAGGTGCTGAAGGCCAGTGTTTCTCCTGGCTGCATCCATCGTGCATGCTGCATCCGCAGTGGGGTGACTGTTCCTTTGTATCCCCCACTCACTCATTCCTTTTGTCCCCAGATTCCATCTTGAGACAGGATCTCGCTGTCACCCAGCCTGGAGTGCAGTGGCACAATCTCGGCTTACTGCAACCTCTGTCTCCTGGACTCAAGCAATCCTCCCTCCTCAACCTCCCAAGTAGTTGGGACTATAGGTGCATAGGCCAATTTCTGTATGTCTTGTGGAGACTGGATCCCTTTTTGTTTTGAGACGGAGTGTCGCTCTGACACCCAGACTGGAGTGCAGTGGCATGATCTCAGCTCACTGCAACCTCTACCTCCCAGGTTCAAGTGATTCTCATGCCTCAGCCTCCTAAGTAGCTGGGATTACAGGCACCTGCTACCACACCCAGCTAATTTTTGTATTTTTAGTAAAGATGGGGTTTCACCATGTTGACCAGGTTAGTCTTGAACTCCTGACCTCAAGTGATCTGCCTGCCTTGGCCTCCCAAAGTGCTGGGATTACAGGCATGAGCCACTGCACCTGGCCCATCTTATTTGGTGCCCATCTTTCTCTATTCTAACAGTGACTCTCAGCCAAACTCTGAACATTTGGGAAGTTGGGATCAATCACTCTAGCAGCTCAGTGCCCTTTCTGTGGAAGCAGGAACTCTGGGCCTTCTATGGAGACATCGTGACCTGCAGAGGAGAAAGTTATAGTTTGGGGAATATATCTCTTCCAAAGGATTTGTAATTCAACCTCCAGTTAGATCTGTGTTACTTTGATGTACACATATTTTGAGGTTAATTTCCTGTTGATGTTTTGTATCCCGGTTTGCTTTTCCCATTTCCATGGAATGCAGAGACACGTACAGCCTTTTTCCTTCCCTCCCCAGCTCACTGGGCTCTGTTTCTGCTTTGCAGGGTTTGGTTTCTAACCTGACCCTTGATTCCAATATCCTCACCGGCTGGACAATCTTCCCACTGGACACTGAGGATGCTGTGCGCAGCCACCTCGGGGGCTGGGAACACCATGACAGTGGCCGCCATGATGAAACCTGGGCCCACAGCTCATCCAACTACACGCTCCCGGCCTTTTATGTGGGGAACTTCTCCATTCCCAGTGGGATCCCAGACTTGCCCCAGGACACCTTTATCCAGTTTCCTGGATGGACCAAGGTACGTGTCTTCATGGGAAGGGTTTGAATTCAGGCCTCAAACTTTTGGTTGTTAGTGTCTGAGAAAGAATCACAAAGAGCCGTTAGCAAGATACCACGTGACGGTTTTGAGTGTGGCGTTTTGGACATTCTTCAGGAGGCGGATTGTGGCAAATTTTCGGGGATTCAGTGTTCAGAGGTGGCGCCATCTGCCCCCTTGTCATTGGTTTCCTGTAGTGAACGACACCATCCTGCCTCCTCCAAGAAGAATCATGATGCCTTTTGATACTGATTATAGGGGTGCTTTCTCTTTGTCTTGAGGAAAATCCAGTCTGGACAAAGGGGTGGATCCCTCTGGGAGAGTCTGTCTGTTTTTCATTTATGCCAAGCCCAGTGCTCCCAGAATATCCCCGCCTGCATCCAGCCCCGCACCCCTGAGGCTCCTGCCACGGTCTGTCTGCTCCTCCTCCCTTCCTCATCCATTTCACTTCGCAGTCACTGCCCCTTGTTGTTTGACACTGGCATATCTCCCTTCACCGCCTTCTCCTCTCCTTTACATCCTGTTTTCATCCTAGATCGTCTTACCATCCCTCATTCAACACACTTCTCATTCTGTGGCCACTGTGTGCCCAAGGTGTGTGCCAGGCACTAAGGAGACAGTCGTGAATAAAACCAGAGATGGTCCTTTCCCTCATGGAACTTTCAGTCTAGTGGGGGAGGCAGACCTATATTAAACAGTAAAACCATAGCTGTGATGGATGCTAAGAAGGGCTATGGGGTTGATAATTACTGGGGCATTTGGCCTTGTCAGGGAGGTCAGGGAAGCCTTCCCTAAGATAGTGATGCTTGTCAGGATATGAAGGATGAGTAAGAATTAACATGGCAAGAAGGGAATAAAGCATGTTCCTGGGAGAGGGAACAGCATGTGCAAAGGCCATGGGGTTGGAGGGGGAAAATGTCAAGTGTGGAAAGTAGGTAGAGACTAGATTGGGACAGGTCTTATAGGCCACGTTAAAGTTTTGTCTTTGTGTTGAGAGCCATTGAAGCAGGAGAGTGACATTATAAGGCTGTGATCTGACAAGCTCCTCTGACCCCATTGTGCAGAATGGTTTGGGTAAGGACACTTACGGATTCAAGGAAACCATCTAGGAGGCTGGACCATAGTCTCATTGAGAAACTGGGATGGTGGTATCTAAGATGGAGATGACATCAACTGTTTGAGAGATATCTGAAGTTGGATCAATAAATTGTGACGATGGATTGGACACGAGGGTTTGGGAAGAGGGATATGTCTTGGATGACTCAGGTCTCAAGCTTGCAACTAGGCAGAGTGGTACCATTTGCTGAAAGAAGCAGGTTCAGAAGGGGACTTGGGCTTAGAGAGGGGGGTCATGAGTTTGAATTTAGACAAATTGTGTTTGAAAGGCTGCCTTAGTCCATTTGGGCTGCTATAACAAAATACCATAAGCTGGGTGGCTTATAAACAACAGACACTTATTTCTCACAGTTCTGGAGGCTAGGAAGTCTCCAAGATCAGGGCACCGGTAGATTTGCTGTCTGGTGAGAGTCTACTTCCCGATAGACGGCACCCTCTGTGTCCTTACATGGCTGAAGGGGCAAAGGAGCTTTCTTGGGTCTCTTTCATAAGAACACTAATTTCATTCATGAGGGCTCCACCTTCATGACCTAATCACCTCCCAAAGGGGGCCCCGCCTCCTAACCCATCACCATGGGGGCTAGAATTTTAACAGATGAGTTTTGGGTGGACACAAACATTTAGACCATAGCAGAGGCCTTGGGGAATGGCTGTGAAAGACAGTATTAGGGGAGGGTTGTTGGATCTACAGACTGGGAATTCAGGGCAGGGATCTGGGCCTGGAATGTATGTAGAAGATCATTGTTGTATAGATGATTGTTAAAAACATGGGCTGGATGAGGTCCCTTAAGGAGAGAGGATGCAGGGGGAAGAAAAGAGGACCTAAGGCTGATCTTTGAGGGACAAAAACATGATGAAGAATGAAGAGGAGAGACCCAAACAAGTAGAAAACCAACATTTATGCTGCCAAGAGGACAAATAAGATAAAGACAGAAGCAATTCAGTGGATTTAGAAGCAAGGAGGCCCTTGGGAATCAATAAGCCTTGTTCCAGTGGAGTGAAGCATCTCCCAGCCAGATTGCATTCTATAGAGAAGAGCAGGGTAAGGAATAGGAACATGAGTACTTGAATGTAAACATTCTTTTTGAGAAATTTAACTCTGAAGAAGAGGAGAAAATTATGTTAATAGCTGGAGGAGGAGAGGGCAAAAGATGTACATGGTGTGTGTTTAATAAAAAGACCTTTTTTTATTTATATATTGCTTGTTTAAAATTTATTGAAACGTATTTTTATTATTCTGTTTGAAATATTTTCTTTTTTTTTTTTTTGAAATGGACTCTGTCACCCAGGCTGGAGTGCAGTGGTGTGATCTCTGCTTACTGCAACCTCCACCTCCCAGGCTCAAGCGATTCTCCTGCCTCAGCCTCCAGAGAAGTGGGACCTACAGGCACACGCCACCATGCCTGGCTACTTTTTTTTTTATATTTTTAGTAGAGACGGGGTTTCACCATGTTTGCCAGGCTGATCTCGAACTCCTGACCTCAAGTGATCCGCCCACTTCACTCAAGTGATCCGCCCACCTTGGCCTCAAAAAGTGCTAGGATTACAAGCGTGAGCCACCACAGCCAGCCCATTAGAAATATTTTCTAGTTTCTCTTGTGATTTCTTCTTTGACCCATAGATTATTAAAAAGTATGTTTTACTATGCACGGTGGCTCACGCCTATAAATCCCAGCACTTTGGGAGGCTGAGGTGGGTGGATCACCTGAGGCCAGGAGTTCAAGACCAGTCTGGCCAACGTGGCAGAACCCCATCTCTACTAAAAATACAAAAATTAGCCAGGCATGGTGGTGAGTGCCTGTAATCTCAGCTACTTGGGAGACTGAGGTGGGAGAATCTCTTGAACCTGGAAGGCAGAGGCTGCAGTGAACCAAGATCATGCCACTGCACTCTAGCCTGGGTGACAAAACGAGACTGTCTCAAAAACAAACAAACGAAAAGAGTATGCTGTTTAATTTCCACATATTTTGGGTTTGTAAAAATATCTTGTAATTATTAATTTGTAACTTAATTCCTCTATAAAACTTCTAAAATTTCTCTCTAGGGAGATCTTGGGTTAGGCAAAGACCTCTTAGAATTGGCACCTAAGGCATTATCCTTCCTTAAAGAACAAAAATTGATAAATTGGACTTTGTCAGAATTAAAAATGTTTGTTCTTCAAAAAGCATTATTAGGAAAATGAGAATCCAAGCCACAAACTGGGAGAAAATAATTTTCAAATCATATATCTAACAAAGGACTTATATCTAGAATATGTAAAGAATTCTTACGATTCAATAATAGACAAACAGCCCAGTCACGAAATGAGCAAAGGTCTTGAATAGACATTTTACCGAAGAAGGTATAAGATGGCTAAGTACATTTGCATTTGTGTACCTTCTTTGGTAAAATGTCAATTATAAACTAAAATTAGTGGCTGATTAATGCTCA
>NW_012119154.1:5684674-5707158 GCF_000951035.1 Colobus angolensis palliatus | reverse complement strand
CCAGGCTGGAGTGCAATGGCACGATCTCGGTTCACTGCAACCTCCGCCTCCTGGGTTCAAGTGATCCTCCTGCCTCAACCTCTCGAGTAGTTGGGATTACAGGCACCGGCCACCACAGCTGGCTGATTTTTGTGTTTTAAGTAGAGAAGGGGTTTCACTGTGTTGGCCAGGCTGGTCTTGAACTCCTGACCTTGTGATCCGCCCAACTTGGCCTCCCAAAGTGCTGGGATTACAGGCATGAACCACTGCACTCGGCCTTAAATCTTATTAATGACCTGAAAGAAACATTCCACCATTAAGGCCACAATTCTTCCTCTACCAAGCCTAGGCCTTACCACAATCTTTTTTTTTTTTTTTTTTTTTTTAAAGAGGGATTTTCTTTCTTGTTGCCCAGACTGGAGTACAATGGCGCAATCGCGGCTCGCTGCAACCTCCGCCTCCCAGGTTCAAGCGATTCTCCTGCCTAGCCTGCTGAGTAGCTGGGATTACAGGCATGCGCCACCACGCCTGGCTGATTTTGTATTTTTAGCAGTGACGGGGTTTCTCCATGTTGGTCAGGCCAGTCTCAAACTCCCAATGTCAGGTGATCCGCCCACCTCAGCCTCCCATAGTGCTGGGATTACAGGCGTAAGCCACTGCGCCCGGCCACCGTGATCTTTTTTTGAGAGCCATCAGTCCACCTCCCCCCTTGCCCGTTTGCCTTTCTACTCTGCCTCCTTCATTCGTCCTCCATGTAGTTCCACTACTGGCATCTCTGCTGGTTCACCAGTCACTGAGCACAGCTGAGGGGCTTCTTAGTGCATTCATTGTGGCTACCATCCCCTCATTGTTGCCAGCCTCCAGAAGCCCTCAGATTTGCTCAGCAGTCCTTGGTCTCTCTCTGCTCCTTTCCCCCACTGACCTTTTCAACCTTTACCACCCTCCTAAAGCCACCTGACTCTCTCCCCCACCCTCTCCACTGAAGACCTCATCCTCCTTGACTGCTATCAGGTGTAACTCCTTTGTTCCCTCAGCTTCCTGTCAGACTTATCTCTCTGCCTCCACCCTCATTTCCTGCCCAGTGGTATCTAGGAGGAAGTCTGAGTTCTGAATCCCCTCCCCACTGTCTTCCTCCAGGCCAAGACCCTGTTCTCATATTTCCCCTACCTGCATTTTGTCAGCCTTTCCATCTTTCTGCCAAGTCCCATTTTTCAGCCAAAAAGTGGTAACTAGGAGCTCTAGGACCTAAACACAAAGACCTCCCTGGATCTTCCCCCTTTAGCTAGCAAGCATGTTCTTTTTCCCTCGATCCCTCGATCCCTCTTTTTCTCCCCTCCTAATGCAGTAGAGATAAATGGAAAAGTGTGGGACATGTTGGAGGTCAGAGGGAGGTTCATCTTGATCAAGTCATAAAGGTGTCACATGCAAGAGTTACTGACCCAGGAGTTCTGCTCAACACTTTATAGACACTATCTCCATAGCCATCAAAAGAGGCACCTGTGGTAGATGGATCATTATCTCCAGTTTGCAGATGAGTAGCTGGAGGCTTAGAGAGCTAAGTAACTTGCACGAGGTACAGAAGTGCTCAGTGGCACAGGTACCTGAGCCCCATGTGAAAAAGCAGGTGGTATTGAGAACCAGTGAGAAATTCATACTCATTATTGAGGCTGGGGCTTTTTACTTATTTGGTCAGTCTGATGAATGCTCTGCATCTCCAGGCTTGAAAGTACATCTCCACACAGTATTTGTGAATGTGTCAAAGGGTTCAGACCCCCAAAAGCCCATCTAATCCATATGTCCACTCAAAAACTTGTACACAAGTATTCATTGCACCATTATCCATAATTTCCATAAGGCGGAAACAGCCCAAATGTGTATCAACTGAGGAATCAATAAACAAAGTGTAGTACAGCCATACAATGGAATATGATTCGGCTATAAAAAGAAATGAAGTATTAATACATGTTACAACATGGAAGAATTTTGAAAACATTGGGCTAATGAAAGACACCAGTCACAAAGGACTGTATGTTGCATGATTCCATTTACGTGAAATGTCCAGAACAGGCAAATTCGTGTAGACAGGAAGATCTGTGACTGCCTAGAGCAGGGAAAAGAGAGTGTTGGTCGGATGGGAGGAGAATGTTAAAGGGTACGGGGCTTCTTAATGGAGTGATGAAATGTTCTAAAATTGACCGTGGTGATGGTTGTGCAGCTCTGTAGTATACTAAAGACTGCTGAATTGTATGGTATATGAATTCTAGGTCAATAAAGTGCCACACACACACAAAGGCCCATCCAAGAAGTTTGTGGACTTTGGAGTGAATAGGTGTGAAGGTCCAAGGGTACGCACACGTCCTACCTAACACAGGACCGATGTGGTTTCTGCTTTCGGTGTACAGAGGTCCCTGCTGCCGAGGACAGTCCCAGGCCAGCTCTGGGGCTTCTAAATGATCAACTACCTCAGAACAGGCAGATCGCCACTCCCACACTGAGTGCTAAGCTCTGACATTTGAAAGGATGAACACATTAGCACATAGTTTGAATGCAGGGAGCTGGCCGTTGTGGTGGGGGGTGGACAAAATGATCGCTGAAGCCCCGGCTGTTTGTAAGGCTGTGCACTAATCCCCACATCCGTCATCAGGAGAGGCCCTTGTCAAAGCCCCTGGCACAGGACTCTATGCTTTTCCTATTCATTTCACTGTAAAGAAACTACCTTGATTTAGAAAGCAAAGCCACTGATACAGGCGATTCATGAGATTAAAAAAATCACTTTTGTTTACACTGGCTTTACTTGAGTCAGATGTGGCTTTCTGGTTAATGCCAAATGTGAATGAATATCAACTGGGACTTCAGTAGAAAGGGGTCAGGCATGTTCTGCTCTGTCCAGGAGACACAGGGCAATGCTTTGACCTCACTGAGTTCTTATCTGACTAGAAAGTCCCTTAGATAGGAAGTGCCGGGGTGTTCTGTATGCCAGTGGTCCCCAACCTTGTTATCAGGGGCTAGTTTCGTGGAAGACACTTTTTTCCCTGGACTTTGCGGGGGAAGGGGGGACGGGAATGGTTTTGGGATGAAACTGTTCCATCTCAAATCGTCAAGCATTAGTTAGATTCTTATAAAGAGGGCACAGCCTACATCCCTCACGTGCGCAGTTCACAATAGGGTTCCTGCTCCTATGAGAATCTAATGCTGTCAGTCTGACAGGAGGTGGCACTCAGGCAGTAATGCTTGCTCACCTCTCACTGTGTGGCCTGGTTCCTAACAGGCCGCGGCCAGTCTGTGGCCTGGGGTTTGGGGACCCCTGCTATATGCCAAACCTGAAATGTCACGTCCTGCCAGTACAGCAGTGCTTCTGCTATTTACCTCTCTTTCAGATGGGTGTGGATAAGTCTCATGGCAATATCCTATGCAGCCTTCCAGCCTTTAACACTTTATGGTAGGTTCAGGTGCATGACAGAGCATGGTAGTGAGTGGGATAATTTTTCCTTAACCAAAATTATGCTTTGAAGAGTCAAGAGTCAAAATAGAATACTGATCAAAAGTAATTCTGTATTTTAAAGATAAATTATCCCACCTTCAAGATGTAAAATAATTATGAAATAAAACAAGGTACAATAAACAGCTGAAAGAAATTCCTTCTTTTAACTATTTGTTACATCTTGCTTTTGAAATTTCCTGGCTGACGCGATGGCTCACACCTGTAATCCTAGCCCTCTGGGAGACCGAGGTGGTAGGATCACTTGAGCTCAGGGGTTTGAGATCAGCCTGGGCAGCTTAATGAGACCTCATCTCTACCAAAATGTATTTGTAATTAGCTGGGCCTGGTGGCGTGGACCTGTAGTCCCAGCTAGCTGGTGGGAGATGGGAGGATTGCTTGAGCTGAGAAAGTCAAGGCTGCAGTGAGACCTGATGATGCCACAAAAGAGTATGTAAAACTTTTATAAACCTTATCCATGTTAGTCACTTGCTCTCAATCCATTTGGAGAGAGAGAGGTATAGACGGAGCCCAAGAGAATTGTAAGAGTCTGTAAGAGATATGTAAACCGTGCAGTTGGGCCTTGGAGAGGAGGAAATTGTAAGTGCCTAAGATTGCTAGGAAAGGTCTGGTCTACCTAGTGGGAAGAACATTTTGTGCAGAGGGACTGACATTTTTCAAGGGAATAGTGTAATAAGAAATATATTTGATCTTTGTCCCTGGTTCCAGGGTCCTAAAACCCTTGGCATTTTCTGAGTGGTAGGAGTGTCTTTTGTTATTTGTAACTAGCCCCTTTCAGTCACACCTGGGTTTATGCTAATGAGGCGACTTAGGATGGCGCCCCAGATAACTCTAGGATAGTTATAAGGGCATGGTGGCACCTGCAGTCGCAGCTACCCGGTGAGAGGTGGGAGAGGTGGGAGGATTGCTTCTCCTGACTTGCGTGCCCAAACTTCTCCTGGTTTTCCTCCCTCTCTTTGTTCCTTCTCAGGCTTCTCTCTCAGCTTCTGTGTTGCAGTCCTCAGGACTTGGTCCTGGGCTCTCTTCTTACACTTTTAGGGGATGTCGTCCTCACAGATGTGCTGGACATGCTCACGTTTCCTTTTCCAGCTCCGCTCTTACAAGACTCTGGAGCCTACCTTTGGGGGTCTCATAGGCACCTCCAGCCTGATAGGTATAAAACAGAACTCTCTAAAGCTGTTCTTCTGCTGGAGAAGTGGTCCAGGGAGAAGGAACAGAGCTGGACTTGAGTGTGGCAGTAGGGAGGGAGGGCGGTCCACATTCAGGAAATTATAATAGTACCAGCCACATCTGAGAGCTTACCATGTGCTGGCCACTGTACTGAGTGCTCACAGGTGTCTTCTCAGCCAGCTGTTCTCAGCAGTCCTGAGAAAGGCACAGACATGGCTGAGGGGGCCCCAATGGGATTTGGTGATTGATCAGTGAAACCAGAACTAAGTAGTGGATGGCTCTACTATTTTTAAATTGAGTTTTTAAACGTCACTCACTTTCCTGAAAAGTAGCATGCTTAGGCACCTTCTGACCATGGAGATGTGTATCAGTTAGCTTCTGCTGCATAACGAGTCACCCAAAACTTAGTGGATTAAAACAGCAACAGTTTATTTAGTTCACTATTTTAAGTATTGGCAGACCAAGTGGTGGTTTTGCTGGTCTCAGCTGGGCATGACCACCTGGGTGTTAGCCATCTGTCAGCTGAGGCAACAGAGAAGATGAGACCACATCTCTTTCATCATCCAGCAAGCTAGCCTGGGCTTGTTCACATGGCGACTGAGCAGCGTTCAAAGAAAGAATGCAAATGCTCAAGGCATCTTAAGGCCCAAGTCAGGATTCACATGTCACTTCTTCCACGTTGTTTGGCCAAAATATGTCACTAGACCAGCCAGATCCAAGGAATGGAGAAACATATTCTACTCCTTTTTTTTTTTTTTTTGAGAAAAGGTCTTCTTTTTTTTCCCAAGCTGGAGTGCGGTGACACAATCTCAGCTCATTGCAACCTCTACCTCCCGGGTTCAAGCGATCCTCCTGCCTCAGCCTCCTGAGTAGCTGGGATTACAGGCGTGTGCCACCACACCTGGCTGACTTTTGTATTTTTAGTAGAGTTGGGGTTTCACCATGTAGGCCAGGCTAGTCTGGAACTCCTGACCTCAGGTGATCCACCCGCCTTGGCCTCCCAAAGTGCTGGGATTACAGGAGTGAACCACCGTACCCAGACAGATTCTACTTCTTGATAGACGGAACCACTAAGAATTGGGGCCATCTTTTCAATATGCCACAGGTCTTAACACTATTGAACCCTACTTTCATCCTAAATTTGATATGCCTGTTAAACTTCTTTTTTATCTAATTTGTAATTACGCTTACATTCTACAAGACCGACTATTTCCATCTAATTCACTGTTTACAGTCACAAGTCCCGTGAGCTTTGAAACTAGACCATCAGACTTCTCTCAACAAATATTATATTAATTTAGTAACAAAACTTCTTAGAACTTTTGTAAATGAGTAAATAGGCTAGAAGTGAAAGAAGGTCTCCTGCAATTTTTAGGTTGTGAACTTTATAAAAAGTATGACCTAAGGCAGTAGTTTTTGCTTATCAGTTCCTAGCTTGGTGCCAGATATGTGAGGTGGTTTGACTACTGTTGTTAGGTGAGCGTTATATTAAAAAGGTCTAGCAATGGTGGAACTGTTGGGAGTTGAGAAGGAAAAAGAATTTTTTTTTGGGATTTCTGAGAAGTGATCTATCTTTTATGCTATTATTGTATGCATTTGATGGCTTCAGTTCTATTTGGATCTGTCCCAAACTATAGAGAAACCATAAAGTTATTTAACGTTATTACTCTAAGACTGAGGAGGAAGCTGCAGAGCCCTTTGGGGTTCTGAAGGAAGGGGAGAATTAATCTTCTCCTGTGTATTTCAGTGAGATCTCTTTAACATTTTATTTCTAAGCAAGCCTTGTGAGAGGCTTTTACCTTTTTTCTTTTCAATTCTCCTCTTTTTCTTCTCTTTCTCCCAGGTGAGCATCACAGTGATGCTGTGTGTGTGAGAGCCTTTAACTTGGGGAACTAACTGGACCTTTGTCTTTTCCATTTTAAGTCCTGCAAGTGTGTAAATGTTTTCTTTCAGAGAGTGACAAAGGCAGCATTCACCCTAAGCTTATTGTTGCTTTTAAAGGAGCTCCCAAAAATTTTTGGAAAATTTTAAACTACAACTTAAAACAATAGTGAGACGAGGCACAGAGGCTCACACCTGTAATCCCAGCATTTTGGGAGGTGAAAGCAGGAGGATCACTTGAGGCCAGGAGTTGGAGACAAGCCTGGGCAACATAGTGAGTGAGATTCTATGTCTGTTTTAAAAAATGGTTTTTAAGTTAGCTGGCCATGATGGCTAACAACAACACGTGCTGGCCTCCCCCCGACAAATAGTTTCACACCTGTAGTCCCAGCTACTCGGGAGGCTGACACAGGAGGATCGCTTGAGTCCAAGAATTCGAGGCTGCAGTGAGCTCTGATAGTGCAGCTGCAGTCCAGTCTGAATGACAGAGTGAGACCCTGTCTCAGAAGGGAGGGAGGGAGAGAGGGAGGAAAAGGAAGGAAACAAAACTTTTGTTTTAAATTCCATTTATCCAGATAGTTTAAAACAGACAAACACATGAATCTGTCTGATCAACAAAAAAGTAGGTCAGGCATTTCCAGGAACCTCATATTTATGAAACTATTATTATTGCCTTGGTGATTACAGCAAAGGGTGGGGAGTCTGCCAGGGTCAAGCCATGGTCAGAGAAAGTCACTTTGTCATGGAACTATTTTAACTGAGACTGCCTTAGGCAGCCCCGGAAACCGCTGGCGTTCACTGTAGAGATGCTTGGCCCCCACGGGGCTAACTTCATTAAGAGTGTATCAACTTTTAGATCATATTCAGCAACACGTGCATACCTCCCCACCAAAAATAATTGCAAAAGCATAACTTTTTAAAGAGAAATAAAAATCAATGTATATACTTTTTAAATAGAATTTTTAAAGTTAAATTATATTAATGTGTTTTTCATTGGTTCTAATCAAGGAGGGAAGGCAAATGTTTTTCTCTGAGTGAACAATATTCTTTAAAACTCTTAAACTGGGAGCAGAGGAACGTGAAGAATTCTTTCAGAAGGGCTTCACGTCACCTCTTCAGTGAATCTTTTCTTGGCAGAATTATCAACAAGTATCATCAGCAGCCATGAGTGCTACTAAGTGTATATTGAGTATCACTCTCTTGCATGCGGAGAATCTCGCCTCAAACAAAATGGACAAAGCCTTTCCCTTCCTAAAGCCTGTGTTATAGCTGGAAATAGCTCCTGAACTAGTCATCAAACAGAAGATATGAATTTCAAATCATGATAATAACTAGAAGAAAAAGAAAAAATTAAAGGATAGTGAGTGACTTGGAATGGAAAACCCAGCATTAAGGAGGAGGATCGTGGCCCTGCCTGAGTGATGAGAAGGCTTCAGGTCAAGGTGAATAGTGTTCGCGCATGGCGACGAGCTGATGCCTAAGTGAGACTAACTTAAAGTAATTGGGGAGCTGTGTGTGGTGGTGCACATCTGAAGACCCAGCTTCTTGGGAAGCTGAGACAGAAGGCTGTATTGTGCTAGAATTGTGCCTGTAAATAGCGACTGGACTCCAACATAGCCCAAGAGAGAGAGAGAGAGAAGAAAGGAAAGAAAGAAAAGTAAGAAAGAAAGAAAAGTAGTGGAGAGTGGAGTGAGCAAGGGGGGGTGCGGCAGAGACAAGGAGGAAAGGATGAAGGTATGGGCTGTGGACCACAGGAAGGAGGTTAGAAACAGAAATGTGTGAAAAGCATCCTATTTTCACTTTGGCAGCTATGCAGAGCCTAGATTCTAGAGTTAATAGAGTCAGGAGACTATGAGGAAGCTGCAGCAGTCTAAGACAACATTGATTTATGACTTGCTCTGGAAGTCAGGCTGTGAGGATGGAGAGAAATGGAGAGATCATGGTCTAATGATGAAGTCACTAGGATCTCACCATACCTTAGCTCTGTAGTCCAGTGCAGTAGCTTCTTGTGTAACATTGTTTTTGTTTTGTTTTGTTTTGTTTTGTTTTTTTCAAACTGAGTCTTGCTCTATCACCAGACTGGAGTGCAGTGGTACAATCTCAGCTCACTGCAACCTCCACCTTCCAGGTTCAAGCAATTCCCCTGCCTCAGCCTCCTGAGTAGCTGGGATTATAGGCACCTGCCACCATGCCTGGCTAATTTTTGTACTTTTAGTAGAGACAGGGTTTCACCATGTTGGTCAGGCTGGTCTCAAACTCCTGACCCCAAGTGTTTTGTCCTCCTTGGCTTCCCAAAGTACTGGGATTCCAGACATGAGCCACCACGCCTGGCCTTGTATAATATTCTTTATAAGAATGTTCATTTTTAACCACATGTGGTTAAGTTTAAATTAATTAAATGTGAAAATTCAATTCCTCCTTCACACTTTTTAAAAAACTAGCTACTCTTTACAGTATCACTAAAATTGGACACAGGCATATCCCATGACCCAGCAATTCCATTCCTAGCATTCCCCTCCTGTAAGAAACATGTGCATGGCCAGGCGTGGTGGCTCACGCCTGTAATCCCAGCATTTTGGGAGGCTGAGGTGGGAGGATCACTTGAGACCAGGAGTTTGAGACCAGCCTGGGCAACATGGCAAAACGCCATCTCTAAAAAAATACAAAAATTAGCCAGGCATGGTGGGGCATGCCCGTAGTCCCAGCTATGTGGGAGGTTAAGGTGGGAGGTTGACACTAGTGAGCCTTGATGGTGCCACTGCATTCTAACCTGGGTGTCTGGAGTGAGACCTTGCCTCAAAAAGGAAAAAAAGAAGAAGAAAAAAGCCAGGCTTGGAGGCTCATGCCTGTAATCCCAATACTTTGGGAGGCCGAGGTGGGCGGATCTCTTGAGGCCAAGAGTCGGAGACTAGCCTGGGCAACACGGCAAAAACCCATCTCTACCAAAAATACAAAAATTAGCTGGGCATGGTGGTGCACGCCTGTATTCCCAGCTACTCAGGAGGCGGAGGAACAAGAAGCTCTTGAACTTGGGAGGTGGAGGCTGCAGTGAGCCAGGATTGCACCACTGCACCCAGAGCAATGGTTGCTGCTTCCCTCCACCTTCCCAATCTCAAGCAAGGGCCCCTTCTGACCAACACTTACCCAGAACCATCCAGGGAAGGGGATCCAGGGAAAACAATTTCCAGCTTACCTACCAGGTGCACAGTCCACCCAGCATATGAGGGCCCATCTCTTGGATGCTTATGAAATGGAACTGGAGGTTTGAGAAAGGACCAAACCTCCACTCTGATCAGCTGCTATTTGGTCAGGAGTTGGCTTGGCCCGTGTCCTGAGCATAGCATGAAGCCTGTAGTCATGCGTGCCATTCCTCGTGTGCTGCTCACGAAGACCTCCCACTTCTCTGTCTTCCCCCTTGACCGCAAAAGTAAAGTGCTACTGTTCTCTAATACTGCAAAAACAAGGCACCAGCAGATTTTAAGCTGATAAAAACCTGGTAAAGCTGTCATTGTATATACCTTTTAGGATGGAATGAGATAACATATCCCAGCGTAAAAACAAGAGTGAAATAGTTCTGAGAACTGTGAAACTGTCATCCTCTTTCTAAATGACTTAATCCAACAGACAGGTGGTTTTTAATCACGGACCCCCTTCTTTTGTAGGCATGTGAACACCAATATCTTTTCACTTTAATCATGTAAGGAGTGCTACCACTTACAGGCCACGCACTGTTCCTTCATCATCATTGTCCCCAGTGACTGGTATGAAAAATTGAGTTGAGACCTGTCCAAGGTCAGACAGCTAGTAAGTGGCAGGACACAGATATGAACCCATGTAGGAAATTCAGAAGGATCTAAAATAAAGGGGGCACTTGGAGGCTGAAAAATACCCAAACATAAGAAGACTGAGGATCCCTGGGGTGAGCAGCAGTAGTAGTGTTGCAGAACATGATGAGGATTAGGGCTCAGCAGGTGTCAGCCATGGCTGGGCCTCCTCCAGGCTGTCTCCTAGGATATCTGGGCCATTGCGGGTTGCAGTTTCTTTCCTGCCTCCCTCCCTTCTTCCATTCCTCTTTCCTCTTCCTTCTCCCTTTATGTTTTCCTTTCTTCTCCCAGATTTTCTCTTTCTTTTGCGTCTATGTGATCTCCCCTTCTTCACTTTCTTTCTTCATAATAGAATGTTCTATCTAGTTAGCCAACTGTTGACCCTTGCCTTTAGCTTTGAGCAATTTTTTTTTGTTTTTCTTGAGACGCAGTCTTGCTCTGTCACCACCCAGGCTAGAGTGCAGTGGCACAATCTCAGCCCACTGCAACGTCTGCCTCCCCGGGTTCAAGTGATTCTCTTGCGCCAGGCTCCTGAGTAACTGGGTTTACAGGCATGTGCCACCACACCCGGCTAATTTTTGTATTTTTAGTAGAGACGGGTTTTCACCATGTTGGCCAGGCTGGTCTCGAACTCCTGACCTCAGGTGATCTGCCTGCCTTGGCCTCCCAAAGTGTTGGGATTACAGGCATGAAGGACTGCACTCAGCCCCTTTGAGCAAATTTTAGCACATACAGAGAGGCTGTGTAGACAAAGCTAAACATGGTCCCTGTTTTTTAGGAGTTTATCCTCCACTTCCAGTTTTGTTATGGGAAGCAGCTTCCCCTACTCACAGAAGTTGGTTATGCAGCCTATAGCATCACCTCTGCTCCTGAACCAAACATGGAATCCACACCCTAACTCTGAGGGTGCCTGTAAGAGTCATTAAAACACAGCAGTAATGTAGATATCCAACTGGATGAGTCTCTTCCTCTCCCTCACCCAAACCCTGTGTCCCTCTTGAGGGGTTGTTTTGGGGACCACTCCTGGTACCTGTCTGACCTCAGGATGCAGGCCCTAGAGTCCTGTGTGCCCTGTGTTCACCGGGTGTGCAGCAGATAGTGAGGTCAAGACCTGCCTCTAGGAAAAGAGAATGAAGAAGGAAAAGATCTATTTAAGGAAGCAGTTCAGCAGTTGTCTTCTGTGTACAGAAAAGTTAGGGAGAGGCTGGTCTGTGGGGACAGGCAGCACCCTGGAACCGGGATGAAATTCAGAAACTTCCACGCTGTTCTCTGGTACTGACATCTGTATTTTCCTGAAGCAGGAGTGGGTCTTTGGGGCAAGTTTTTGTTATCCCCCATCCACTTTGTTCCCACCTTGGCCAGTTATCCCAGCAGGAAGCTGAAACCAAGGCTGGCATGGGCCTGGCTGTCAGCCCCGCCTTTCTGGGGGCATTTCTTTCCTCCATTGCTGCTGACCTGCCCTACATCAGGGCCCCCACCTTCCTCAGGGCTTTCGCTGCATCTGGGGTTGATGGTCTTGTCTCTCTCTCCAGGGCCAGGTCTGGATTAATGACTTTAACCTTGGCCGCTATTGGCCAGCCCGGGGCCCTCAGTTGACCTTGTTTGTGCCCCAGCACATCCTGATGACCTCAGCCCCAAACACCATCACCGTGCTGGAACTGGAGCGGGCACCCTGCAGCAGTGATGGTCCAGAACTGTGTGCTGTGGAGTTCGTGGACAGGCCAGCTATTGGCTCATCTCAGATCTACGATCATCTCTCCAAACCTGTTGAGCCAAGACTCATGCCCCCACCCCCCCAGAAAACAAAGATTCATGGCTGGAGCATGTATGATGATGAAAGCCTGTGACTTTGAGGGATTCTACCCTGAACGTACCTCCCAGATCCTCCCTGTCATGCCACATTTCACTGATTGGAGTGTGGAATTGGAAAAGGAATTTCGGATGTGGATTTTCACCCGAGGTTTCCCTGCATCCCTGCAGTGCCAAAGCCCCACCTTCAGGGACCACCTGGAATGTGTGAGGGGCTAACAGCACAGCGATGTGCATACATATCTGCAGGGTTGGAATGGGAGCTTTAACGGTGGTAGTGATTTGTATTTTGGAAGAATCATGTTGCCTTTTTGTTAAATAAAATCTGTACTCAAACGATAATGTCACTGTTTTTAATGTGCAGTTATTAAATTATATGGTCTGACTTAAATCATAACTAGACTTGAGTGGGCTGAATAAACCACTTCACTAACTTGAAGTTCAAAAGGATGGAAAATAGTCTTTGTTTGATCTGCGGACTGCTGCTTTTCTGATCGTTATTTGGCTTGCTTTTGGATTAGATAACCGACAAATACAGCTCAAAACAATGATGCAAACAATCTAAGTGATTAACAGTTGCACAGTGCGCGTAGTATGGTGTATCTATATAGAAGCATAGTATTTTAGCCACTAAAATGGTGAGAGATCTATACTTACATGCAAATGTCCTGATACATGAAAAAACAGATTACCTTAAATTGGATCCCATTTTGTGTGTTTCAACATAAGAACTTCACATATTCACACAGTACAGGCCTATACACATATCAGTAGTTAGGCATGCACATGTGTGTGTGCTGTGTATGTGCACAGATAGGAAAGGACGTGGTGTTTCTGATACTCCCGTCCTGACATGGAACAGTAGCTCTCATTTGTCAAGGACTTGTTTTATGCCATGCACAGTTCTGAGGGTATGTTTAACTCATTTGCCCCTCACAAGAACACTGAGGAATATATTATCATCCTGCCAGTTTACCAGATCTCACAAATGTACATGGCAAGACAGGGTTTGAGCCCAGGTAGTCTGGCTCTAGTGTCTGGATATATATTGCATACACAGAATATTAATACATGCTTGTGTTGCACAAGAAAGGTTAGGAACAACTTTAAAATGTTCATATAATTATATCTGGATGGTAAGTATTTGAGAGATCGCTTGCTTTTTCTTACCTGTATTTTTAATTATATACCAAGAATATGTAATTTTTTTTTTTTTTTTGAGGCTGGGTCTTGCTCTGTTGCCCAGGCTGAAGTGCAATGGCACGATCGTAGCTCATTGCAGCCTTGAATTCCTGGTGTCAAGTGATCCTCCTGCCTTGACCTCCCAAAGTTCTGGGATTACAGTTATGAACCTCTACACCCAGCCCTGTAGGGGTTTTTTTGTTTTTTTTTTTAAGGAGGGAGAAAGGAAAGTTTTTTTATGTCAATCTGTAACGTTTTCTTGGTGGTATATTTTTCCCTCTCTCATAGGCACAAATAATAAATATCTGAGGTTGAACAGTGAGTCTTTAAACGCTGGTTGAGCTGCAGGTGGCATAGATGAGCTGAAACACACACTGGAACTTAGTTGAGGACATTGAGGACGTTTTTCCGTAGTACCTTTTTCTAGATGTTCTGCGCCATTTGATGTTCGGGCAGATCACAGGGCGAAGGAGGTTCTACATGGACCATTACCATCATTTCATTACTCCTTCACTGCACAGTTACCAAAAACACAAAATGATACGCAAGAACCATGGCCAAACAGTGATAAGCTTTGGAAAGAAATGTGAAATGACTCCTTTAAAGGAGTGTGTGCATGTGTACATTGGTGAATTGCAGTTCCCCTGCTCCAGAGACAAGCAGAGAATCTCCAGAAGGCGGGAGCAGTGGAGTGTGGTCGCCTCATCAACGTGTACACTTGCCTTGTATGTCTCTCATTCAGTCTTCAGAACTACACTGTCAGGTCAAGTAGCAATAAATCCATTTTACAGTTGAAAATATTTAAAACTTTGGCAAGAGGCAGAGTTGATTTCAAACCTGGCCCACCTCCCTCCAAAGCCAGAGTGTTTTGTCTTATCAGTGTGAGGGAATTTGGATGGGTTTTCCCACCTACAGCACTCTGCCACCCCTTACCCAGGAAGTTTTTGGAAAACAATCTTTTTTTTTTTTTTTTTTTTTGAAACAGAGTCTCACTCTGTTGCCGAGGCTGGAGTGAGTGACGTGATCTCAGCTCACTGCAACCTTCGTCTCCCGGGTTCAAGCAATTCTCCTGCCTCAGCCTCCGGAGTAGCTGGGATTACAGGCGTACATCACCATACCCAGCTAATTTTTGTATTTTTAGCAGAGACGGGGTTTTGCTGTGTTGGCCAGGCTGGTCTCAGGCGCCTGACCTCAGGTTATCTGCCCACCTGGGCCTCCCAAATTGCTGGGATTACAGGCATGAGCCACTGCACCTGGCCGGAAAACAGAATCTTAATACATAGATAGTGCCACCTGGACTCTGGACTCGACTCAACCCTTCCAACTCTATGCTGCCTCTCATAGGCACACATTTTGCCTGCTACAGTGTTCTTCCTAAAATAAGATGTACCTTCAGCCATTCCTGATTTCTCTGAATAACCTTATTTCAGATCTGTCCACGAACTGATTGAAAATGTAACTCTCTCTATGGATGCTACCTTTGGAAAATAATAAGGGGAGTACCTTTATTACCTACTATCTAAACCTTTTATATGAAATTTATCTTTCAGCCACCGTGCCCGGCCTCACAATATACAGTCATTTGTGTCTGATCGCTCTCATTTAGCATACCATGAGGTTTGTTCCATGTTGTAGCATGTTCAGGAATGTGTTCCTGTGTGTTGCTGAGTCGCGTTCCATTGTGTGAATGTACCATATTTTGTTTATCCATTTGCCAGCTGATGGGCATTTGAATGGTTTCCAGTTTTGACTGTTATGAAGAATGCTGATATGAACATCCATATACAGTTCTTTGTGTAGTCATCCGTTTTCATTTCCCTTGGACAGATACTCATGAGTGGGATTGTTTAGTCATACAGTAATTTATATTGAACTGTTTAAGGAACTATTAAACAATTTCAGAATATCTTTTTTGAAGACAGTGAATAATGAAGAAGAGGCAGAATTACCCTTAGACCTGTAATCCCAGCACTTTGGGAGGCCGAGTGGGTGGATTGGTTGAGCCCAGGAATTCGAGACTAGGCTGGGCAATATGGCAAGACCTCATCTCCACTAAAAATACTAAAATTAGGCCAGGCGTAGTGACTCACACCTGCAATCCAAGCACTTTGGGCTGAGGCAGGTGGATCATCTGAGGTCAGGAGTTCGAGACCAGCCTGGCCAACATGGTGAAACCCCATCTCTACTAAAAAATACAAAACTTAGCCGGGCATGGTGGCAGGCACCTGTAATCCCAGTTACTCAGGAGGCCGAGGCAGGGGAATTGCCTGAAAGCGGGAGGCAGAGGTTGCAGGGAGCCAAGATTGCGCCACTGCACTCCAGCCTGGGTGACAAGAGTGACATTCCGTCTCAAAACAAACAAAACAAAAATTAGCTGGATGTGGTGGTGCATGCCTGTAGTCCTAGCTACTCAAGAGGCTGAGGTATCGCTTGAGCCTGGGAGGCAGAAGTTGCAGTGAGCTGAAATCACACCACTGCGTTCCAACCTGGGTGGCAGGGCCAGACCTGTCTCAAAAAAAAGAAGAATTACACTTAGAATTTGCAGACTTATCATCTCTCCTGTCTTCTCTCTCTTCCCTTCTCCACCTTACACTACCTACTTTCTTTATCTGTCATTGTCAGTCTGTTTATCTTTGTTTCTCAGTAAATCCAGTTTATTCAGAATGAAATTGTTTAGTGCTAATCCGAGGTGGGGTTTTTTTTCATTGTTTCCCCAACAAGAAATATGTCTTCTGTCAAATGACACAAATAGGAAATGATCTCATGTGGTCTTTATTTCTCTCCTTTATGAAAAAGAAGTCATTTTCTGAAATCACCGTTTGAGTCAGTCTGAGGGATCCTGACTGGTCTGTGGTAGCACAGACAGCCAGTGTGGACCATCAGCACATGGGCTGCAAGGAAAGTTGCCCTGATGTCCAGACAGTGGGGCCAGGTGGTTTCTGGGTTATGGCCTAGCCCCTGCTCTTGGAATGACTGAGCAATACTTCCCCAGGTGTCCCTTGCCCTTCAGCCCACTGGCCTTGACCTTTGTTAGAAGTGGATGCCCAGCAGCTTTCTGGTTGTCTGCAAATGCCCGGTGAAGATTCTGAACTGATTCCTCACCAGACAGTTGCTCTACTTGTACCGCAAGGGGCTTTCCCACATGTGAGGAGGCCTCCCACCAGCTTCATTCCTCCAAACTCCCAAACCAGCAGCACTGTCTCCTAAGATACAACAGGACAGGCTTTGGGGCGAGAAACCCAGGGTCACGTTCCTGCTCCATCACTTTCCATCAGCATGGTCTCGGGCAAGGGAATCGTGTAAGTCTAAATTTCTTATTCTCCTAAATGTGGTGCCCACCTTGTGGGGTTTTAAAATTAAATGAGGTCACCATAAAAGTACCTTGTATAGCATTTGCCATGTACTAGCTGCTTACTAAATGCTAGTTTGAGTCTTTCCTATCATATTCTGCCACAGAAGCAGGTAACTGATCATCTAGAAACCTGGGGGACAAGAGGGAAGAAATGACACCTAAGATGCTCCATCCTTTCCCTGCATCCCTTTGTGTTCAGTTCGACAATTTGCTTCTCCTCCTGACCAGCCACTGTGCTTAGCTGAGGACACAAAGGTGAAGGAGACAGTCTATTATAAAATATGACACAGACCCGAAAGGGAGGAAGAGGTGCTGTAGAAAAGGCGAAGGGGCATCATTCACCAGGCCTCTGCAGCATTAACTAGAGACTGCTTGAGGGCAGCGTGAGCCTACGGAAAAGACACGAGATCCAGGGTTTGGACTTGAAGTCCCCAGTGTGGACTTCTTCAGTGCTCCGCTTCCTAAAGATTCCGTTGGCTTGTTCTCAAAACGTAAGCAACTTTCCAGTGCCAACATATTGAATTCCTTGCCCACAGGACATTTCTCATCATTGTGTGCTGCAATGTGTGCTGTTGTCTGTTGCTGCATAATAAACCAGTAAGTCTGCTTAAATGGCATAGAAACAACTCTTTTGTTATGCACATGATTCTATGGATCAGGAATTTGGATAGCCCAGCAAGGATGGCTTGTCTTTTCTGTGACGTTGGGGCTTCTGCTGGGTACCAGAACCATCTGGCAATTCCTTCACTCACTTGCCTGGTGTTTGGGCCGGGATGACTTGAAGTTTAAGGTCACTTAGGACGGTCAACAGAGCATCTACAAGTGATCTTTCCATGTGACTCAGGCTTCTTATAACACAGTAGCTGGGTTCTGATGGCATGTTCCAGAAGGGAGCTTCCACAGAGTGAACACTGCAACAGAAGCAGGTGGAAGCTGCATGGCCCTTTAAGGCCTAGATGCAGAAGTCACATAGCATCAGTCCGCTGTACTCTACTGGTCAAAACAGTCATAACCCAGATTCAAGGGGAGGAAACACAGACCCCCATTCTTTGATGGGAGAAATGACAAAGAATTTGTGGCCATTTTTAAGAAATCATCACATGTGCACCCAGTGCTGTGCTGTAGCACACTCCAATTTGTGTATTTCTGTCCACTCCACTAAAGGTCTGAAAGGCCAGAAAGCATGAATTGAGGTCCAAGGCCCCGCTGGTAAGGAACAGGAGGCCATTGGCTAAGTGGTTCATTTAGCCTGTGTTTAGTGAATTGGATCCCTTTGTCTCTTTTGCAAATTGCCAGGCCCCTGGTGGTCTCACCAGATATTAACTGAGGGGAATTGACACTGGCAGGAAATCCACTGTGTGAACTCCCGAACAGTCAGTCTGTGGAGGTATGAGATGCTGGGCACTGCACACAGAGCTCCGTGCGGTTTCTTTGTTTCTTATCTTTGGGTGAAATCTTTTGATTTGATTTCTGATCAAGAGGTGCAGTCTGTCCAATGTACTTCAACTTTCTTTAATTTTTACTAAGCAATAGGATCTTTTTTTTTTTTTTGAGACAGAGTCTCACTCTGTCACCCAGGCTGGAGTGCAGTGGCACGATCTTGGCTCACTGCAAGCTCCGCCTCCCAGGTTCACGCCATTCTCCTGCCTCAGCCTCCTGAGTAGCTGGGACTACAGGTGCCCGCCAGCACGCCTGGCTAATTTTTTTGTATTTTTTAGTAGAGACGGGGTTTCACCGTGTTAGCCAGGATCCTGACCTCGTGATCCGCCCGTCTCGGCCTTCCAAACTGCTGGGATTACAGGTGTGAGCCACCGCACCCGGCCGCAATAGGATCTTTTTACCAGAGTGCTTTGGCTGTCATGGACAATCTGCGCTCTTTTCTGGGACCTTTGAAATCAGAAAGTGTCCCAAGAAGTGCCCAGTGAGGAGTCCCCAGGGTTTCAGGTCGTATCCCTTCTAGTGTGATGGATAAGCCCCTCAGCATTTAACTATTTTAGTAGGTGGGTTTTGTTTTGTTTTTGTTTTTTCATTTACCCAATAGACATTCATTCAATACTTACTCTACACCCCATGCCGCCTGTGTAGGACATATTTCTTGCCCCTCAGGGAGCACACAGATCTATTAATGAACCATGCAGTATTGTGAGGGGTAGATAATGACAGGGATGAGATCAGAGTGCTGTGAGCATGCTGAATCCAGTCTTAGACTTGATGTGGAGCAGAGACTGGTCATGGCAGGCTTTCTGGAGTTGAGCCAGGTGAAGAATAAGAGAAGAAGGAGAAAAGATAGGCGTGAGTACAGCAGAAAGTGCTTCTCAGAGGGAAGCAGCATCTGCAAAGATCCAGGGTCTAGAAAGACAATGGAGAATTCCGGAAATTTTTGACATGCACCTCAATCTGGCTGGGGTTGGAATGAACAGAGATGTGAGGCAGGAGAGATGCAGGGATCAGAGCTATCTCCAACCAGATTGTAGTATCCTGAAAAATTGGTTATCTTCACACATCTTTTGTCCTCTGAAGTTTCTAGGTTCATGTCTTCAACTTGGATGGTGCTTAATAAGAATAATAACATTCATAAAGTGGCTTTAGTATGTTATTTTGCATACAGTATCTCATTCAATCTTTATAAGAACCTTTTGAAGAAATAGGGCAGGTGACATACAGCTCAATTTACAGTTTAGGAAAATCAAGAAGTTGGAAGAATTGTGATTTACACAAAATCAGGGGCCTGAAACTTGGACCCAAGTCTCTTGCCTCCAAATCCCACTCTCTTCTCACTATGCAGATTGCCTTGATTGAGCTGCAAGGAGAAAGTTTTGTACTGTATTTGAGAAAACTCACAACACAGAAGAACAATATTTCAGCCTTGTTGTCAGCATTTAACTATTTTAGTAGGTGGGTTTAGTAGCCCTGACAGATCAGGTCTAAGTTGTGGCCCCAGGTTTTGGTGATTGACCCATGAGTCTTGTGTGTGTCTCTGGTGAGCAGAATGCCCAGGATATGTGGGTCCCCAGTGGACACAGGTCAGGGAGCAAGCAATCCTCCACACTGGAAGATGGCTTGTTCACAAGGCTGGGCATCCCTCTCAGACAAAACCCACTATCATATCTCTTCTGGTTTAATTCATGTTTTGACACTCAGCAAATTCCCCAAGAACTTAGCTGAAGAGTTTCGTGAGCCGGAAGTGCCTCTGAAAGAAGTGAGCAGAGAGAACGTACACGGAACTTTATTCATAGTTGAGCAGGTAAATGATGACTCTCGGTTTTTCTCTGAAGGGGAGCTCTTCCTTGACGTGAAACAGGGGCTGAGGAGACATGAGAGAGGGCAGAGAAGCACCACAGACTGACATCAACCTGAGGCCTTCTGATGCTAAGAACATCACAACTTCCCTGGTGGGCAACTGGGTTCATCTGTCCACTGTCTGCCATGATCGGCAGATATCAACAAACCATTTGCAAAGTCCAAAGAACAAATACGGTAAAATACTCAAGAAACTCACCAAAGAGTTTATTTGTAGTGGACCAGAGGTCACTGTGCTGCTGCCAGCACCCCACCCCCACTCCAGTGATCTTGATAAGTCTTTCATGGTTTTGTACTCCAAAATTGTGGTTACCTGGAACCAAACCTTACCATGCCAAAGCCTTCCACTAGATGGGATTTTTGCAGTACTAAATATCTACAAGAAAAAAGAGCTAGATTGGAGACAGTTGTTAGGTGGAGGACTAGTTTTATCTAGCTTTCTATTAAAAGCTTTTGTGATTGCCTGATAGGCTGATAACAGGAAGGTATTATTGAAATACATATTACAGAGTCCTGTCCTGAAGTCACTGCAGATTCATCTCAGTTCATTGCAAACTCTGCAGAAGCCAACCTGGTAAAAGATGGAATTCTGATTGCTCAGGAGACAGAAGTGGAGGATAAAGAAAAGAGACTGAGATAACTGTCTGGTTTTCTTTCCACTCTGGGCACCAGAATTTTGCCTCTTAATAGCTAGGAAGGAGCCACCCATCTCAAGAATTCAGATAGAGCAATGCTTTTGAGAGCAGCCAACTCTTCACTCTGATATAAAACCTCAGTGCCCATGTTATCTGAATAGTAACAACATATGTAGAGTGTGAATACCATACAGCAGATGTGAGCTGAACTTTCAGTTCCTCCTCACTGAGCAGGACACTTCAACAATACATTGGTCCCAACTGTTTCTCTTTCTCTTAGTGACCCAATTTTGCCATTTGCTGCTCCCATGTTCTTTTTTATTTTTTTGAGACGGAGTCTCGCTCTGTCGCCCAGGCTGGAGTGCAGTGGCGCGATCTCGGCTCACTGCAAGCTCCGCCTCCCGGTTCACGCCATTCTCCTGCCTCAGCCTCCTGAGTAGCTGGGACTACAGGTGCCCGCCAGCACGCCTGGCTAATTTTTTTGTATTTTTTAGTAGAGACGGGGTTTCACCGTGTTAGCCAGGATGGTCTCAATCTGCTGACCTCGTGATCCGCCCGCCTCGGCCTCCCAAAGTGCTGGGATTACAGGCTTGAGCCACCGCGCCTGGCCTATCTCAGTCTCTTTTTTAAAGAGTATTGAGATACTACCAATAGCAATAATAATAAAAACATGACCCATGCCTTCAAAAGGTTTAGTTAGTAGGAGAGATAAGTAAATAGACAGTTCAGTACAGTCTCATGGGCACCATAGTGAGAGACAGTACAGAGTGGTAGAGCAGCACAAGAGGGGTTCACAATCCAGGCCTGGGCAGCCAGGCATTCTGTCTTACTGCAGAGCCAAAGACAGGGCTTTTTGTGCACGTGGTTTATGGAGGGGATGCTCTAAGGAGAAAGGGAGTGAGGGAAGGGTGCAGGGCAAGAGAATAAAGGTAAGCAAGGAGACTGCTTTCAGTTTAAACCAACTGTTTAGTTCATGACTCTGCTGTGTGGTTCTTCTGGTCTGGAACAGGCTCCACTGATGTTGGCTTGGCTCCCTCATGTATCTAGGCTAGGTCAGATCAGGCTGCTAGTTCCAGAGAAACTCACACATATTAATTTCACCACAAAGTTGGATGCACCCTGAGTCCAGGGGGCCAGTCTTTTAACCTTCCATCCATGTCAGCCAGCCACTGGCTGCAGGCTGCCACTGATGGGAGGGGAGGACTAGTTGTACTGTGGGAAGGTAGTGGGGAGTTTGCCATAAAAAAAGAGAAGAGGGCATCTGTGAGCTGTTAGCAGCCAACGCTCACAGTAGCTGGGGACTGAGTACAACAGTCCATAAAGGGAAGTTGGGTGAGCATGATCAGCATCTGCTGTTGGATCGGCCTCCAAGCTGACTTGAGTGATGAGCAATAGTTGGTCAGGTGACCAGCAGGGGAAGAGAATTCCAAGTTAAAGAAACAGTCTATTACAGCGGCGGTTCATGGCTGTAATCCCAGCAGTTTGGGAGGCCGAGGCAAGCAGATCATCTGAGGTCAGGAGTTCGTGACCAGCCTGACCAACATGGTGAAACCCTGCCTCTACGAAAAATACAAAAATTAGCTGGATGTGGTGGCGCACACCTGTAATCCCAGCTACTTGGGAGGCTGACACAGGAGTGTCACTTGAACCTGGGAGGCAGAGGTTACAGTGAGCCGAGATCATGCCACTGCACTCCAGCCTGGGAGACACAGCGAGACTCCATCTCAAAAAAAAAGAGAAACAGTCTATGCAGATGGCCAGAACTAAGAGAGAGCAAGACCATTCACAGCAACATAGGTGACGGGGACGGGCAGTGTTGAGAACACATGGGGCTGTAATAATATCAGGGAGCT
>NW_012119154.1:5647394-5683584 GCF_000951035.1 Colobus angolensis palliatus | reverse complement strand
AAAAAAAAAAAAAAAAAAATTAAAAATATAAAGATGCATCACTTCTAAACATGCAGATGCATAAAACAAAATATGTGAAGAAAATTTATACAACCACAAAAAAACTGACAAATCCTCCATTGTATGGCATTAAAAAGCTGATGGAATAGTAAGAAAGAGATAAATAAATCATTCAGAGACACTTTTGCTTTTTTTTTTTTTTTGAGACAGAGTTTCACTCTGTTACCCAAGCTGGAGTGCAAGTGGCATGAACACAGCTCACTGCAGCCTCAACCTCCTGAGCTCCAGCCAGGCCACTACACCAGGCTAATTTTGTTTTGTTTTGTTTTGTTTTTTGAGATGGAGTCTTACTCTGTCACCCAGGCTGGAGTGCAGTAGCACAATCTCGGCTCACCACAACCTCTGCCTCCTGGGTTCAAGTGATTCTCCTGCGTCAGCCTCCTGAGTAGCTGGGACTACAGGCACGTGCCACCATGCTCAGCTAATTTTTGTATTTTTAGTAGAGACGAGGTTTCACCATGTTAGCCAGGATGGTCTTGAACTCCTGACCTTGTGATCCACCTGCCTCGGCCTCCCCTCCCAAAGTGCTGGGATTACAGGCATGAGCCACCGTACTCGGCAACACCAGGCTAATTTTTAAATTTTTTAATAGAAACTTGGTCTCGCTATGTTGCCCAGGCTGGTCTCAAATTTCTGGGTTCAGGTGATCCTCCTGCCTGAGCCTCACGAAGTGCTGGTATTGTAGGCATGACCCACCACACCCAGCCATGTTTGCATTTTATTATCCAAAGTAAAGTAAGTATGAAACTAAAAACTCTGTTTGGAAGGGTTTACCAAAGTTGAGAAGTCTAATAGGAAACTGACCCACATTAAGCTGAGTGGCCCTAGCTGGAGGATGCACTTGTCAGGGTAGGAATATAACAGATGGAAAGCAAACCCCTTGAATTCTCCCCTGAGCAACGCCCTTGAATTCCCCTCAGAGGAACCCTTCTGAATTCTCAGGGGGATGTAGGGACAAGTACCTTGATGCTGAGCAAGGCAGGAATAACTAACAACCCATCTCTGATTGGTTGTAAGCACAGGCTAGCCTTAGTGTGGATTTATGTTCTAAATTTGTGTCACAGGATTAGTCCAATAAACTTAAGGTGATTAATTAGAGCATTATACAGAACTAATATTGCTGCTAGGTGTCTGACAGAAGCAAACTCAAAATCATCTTGGAATAAGTGTATATTTATCCTAAACTTGGGAAATCCTCTCAAATAATATTTAAGGTCAGGCTAGGAGTGGCAGCTCAGGCCTGTAATCCCAGCACTTCGGGAGGCTGAGGTGGGAAGATTACTTCAGCCATGGAGTTCAAGACCAGCCTGGGCAACATAGGGAAACCCTGTCTCTATAAAAAAAAATTTAAAAATTAGCTGGGCTTGGTGGTGGTACATCTATAGTCCCAGCTACTCAGGGGGCTGAGGTGGGAGGATTACTTGAACTCAGGAGATCAAGGTTGTAGTGAGCCTTGATTGCACCACTGCATTCCAGCCTGGGCAAGAGAGTGAGACCCTATCTCAAAAACAATAAGAATTATTATTACTATTATTATTATTTTCAAGGTCAAAGAGTAGCCCCAGCCAGATATAATCAAAGGCACAATGGAACAAAGCAACATAAGGACCACAGAAACAAATCCACATAGGCCTCAGATATTGAAATTATGAGACATATTTTAAAATAAACATTCCTACAATACTTAAATAAAACAACCTTGAAAATATCTACAGGAAGAGAAAACTACAAGGAAGCATCATAGATTTGCAAAAGAACAAAATAGCACTTTTGGAACTGCAAAATAAAATAACCAAATTTTAAAACACAACATATGGGTTTGGGAACTGGTTAGACACAGTAGAAGAGAGAATCAGTAAGTGGAATGTAGATCAGAAGAAATGATGCAGAATGTAGCATAGAAAGCAAACAAAAAGGAAAACATGAGAGAAACGTTTAGAGACACAGAGGATAAAGTGAAATGATTAAACATGTGCTTAATCCGAATACCAGAAGTAGAAGATAAGATGAAGTAGAGGTAGTATTTGAAGAAATAATAGATGAGGATTTTCTAGAATCAGTGTTTAAGACACCAGTCCCTAGATTCAAGAAGCCCAACAAATACCAAACATTTAAACTGAAGTTCACACCTAGACATGTCAAAGTAAAATTGAAGAGCACCAGCAACAAATAGAAGCATCTTAAAAGCAGCCAGAGGATAGTCTATTGCTACTTCAAGGGAGTGGCAGTAGACTCAAAGAGGATTTCTCAAAAGTAAAAGCAGAAGACCAAAGGTAATACAACGATATATTCAATATACTGAAAGGAAACAAATGCGGACCTAGAATTCTATATCCAATGAAATTCTCCCTCAAGAATGTTTGCAAAATGAAGACGTTTTATGATAAACATAAACAGAGACTCTCACTGAAGGGTATACTAAAGTATGTACCTCAGTCAGAAGGAAGATGATTCTAGAAAGTTCTAGGACATAAAAAAGACTGAAAAGCAAATAGAGTGGTAAACCTGTGTATAAATGTAAATAAATATTAAATTCATGACATGCAATAATAATGGTTAGTGGACCTCATAAGACTGAATTACAATATACCATTGTAACTGTGTAAATTACAACTTGTAAAAACAAGAATTATAAGACAGGAACAATAGAAGTAGAGTTAAAACGTCTACTTTTGTTGTTTGTCTTTGGGTTTTTTTTTTTTTAATGTCTGTAATAAAGGCAAAGGTAATTGGTTAATTTTAATTTTAAACTTTGAAAATTAAATATACTCCCCCAAAAAGGCAAGGAATGAGAGAAAAAGAAACGTGTAACAGGTGGTACAAATATAATCTATGAAACAAGATTTTTTTTGTTTTGAGACTGAGTTTCACTCTTGTTGCCCAGGCTGGAGTGCAATGGTGCCCTCTCAGCTCACTGCAACCTCCACCTCCCGGGTTCAAGCAATTGTCCTGCCTCAGCCTCCCGAGGAGCTGTCATTACAGGTATGCACCACCATGCCTGGCTAATTTTGTACTTTTAGTAGAGACGGGGTTTCTCCATGTTGGTCAGGCTGGTCTCAAACTCCCGACCTCAGTTGATCCACCTGCCTCAACCTCCCAAAGTGCTGGCATTACAGGCATGAGCCACCGCACCCGAAGGAAATAAGATTTATACAGGACTATCAGAAGTTGCATTAATGTAAAATAGGGTATATGCAACAGTGAAAAGACCAAGATTGTCAGATTGTGTCCTTAATAAACTATGTGTTGTCTATTAGAAATCAAATTGAAAACATATGAATACCAAGAGGTTGAAAGTAAAAAGATGGAAACAAGTATACCATGCAAATTCAAACCAAAAAACAAACTGATGTAACTTTGTTAGTATCAGGCAAAATATCCTTTTTTTTTTTTTTTTTTTTTTGAGATGAAGTCTCGCTCTGTCTCCCAGGCTGGAGTGCAGTGGCACAGTCTCAGCTCACTGCAGCCTCTGCCCCTCAGATTCAAGCGATTCTCTGCCTCAGCTTCCTGAGTACTGGGGATTACAGGCATGTGCCATGATGCCTGGCTAATTTTTGTATTTTTAGTAGAAACGGGGTTTCCTCATGTTGACCAGGCTGGTCTTGAACTCCTGGTCTCAAGTGATCCACCCACATCGGCCTCCCAAAGTGCTGGGATTACAGATGGGAACCACTGTGCCCGGTCAGTATCAGGCAAAATATCTAACGTAAAACGAGATACAGAAGACCTTTTCTTTTCTTCTTTTTCTTTTTTTTTTTTTTGAAATGGAGTCTCACTCTGTCACCCAGGTTGGAGTGCAATGGTGTGGTCTTGGCTCACTGCAACCTCCACCTCCCGGGTTCAAGGGATTCTGCCTCAGCCTCCCGAGTAGCTGGGACTACAGGTGTATGCCACTACACTCAACTAATTTTTGAATTTTTAGTAGAGATGGGGTTTCACTATGTTGGCTAGGCTGGTGTCGAACTCCTGACCTCGTGATCCACCCACCTCCGCCTCCCAAAGTGTTGGATTACAGTCGTGAGCCACCACACCTGGCCCAGAAGATTTTTTTGTTATTGTTGTTTTTTGTTTGTTTGATTGTTTGTTTGTTTTTGAGATGGTGTCTTGCTCTGTTGCCCAGGCTGGAGTGCAGTGGTGTGATCTCGGCTCACTGCAACCTCTGCCTCCTGGGTTCATGTAATTCTCCTTCCTCAGCCTCCCAGGTAGCTAGGATTACAGGTGTGAACCACCATTCCCAGCTAATTGTTGTATTTTCAGTAGAGATGGGATTTCACTGTGTTGCCCAGGCTGGTCTCGAACTCCTGACCTCAAGTGATCCACTTGCCTCAGCCTCCCAAAGTGTGGGATTAGGGGCGTGAGCCACTGCACCTGACCCTGATTTTTTTTGTTTTTTGTTTGTTTGGGTGGTTGGTTGTTTTCTTGTTGTTGTTTTTGTTTGTGTGTTTTGAGAGGGAATCTCACTCTGTTGCCCAGTCTGGAGTGCAGTGGCATGATCTTGGCTCACTGCAACCTCCACCTCCCAGGTTCAAGCGATTCTCCTACCTCAGCCTCCCAAGTAGCTGGGATTACAGGCGTGTGCCACCATGACTGGCTAAATTTTGTATTTTTAGTAGAGACAAGGTTTCACCATGCTGGCCAGGCTGGTCTCGAACTCCTGACCTTGTGATCCATCCACCTCAGCCTCCCAAAGCTGATGGTTTTAAATTAAGGATTTTAGGATACAGTTTGAGCTGAGGAATATAGAAAGCATTACATATCAAAACTTGTGAGATACAGCTAACGCTATGTTTAGAGGATAAGTTATAGCCTTAAATGTTTTTATTAGAGAAGAAAGTCTGAAATTTAATGAGCAAAACATCTTCAAGAAGTAAGGAGGGCCAAGTGTGGTGTCTCATGCCTGTAATTCCAGCTACTTAGGAGGCCAGCGTGCAAGGATCACTTGAGGCCAGGAATTCCAGACCAGCCTGAACAACGTAGCAAGACCTTGTATTTTAAAAAAATGTAAGTAAGCCGGGAATGGAAAGAGGCTGATCATGAGGAATAAGTGCTGATGTCCTTATTGCACAGTAGGGTGACTACAGTTAACAATAATGTATTGAATATTTCAAAATAGCTAGAAGAAAGGATTTTGAGTGTTTTCACTAAAAAAAGACAAATGTTGAGGCGGTGGATATGCTAATTATACTGATTTGATCATTACACAAGGTATGCATGTATTGAAACATCACACTGTACCCATAAATATGTACAATTATTATGTGTCAATTATAATTTTTAATTACATTTTTTCAGAGAAAAAAATTAATCTCTTAAAAGCTTCCTTTTCTTTTTTTTCCTTTTTCTTTTTCTTTTTTTTTTTTTTTTTTGAGACAGGGTCTCACTACGTCACCCAGGCTGGAGTGCAGTGGCACCATCACAACTCACTGCAACCTTGATCCCTGAGCTCCAGCCATCCTCCCACTTCAGCCTCCTAAGTAGCTGGGACAACAGGCACATGCCACCATGCCCAGCTAATTTTTTAGTTTTTGTAGAGACAGTGTCTCACTATGTTGCCCAGGCTGTTCTCAAAGTCCTATTCTCAAGAAATCCTCACATCTTGACCTCCCAAAGTGCTGGGATTAGAGGTGTGAGCCACCACTCCCGGCCAAGCGTGCCATTTTGACAATAAAAATCTACCACTTCTTACCAAAAAAAAAAAAAAAAACCAAAAGAATTTTTTTAATGTGAAAGAAAGAAATACATGTAATACATGTAAAAGCAGAAAATAATGAAATAGAAAAATACATATTCAATAGAGAACATCAACAAAGTCAACAGTTTTTTATTTTCAGACTCATAAGTTGATAAATTCAGGGATGAAAAGTGTTTCCTCACCTCTCTAAGTGTTTTAGCCTAAGAGCTAAAGAAATCTTTCTTTATTAGGAAAGTCTGGACCCACCCTCTAAAACAATGAATGTGACTTTATTGGGTTTCAGAAGGACAGAACTGTAAGGGAACTCAACTTCTCAGTCTATATCATGAAGGCAGAGAACTTTGAGTTCCAGAGAAGGGTAACAGAGGCTCAAATCATACAGCCAGTCAGCAGCATACAGAAACCTAGGCACAGCCGTGTACGGTGATTCACTCCTGTGATCCCAGCACTTTGAAAGGCCGAGGCAGGCAGATCACTTGAAGTCAGGAGTTCGAGACCAGCCTGGCCAACACATCGAAATCCCATCTCTAGGCTGGCCACGGTGGCTCACGCTTATAATCCCAGCACTTTGGGAGACCAAGGCAGGTGGATCACCTGAGGTTGGGAGTTCAAGACCAGCCTGACCAACGTGGCAAAACCCCGTCTCTACTAAAAATACAAAATTAGACAGGCATGGTAGCACATGCCTGTAATCCCAGCTACTCAGGAGGCTGAGGCAGGAGAATTGCTTGAACCCAAGAGGCGGAGGTTGCAGTGAGCCGAGATCATGCCATTGCCCTCCAGCCTGGGCTACAACAGAGAAACTCTGTTTCAGAAAAAAAAAAGAAAAAAGAAGAAAGAAAGAAAGAGAGAGAGAAAGAAAGGGAAGAAAGGAAGAAAGAAAGAAAGAAAGGAAGAAAGGAAGAAATAAATCTTGTCTCTACTAAAAATACAAAAAAAAAAAAGTTAGCCAGGTGTGGTGGTGGGCACCTGTAATCCCAGCTACTTGGGAAGCTGAAGCAGGAGAATCACCTGAACCAAAACCGAGATGGGGGTTGCAGTGAGCCGAGATCACGCCACTGCACTCCAGCCTGGGCCACAGAGCAAGACTCCGTCTCAAAAAAAAAAAAAAAATCTAGATAAGGTTTGTCTTAAAAACTTTCCCACAATTTCTGTGAACCCCTGGAGCACTCACTTTCTCATAGTTTCCTCAGTCTAGACATTCTGCCTCTGCTTCCACTAAATCCATTCAGTTCATGAATGATCTCACCATCCTACACATTATTTTGCAGTATCTTTACTCAAATGTGGAACAGAGTCCCTTGAATTTCACAAAAAGCTTATCCACATCAGGCGTCTTTAATGTATAGAAACTTAACAGAAGCGTTAAAGAGATGGAGGAGGAGGTGCGGTCTACAATGTCACAGCACAAGCTCAATAGTATTGACTGTCAAATATCCCAGTTTGTAAAAGATATTCTACCACCATCCATTTTCTTGATAATCCTTTTGTCTTCACTCTTCTCTTCTTTGTCCAACCCCACCTCCGAATTTCAAATAATTTTAAAATTAAAGCTGTCCCATCTGTATTCCTGAAATGACACATCCTCGCCTTTCTTCTCCAGGTCCAGCTTCTGAGGAAGGGGCCCTAAGAAGCATGAGGCTTCCATGGGCTAAGGCGGGAGGGAGAGAGGAGTCAGAAAGAAAGCAGAAGGCTTGGGAGCCTCCCAGACAAGAGTCCGGGCACTGCTGCCTCCCATGGCCAAGCCCTTGGGATAAGGAAGCACAATAAAATCCCCACTCAGATTTTGGGATGTGACAAAATAGGGCTTTTGGGCCACGTTCCCAATGTCAAGCTTGGGGAGGAAACAAGATCCCTGAGTTCCCCATCACAGTGCAAGGGCAGATGCAACACAGTGCAGGTTATATCTGCATGTGGACCAAGGCAGCCTGCAAGAGTTCCCATGAACCAGCCATGGAGGGGAGAGAGTAGGATGGTTTCCCACACCAACTTGAGCAGCAGGAAGCAGAAAAAGCCCTCAATAGCTCCAGTAAGTCTTCTGAGGCCACGGAGAAGAGCAAGAGAGAATGGAGCACTTCCCATGTCCCAAAAGGAGTGCCAAGGGATCTGAGTAAGACATGGCCCGGTATGTGGGAATGGATCAACTTAGCAGGTGACTTCATGGATGGATGGTTGAGGCCCAGACAGGATGCAGTTACAGGCAGGAGCTGACATCAGCAAATCACAAAGACCAGAGTCACGCTCGCAAAATTGCAACACCAGATGTTACTGAGGAAAGGGGGGATGGGTGAAATGCTGCACTGACTAAGGTTAAGCCCCTGCCTTCTGGGGGAAATGAGGTCTGAAAATAAAAATGAAGTTCAGTTCTAGAAGGAAGTTTACCGTTGACAACCATGTTTCTCGCTCCTAACACCCTTGGTCAGGAGCCACCTCCCTGGTGTCAGCAAATGTTTTACAATCTTTTGTTCTTTCTTAGTGGGTGTTACTTTATTCTCCTCCAGATAGATCGGCATATTTATTTAAAAGTGTTTTCCACACTATCCTGTTATGGTGATTTCATCTCAAGTGAGCTGCTGTTTGGATTGTTGATCTCGTTCATTGGTTTAGAATTATATTTCTTCCTTCGGCTATGGAACTGTGGTGTGCACACTCATTTTAAATGGGCATTTTCTATTTGTTTGTAAATATTTGTTGCTCTTTCTCTCACAGTCTCTCTCTTTCCCTCTTTCTCTCCTTTTCTACTAATCCATCTTTGTATAGGAATTTTGAAGTTGCCCCTGTACTGGGTATTGTTGATGTCCTACCAAAAAAACCTATAGCTGCTTGTACATGACTACCCTACCTGCTGTGAGGGTTGGTTGCTCCCTTCCCCAGAGAACTACTCTTTGTTTAATGGGAAGATGCCTCACTGACATATGGATAAAAAAGGCCAGACCCAGCCAGAGGCAGTACCTCATGCCCCTGTAATCCCAGCACTTTGGGAGGTCAAGGTGGGAGGATCATTTGAGCCCAGGAGTTTGAAACCAGCCTGGGCAACATAGTGAGACCCCATCTCTGCAAATTAAAATTTAAAAATTAGTTGGGCATGGTGGTATATGGCTGCAGTCTCAGCTACTCAGGAGGCTGAGGTGGGAGGATCACTTGAGCTTGGGAGGTTGAGGCTGCAGTGAGCCATGATCATGCCACTGCACTCCAGCCTGAGTGACAGAGTGAGACCCTGTCTTAAAAATAAAAATAAAGAGGTGACACACCACCTCAACGTGGAATTCATTGTGTCATGTAATTCATGCTCCAAAACCTCCATGAGATCAGGCTGAGGCTAGACTCCAGCAGGGAACTTGTGACGGGTAATTTTATGTGCCAACTTGACTAGGTTACCGGGTGCCCAGACATTTGGTCAAACAGCATTCTGGGTGTGTCTGTGTGGGTGTATCTGGATCGCACTAACATTTGAATCAGTAAATTGAGTGAAGCAGATCGCCCACCCTAATATGGGGGGGTCTCATCCAATTAATTGAGGGTCTGAATAGACCCTTTCATGAGTAAGAGGGGACTCCTCTTGCCTGACTGACTTGAGCTGGGACATCAGTCTTTTCCTGCCTTCAGACTCTTGGTGGAAACATCAAGTCTTCCTGGATCTCAAGATGGCCAGGTTTTGGACTTACACCATAGGCTCTCCTGGTTCTTAGGCCTTTGGACTGAGGCTGGAACCACATCCTCAGTTCTCCTGGATCTCCAGCTTGGCAGCTGCAGGCATTGGGACATTTCAGATTCCATAATCATGTGAGCAAATGTTTTACAATATTTATAAATGTACAGATACAGATAGATAATATAGACACAGATATGGATATGGATATAGATACAGATAGATCGATGATATAGATATAGATATGGATGTAGATATATATCCTATATTCTGATTCTCTGGAGAACCCTAATACAGAGCGCATTCTTACTTAGCTTCTTCCCTTTCCTGGTCTTACTTCTTTCCCTCCCTCCCCCTCTCCAGGAAGCACCCTCCATAAATTACTTGCATTAGAATTCCTGCCTCAGGTTCTGCTTCTCAGGAACCCAGTCTAAGACTCCTTCCAGTTAGCAGCCTAGAGTTGCAATCCAAAATCAGGTCTTCTGTTGGTGGTTTGAATCTCGTATCCTGTAAGGGTCTGGGCATACCACAGTTCTAGTTGCTGAGCAGTGAGCTCAGGGCTTGCTTCGAATCTTAGTCATGAGTTTGTGTTTATCCTCCAGCCTAACAAGCCTACAGCTGCCAACCAGCAGTTTCTTTGTCTCCTTGCAGAGGAGGAATAGCTCTGCCTTGCCCTAACCTCTGACTGCAGCCCCCCTCTCCATATTAGATGAAGCAGAGTTACCCTACAGGATATGCGCTCCTGGCAGCTGCTACCTGCTTCGGGTGCCAAGACCCAGAGGACTTACAATCTCAGCTTTGCTCAACACTTTGCTTCTATTCCCTAGTTCTTGATCTCAAAGATGCTTAATCCTATTTGTTCGTTTGTTTGAAATAGTGTTTATTTTTTATTGGTGTATAATTTACATGCCATAGAACATGTAGACCTTTAAGTGTATAGTACAATGAGTTTTGATAAATTTATATTAGGTTGGTGCAAACATAATTGTGGTTTTGGTCATTGAAAGTAATGGCCAAAACCGCAGTTAGGACAGGTGTGGTGGCTCATGCCTGTAATTCCAGCACTTTGGGAGGCTGAGGCGGGCGGATCACTTGAGGTTGGGAGTTCGAGACCAACAAAAATTAACTGGACATGATGGCATGCACCTGTAATCCTAGCTACTGGGAAGGCTGAGGAATGAGAATCACTTGAACCCAAGAGGTGGAGGTTGCAGTGAGCCAAGATCGCTCCACTGTACACCAGCCTGGGCAGCAAAGTGAGACTCCATCTCAAAAAAAAAAAATGCAATTATGTTTGCACTAACGAAATATATATATACACACACACACAGGTCACCCACATCCAACAAGATAGAGAATTTCCATCATCCAAAGTGTTCCCTTGCACTCCACTGTAGCGGGATTTTAAGGAATCAGAGAGACCGATGGGGTTCAGGAGGATATTTATTAATTATTTATGTGCACCGGCCCAGTCGGATTAACATCCAAAGGACTGAGCCCCAAACAAAGAGTTAAGTTACCTTTTAAGCATTTCTTGGGTGAGGGGAGATCTGTGCAGGGGGAAGCATACTACAGAAGCGAGAAACAAAGACAGTTATTCATTTGAGACATGCATTACATCATTTCTTACTTTTCAAGGAAAAACATGTTTTGCGACTTGAGTTTATCTGTCTAGTGACCTTGCAGCTGCACAACTAGGGAAACAGGGTCTTCACAATGCCTGGGAAGGGAGGAGAGATAAGGCTCACTAGCCACAGAAAAACAGGCAGTTTTTAAAGGACTCCAGTGCTTTCTCTTTCGCAGGTGGAGTTGGGTTTTCTCACATACAACTGAGTTTCTGCTTACACACTCTTTAATTTCTCCTAATTCCTGTTCCATTCCTCCCTGTGGTGCTTTTTTATAACAGAGGTGTTAACAGAAAGCACCACTATTTGCCACCTCCTCGAGCTGAGCTGCTTCTTCTACCGGCAGCGGTTGATATCTGGTTAATGTCATCAACTGCGCGGTAGTGTGTCAGACTACTGTTGCCTCCATAGTTGACTGAATACTACCAATAAACAGGGGTAAAAGGCAAGGGAGGATGAGGCAGATGCCAAGAATAAGCAAGAACCCACTAATGATGGTTTTGAATCCTCCAAAGGCTGAGAACCATCCTTCAAACAAGGAATCTGGGGACCACCCTGACCAAGTCTGAACTGGAACATGGGCTAACTTGAGCATTCTAACTGTGATTTCCATAACAATCAGCCATTATCATTGATTTCTAGGCAACAGTTGGTTAAATTAAATTTTCCACATACTCCTCCTTTCGAGGCTAACAGGTAATCTAAAGCCAGCCTATTTTGTATATAGCATTCCTCATTTATGTTGCTTGGATTGCCAATAAATCTAGTGCCTTTGATGTTTCATTGGTTATGATTTCAAGGACTGCCTGCAACCTTATGATGCAGTTGAACATATAAATGGGGGTATGGTACCCCCATGACCTGTCTTGCACCCAGGTAGCTGGCCCATAGTATGTAATGATTCTTTCAGGAGGCCATTCATTATCTTTCCAGTTTCCTATGTCCATATTCTTTTTGATATTTGTGTCTATTTTTGTGATTATACTTCTTCTAGCTTTTATTTTATTTTTATCATAAACTGGATATCTTAAGAGTTCCCCTTGCTTTAGAGGAATTAGAAAGAAGGATGGCTTGATTGTTTTTAACACACATGCTCCTGGCCATTTAGCCAGCAGTTGCCAATATGCCCGTGCTCCACAGATCCAATATAGGCCAGAGGATGCCTTTCAAGCAGCTGGAGCCTCTAGCTGATGCCAAGAGTGGCTTAGAGTAGAGAACCAAGAGAAAGGTTTGGATCTGGTAAGTAGGAGTCATTCTGGGTGTGTCTCCATAGAGTTTTGTTTTTAGTCTCATCATAATGCTGTTGCCTTAGGCAGGTTGTTTCTCCTAAGGCCTCTGTGAAAGCCTTTCCCCATCAGGCGATAGAGTACTTTCCAATTATGGAGGCTTTTAACAACCAAACACTGGCTGAGGCTGTTGATTTACTGGCAGGGTTAGGCGAAGTGAAGTTATCTTGTGGCATTAATTCCTTTGCCTCCCATGGCCACTGGTCACCCATATTAGTTCCTCCATATACATAGCATGAGGAAATTCCTAAGCTGCCAGCTATGTTTTCAGCTAGCTGAGCAAATAAGTGTTTGGTTGATGGAGGAAGCTCGGGCACTGGCTGATTAAAATGCTTATAGAATGAATTATGGACCCGGAATTGCGGCGTTGGATGCATTTGAGTCCTTCTAGTCTTTTTGACAGTTAGTAGTGGAACTCCAAGGCCTGCTCCTTTATCAACTCGTAATAGTGCTGTCTGTCCTGTAGACCAAAAAGGTAGCTCTGGCTCTAAGATAGTAAAATTTAAAGGATTGCATGTCCTTGTCTTACAATCTGGTTTGGTTGACCTACTACTTAGTAGAGCAGTCCTTCCTGAATATAAATGTTGGAGCTGTGTTAGCGTAGACCACTGAATGTTACAGTCTGGGCATCCGATTTGTGGTTCTCCACACAGATGTTTAGGACTGTTGCTGCTAAGCCTCTCTTGTGTCAAACCATTGCAGACTGCTTCTGGTTTTTTATGATTATGAACATACGTGACATGGCAGGCATCAAAGTATAAGGAAATAGGCTCTTTATAGGAGGGAGGGGCTTCTTTGGTTCAGGCTCTTTATAGGAGGGAGGGGCTTCTTTGGTTTGAGCTATAAGCTTTCTTTCTTTTTCTCCCTCTGATTTAATATGTACCTCAAACCAGAATTCACAGGGTGAGAGCTTAGAGTCATAACATACACATAGCTGATTATTTCCTGGTTCACAGACTGAATAGGTGGTCTGTTTGTATGTGCAAGTTCTTAACTTGGTTCCTGTACATTTATAGTAGGTATGGTACAGTAGAGTTTTAACTATGGTATTCCTCCTTACCCAGGTAGTGTGTACACAGTGTGGGCATCCTTCTAGAGATTTCTCCCCTTTTAGTATAGGCAGAAATGATAACAACATTAGTGTATGTAATAGAAACATGCTTACACTACACATGGGCACAGCAAACCTTCTTCCGGGCATAGACATTTGCAGTAATAACAACAGAACAATCAGTATTGACAGAATTATAACTAGGCTTATAAACTGTATATCTGGAGAGGGTTCTTTTAGCTTTGGCTGTGCACAGACTAGTCAGCTTCCTGGATGTGACTAGAGCAGAGCTTGCAGGATCCTCAAGCTTCAACCGTGCATAGACTGACCAGCCTCCAGTGTGGCCAGAGCAGGGAAGTTGTCCTTCTTACTGCTGGTTAGGTTTCGCCGTAGGACTATTCAGGTGGGGCGATTTGGGTCTTGTTGGCTGATTCACTGGTCATTGTCAGGAATCACTGCTGCCGCTGGTTTCAGCCAGCTATGGTGAATCCAAGGTGTGACACCTGCAACTTTAACAGCAGTGGGAGTAGACATGATCACAATGTGGGGCCTGTCCTATATGGGTCCTAGAGTGGTTGGATTCCATTTTTCAACCTAAACAAAGTCCCTAAGTTTGAAAGGGTGTGTGGGTCTGTTAGATTTACAGGCATTCTTTTCCATACCTTAGTCATGCATCTTTTGCGTGGCCATACTTAAAGCCTGCATTTGCCTTTTTAAAGTTAATTTTTCTAGTTTACAGATATTACCTTTAATCTGACTTATAATGGGGGGTGGCCGCTGAACAAAATCTCATAGGGCGAATACCCAGTTTGTTAGGTGGGCGTGCACCTAACTCGGAGGAGGACCAAGGGCAAGACCTTGATCCCACCATGAGTTTCTTGACAAAATGTCTTCAGCATCCATTTGAGTGTTCGGTTCATGCACTCCAGTTTAGCTGAGATCTGCAGCCTGTAGGCTATATGTAATTTTTACTTTATTTTTAATAGTTGAGCTAAGTCCTGAACTGTTTCAGCCACAAATGTTGGTTCATTGTCTGATCTTAGAGTTAGAGGCAATCCAAATCTGGGAATAATGTCTCTTAACACCTTGGTCCACCTCTAGTGCCTTCTCTGTAGAGGTGGGGAAGGCCTCGACCTATCCTGAAAAGGTGCAAATGAACACCAACATGTACTGATAACCTCCCTCTCAGGGCAATTTGGTGAAGTCTATAAGCAGTTTTTCACAGGGCATGGCTCCTGTTTCCTGAACTCCCGGGAGCCAAGTAGGCCCTTTTTGTGGATTGTTCTGAGTGCAAGTTAAACACTGTTTGTTTACAAATGGCTCAAGTAATAGCAGTGAGTCGCGGCACATAGAAATGATGCCTTAATGTCTTTAGTGCTATTTTTTTCATGTGAGTTCCTTGGTGGAACTCTTTTACAAATCTGGGGGCCACTATTTCAGGTATGGCTAGCCTCCCATTGGAGAATTTTTACCATTCTCCAATGTGGTTCTTATTTTCCGAGGCAAGCCAAGCCTTTTCATTTGGAGTGTAGCTTGGGATCTCCAGGAGGGGAATCTCCAGGAGGAAAGGCATAGCTAAGGCTTCTTCTTTAGAAGGTGGAGTTGTCACTGCAGCCTGCTTTGCCTCTTTGTCCGCCCTTCTATTTTCTTTAGCCTTTAGTGTTCTTGCTTTTTTGGTGCCCCTTGCAGTGCATCACTGCCACCTCTTTTGGGGCCCATACAGCATTTAAGAGCTGTAGAATTTCTTCCTTGTTACTTTATTTCTTTACTTCCAGCAGTTAAAAGTCTTTTTTTTTTTATAAGTAATCTCATGAACATACAAAGTGGCAGAAGCATATTTGGAACCTGTGTAAATATTTGTTTTTTTGGCCTTTTGCTAGCCAGAGAGCTCTTGTCAGAGCTATTAGCTCTGCTTTCTAAGCAGAAGTTTCTGTAGGCAAAGACTGCACCTCTATACTGAGTTCAAACTGACCAATGCATACCCAGTTCGACGGACTCCCTTTAGTATGAAACTGCTTCCATCAGTAAAATAGTCAATGTCCGGGTCCCCAAGGGGCCAATCTGTCAAAGGGCTTGAGAACACTTTATCTACCACATCCACACAGCAATGAAGGGGGCCTCCTGAGACTGACTCAATGAGGAACTAAGTAGCCGGGTTTAGGCTATTCACAGTTTTTAAAGTCAGTTTAGTAGCTTCCTGTGCCAGTAGGGCCGTGTCAGCTAGTGCTTTAAAACAAGGAGGCCATCCAAGTGCCATAGAATCTAATTGCCTGGATAAGTATGTCACTGGGCAATGCCGTGATTTTATGGCTTGAGTTAGAACCTCTACGGCCTCCCTTTCATTTGTGGACATACAAGAAAAAAAGCTTAGTTAGTTAGATCTGGCAGTCCTAAAGCTGGGGCCTGAGTCAAGGCTTCTTTGATTTCTTTAAAAGCCTTCTCCTGGTTGGCCTCCTAGAGGAGGGGCTCCTTCTTTCCTCTTCTTTGTGGCTTCGTGTAATAGCTTAGCCATGAGCAAGAAATTTGGGATCTAAATGCAGCAGAACCTTGCTGCCCTTAGGAACTCTCTTATTTGATGCCAGGTGGTTGGAGTAGGAAGTGCACAAACAGCCTGCTTTTGTTCACTACTAAGCCATCTTTTCTCTTGGCTTATATAAAAGCTTAAATGTTGGACACTTTTAGAGCAGATTTGAGCTTTTTTCTTGACACTTTATACCCTGCCTTCCACAGCAGGTGCAGGGGGTCTTGGGTTTCTCCTGGGTGCAGTAGCCCTTGGCCAGTGTTTTTTTCATAGCATGGCCTTGACCATTCTCGTTATTCTTTTGACATTTATTGTTCCAATGTCCTTTCCTTTTGCACCATGCACATTAATCTCTCTCTAGACTCGGCCGGCTTTTAAACTCCTGTCCAGACTAGCCATTTCCATGACTGCATTCACACCCATGTCCATGGCTCCTTGCAAAGCCAGCTTCTCTTCCCATAAGGGCTGCTGCTAGTAATTAGCCTTTCTTAAGTTTCCGATCAGCCTCCTTCTTTGCCTCCTGATCTCAGTTAATGTACACCTTGGTAGCCACTTTCACTTTGTTAGTGGGGACATGAGTTTCATCCAAATTGGAAAGCCACTCCTGCCGCGGCTGGGGGCGTTGGATTAGTGGTCATCCCCCAGGAGGTGATAAAGCTCCCCTTTGTCCTTATGGGACAGGCTTCCCTGCCTTGGGCCCTTGCTCCTTACCGTGGTTCCCAAAGTGCTGGTATTGTCCTGTAGCCCCATCTCCGGTTCCATTGTGCTACCAGGCCGGGCGCTGGGGCACAAGGAGAGCTTGTTTCCATCCAGGTGAAGCTCCCCCTTGGCACACCTTGGATGCCAGGTCTTCCCCGGCCCTGGGGCTCTAGTCCCACAGACAAAGGAGACAGTAAATCTGTTGTCTCCAATCATGGGTGAGCTCCCAGAAATGTAACAGGATTTTAAGGAATCAGAGAGACCGATGGGGTTCAGAGGATATTTATTAATTATTTAGGTGCACCGGCCCAGTTGGATTAACATCCAAAGGACTGAGCCCCAAACAAAGAGTTAAGTTACCTTTTAAGCATTTTGTGGGTAGGCATTTTAAGCATTTTGAGGATATATAATTCACATACCATCTTGAACCTCCAACTCCTGGGTTCAAGCAATTCTCCTGCCTCAGCCTCCCAAGTAGCTAGGATTATAGGCATGCACCACCATGCCCGGATAATTTTTGTATTTTTAGTAGAGATGAGATTTCCTCATGTTGGCCAGGCTGGTCTGTAACTCCTGACCTCAGGTGATCTGCCTGCCTTGGCCTCCCAAAGTAGATACAATTGTTTTTTGTATATTGATCTTGTATCCTGCAACCTGCTGAACTCATTTATAAAACTCACTAATAGTTTTATAGTGGGTTTCTTAGAATTTTCTACATATAAGATCATATCATCTACAAAAAGAGATAATTTTACTTCTTCCTTTTCAATCTAGATCCCTTTTATTTCTTTTTCTTGGTGATTTTTTCCTGATGAGGACTTCCAATACAATATGAATAGAAATGGAAGAGCAGACATCCTAGTCTTGTTACTGATCCTGGGAAGAAAGCAGTCCATCTTGCACCGTTAAGTATTGTATTAGTTCATTCTCATGCTGCTAATAAGGACATACCAGAGACTGGGTAATTTATAAAGGAGAGAAGTCTAATGGACTCACAGTTCCACATGACTGGGGAGGCCATCATGGCAGAAGGCAAGGAGGAGCAAAGGCACAGCTTACATGGCAGCAGGCAAGAGAGTGTATGCAGGGGAGCTGTCCTTTATAAAACCGTGAGATCTTATGAGACTTATTCACTATCATGAGAACAGCATGAGAAAACCCACCACCATGATTCAATTACCTCCCACCAGGTCCCTCCCAAAACACATGGAGATTATGGGAGCTACAATTCAAGATGAGATTTGGGTGGGGACACAGCCAAACCACATCATTCTGCCCCAGCCCCTCCCAAATCTCATGTTCTTCCATTTCAAAGCCAATCATGCCTTTTCAACAGTCCCCTAAAGTCTTAACTCATTCCAGCATTAATGCAAAAGTCCAAGTCCAAAGTCTCATCTGAAACAAGGCAACCCCCTTCTTACCTATGAGCCTGTAAAATCAAAAGCAAGTTAGTTACTTCCTAGATACAATGGGGGTACAGGCATTGGGTAAATACAGCTGTTCCAAATGGGAGAAATTGGCCAAAACAAAGGGGCTACAGGTCCCATGCAAGTCCAAAACCCAACAGGGCAGTCATTAAACCTTAAAGTTCCAAAGTGATCTCCTTTAACTCCAGGTCTCACATCCAGGTCATGGTGATGCCAGAGGTGGGCTCCTACAGCCTTGGGAAGCTCTGCCTCTGTGGCTTTGCAGGGTATAGCCCCTTCCCAGCTGGTTTAACAGACTGGCATTGAGAGTCTGCAGCTTTTTCAGGTACACAGTGCAAGCTGTTGGTGGATCTACCATTCTAGGGTCTGGAGGACAGTGGCCCTCTTCTCACAGCTCCACTTGGCAATACACCAGTGGGGACTTTGTGTGGGGGCTTCAACTCCACATTCCCTTCTGCACTGTAGAGATTCTCCATGAGGGCCCCACCACTACAGCAAACTTCTGCCTGGACATCCCAGAGTTTCCATACAGCCTCTGAAATCTAGGCAAGGTTCCCAAACCTCAATTCTTGACTTCTGTGCACCTGAAGTCTCAACACAACTTGGAACCTGCCAAGGATTGGGGCTTGTACTCTCTGAAGCCACAGCCTGAGCTATACCTTGGCCCCTTTTAGCCATGGTTGGCGTGGCTGGGACACAGGGCACAAAGTCCCTAAGCTGTACACTGCAGGGGGGCCCTGGACCTGGCCCAGGAAACCATTTTTCCCTCCTAGGCCTCCAGGCCTGAAATGACCAGGGCTGACACAAAGGACTCTGATATCCCCTGAAGATATTTTCCACATTATCTTAGTGAATAACATTCAACTTCCTGTTACGTAGCAAATTTCTGCAGCAGGCTTAGATTTCTTCCCAGAAAATTTTTTTTCTTTTCTATTACATCATCAGTCTGCAAATTTTCCAAATTTTTATTCTCTTTGCCACTCAGAAATTTCTTCCACCAGATACCCTAAATCATCTCTCTCAAGTTCAATGTTCCATAGATCTCTAGGCCAGGAGCAAAATGCCACCACTCTCTTTGCTAAAGTATAACAAGAGTCACCTTTGCTCCAGTCCCCAAGAACTTCCTCATTTCCATCTGAGACCACCTCAATCTGGGCTTTATCACCCATATCACTATCAGCATTTTGGTCTAAGCCATTCAACAAGTCTCCAGGAAGTTCCAAACTTTCCCACATCTTTCTGTCTTCTCCTAAGCCCTCCAAACTGTTCCAACCTCTGCCTGTTACCCAGTTCCAAAGTTGCTTCCACATTTTCAGATATTTTTACAGCAGTGCTCCACTACCTGGTACCAATTTACTGTATTAGTCTCTTCTCATGCTGCTAATAAGGATATATCTGAGACTGGTTAATTTATACAGGAAAGAGGTTTCACAGACTCAGAGTTCCACATGGCTGGAGAGGCCTCACAATCGTGATGGAAGGTGAAAAACGAGCAAAGGCACATCTTACATGACAGCAGACAAGAGAGTGTGTGTGGGGAACCGCCCTTTATAAAACCATCAGATGTCATGAGACTTATTCACGATCACAAGAACTGCATGGGAAAAACCTAACCTTGTGATTCAAATTACCTCCCACTGGGTCCCTCCCATGACACGCGGGGATTGTGGGAGCTACAATTCAAGATTTGGGTGGGGACACAGCCAAATCATATCAAGTATGATGTTACCAACATTCTTGAATGAGTCATTTTGTGGACCAAAGTTTTCATTTCTCTTGGATCAATACCTAGGTATAGAATTATTGGATCATAAAATAGGTGTGTGTTCAACTTTACACAGAGTTGTCTAACAGTTTTTCAAAGTGGCATTTGTACCCAGACATCAATCAGGCCTCTGTTGTTATATATTGTCTATCACATTTCAATTAGTTTTAGAAGACAGGAAGATCCCCAAACTATGAACTTTTTACTGCACCTTAATTGGAAGTCTTTCTAGTAATAGAATGAACAGATCTGTAACCCTCAAGAAGTTCTTAAGGACTCAGATTAGAAATAACTCTTGTGTTTACAATTCAAATTCATTCCTTCATATATTTACCCTCTGTCCACTGCACGAACTCCCTCAAATTCTTCCCTGGTCATTCCATGAAGAGGAGCCCAACTAGGTCACACAATGCTCCATGTGAACCAACGTTCACTTTATTTGCGTCTGACATTTTTCTAGTGACATCAAAGCAATTAGGAGGAATCTCCCTAACCAAGGTAACCATGGAGAGGTGGTTGTACAGTCTAGTCTCGACGCAGATCCTTTTCCTGCCTGCTGCCCTCCAATGATAGTCTGTTTATATCAAGTATGATCAAAAGAATTCAAACATTCTGCAGGCTTCAGCATGCTATCTGGTACCTATCTCATACCACAAACTCAGCTATCCATCCTCAGGACTGATGTCAGCATCTTCTTCAAAGCACTGCACATCTCTGTGGGCAGGTGTTATATCAGGATGACATGCACATGTTCAAGTCACCTGGGAGCCCTATATTCCAGAATATCTCTGTGTGGTTTATTTTAGTCAGTTCTCCATCATCACAGAGTTCTCCTTTTTTTCCTAAAATGGAAATATTGCTACTGCTTTGGCAGATTATGAAAGTAATGCATGTTTGCTTAAAGAAATAAAGAAGCCTAGAACATACAAAGCATAATTTTTTCCTCTATAAAATGGCTAACAGTTTGGGGTTTATACTTCCAGGTTTTCAAAATGCACTTAAGATATTATGGACATTTGTGAATGGTATAGGTATATAGCTGAAAGTTATTCTTTTTAATGGCACCATATTTCATAGTATGAGTATATGTTAATTTACTTATTAAGCATTTCAACCATATAGAAAAGTACCAAGAATAATGTAACAAACATCCATGTGCCACTTGCTAATTTGAAAAAAGTTCAATTGCATTTAACTGCAATCAAATGACCCTGTTTGTCATTTGTCTTTTGACTTTTTCTTTGGGGATGTTTTTGTCATGCATATTTTTAATTCACAGAGTTGAATTTATTAATCTTTTCCTTTATGGCTTCTGAATTTCCTTTATGGCTTCTGAATTTTGAGTTATTTTTAGAAAGGCTTTGCCTGCTGCACAAATTGTGAAGAAATTGTACCATGTTTTCTTTTAAAACTTTTATTTTTCCAATTTTTACATTTAAATATTTTTTCTGTTTGGAATTAAGCCATGTATAGTGTGACATATGAATCAAGTTTAATTTTTTTTCCAGATGCCAATACATTTGGCCCACTTCTGAATAAATAGTTTATTGTAGTCCTCCTTTGATTTAAGTTGCCATCTTTAATATGCACTAAATTCTCATGTGTATTTTGATCTCATACTAAACTACATTTCCCATTCTGTTTCATTTGACTTTCTGCAACATTGCTGTATATTTTAATTAGCTAATTAATTTAACATACATGTTAATTTATAATATGCATATCCTCATTGTTCTTCTTTTTCAGAGTGGTCCAGGCTATTTTTGTTGTTGTTCATTCTTACATAAACTTTTAAATTAGTGTATGTAATTTTTAAAAAGCTATTAATATGTCTTGAAGAATAACATTGTATTTAATAATTTAACTGAAAATAATTTGCATTTTTTATACCATTAAGCCTGCTTGTATAAGTCCTTTTCTGGCCTAGTGCTGTAATAGTGTTTTAAAGTAAGTTGTTCCCGTATATTTTCTATCTGTTTCATACTATGTATAGATAATACATATTTTAATTATGATTTATTTCTATTCTCTTTCATAATGTGGGTCTGTTATCCCACATCTTCTGATTGTTATTTGTAAATATAAAAGTAATTGAGTTTGATGTATTAACATCTTCCCTTATTAACTTACATAATTATCTTATTTTTAATAATAGTTTTTTAAGTAATTCTCTTGGGTATTCCAATTATTCAACAGTATCATTGGAGCTAGAGATATTTTCCCTTCCCCTTTCCAATTTTTTAAATAAACTTTGTATTTTAGAAACAGTTTTAGATTTCCAGAAAGCTGGTGAAGATAGCACAGAAAGTTCCCACTTACCACACATCACATTTCCCCTATTATTAACACCATACATTAGAATGCTACCTTTGTTATACTTACTGAACCAATATTGATATATTATTATTAACTAATTTTCATTCTTTATTCACGCTTCTTTAATGTTCAGCTAATGTCCTCTTTCTGATCCAGAACTAATGACATGTAGTTGTCTCCTTAGGCTCCTCTTGGCTGTGACAGCTTCTCAGATTCGCTTTTTTTTTTTTTTTTTTTTGAGATGTAGTCTCACTCTGTCACCCAGACTGAAGTACAATGGTGCGATCTCAGCTCACTGCAAACTCCGCCTCCCGGGTTTAAGTGATTCTCCTACCTTGGCTCCTGAGTAGCTGGAACTAGCCGCATGCATCACCACGCCCAGCTAATTTTTGTATTTTTAGTAGACGGGGTTTCACCATGTTGGCCAAGCTGGTCTCAAACCCCTGACCTCCAGTGATCCGCCCGCCTCGGCCTCCCAAAGTACTGGGATTAGAGGCATGAGTCACTGACAATTTCTATACCTCTACCTTATTCCCCTTATCTTGTGGAGCTGGTACCTCCAGGGCAATGTTATATAGAGGTGGTGATCAGAGGCATTCTTTCCTATTTTTAGCTAGCTGGAATGCCTCTGGAGTGGCCTATGACACCTTCTCAGCTGAGATAGACATATTTTATCATGATAATGAAATCTTTTCTGTATTTTCCTATATTTCTCTAGTATTCCTCTCCAGATTACAGTCAATGGTGTCATTTTTCTAAGTATTTGTCTTTGCATTGTTTAATGTGCTTATGTTTGTGTTTCTGCCTAGGAGGAAAGCAATGGCAGCAGTTTTCCAGGCTAGCTGGCTTCACAACCCAATGGCTCTCTTCTGCTGCCACAGAGACAGACTGTCTGCCTTCGGCAAATTTGAAATTTGGCAAACCTGCCTCCTCTGCTTCTCTGAACCAAACTGGGGCCAGGAGGACTTCTGACCCAAGTGCTGATCACGTCTCTTCCTACAGTGCACCGTGCACCCTCTGCTCAGGAAATGCCTTTGGTGTGTTGCTGACGTCTGTACCTGCTGCATCTCTCACCGCCCTGCACTTCACCGTTTCCCACGCAGGTTTCGCCTGATCTCAGCTGCTTTGGGCAGACCATCCAGGTATTTTGGAGCCTAAAAAGGATCTCTGTCTCCAAGTCTGGTGCAAATGCAGTTTGGGGGTTTTAAAATTCATTCTTCTTACTGCTGGTTCACAATTTCTCAGAAAAGGTGAAAATGCAGACTTTTGCAGTTACATTCAATATGAAAAGTCTTAACAAAGTAATTTTTGACCGAAAGCCCACCAGTATTTCTGGAACAATTCAGTCAGTCTTTGAACTTGGTCACATAAAGTCTTATTAGAAATACAGTGGGGATTTTGGAGATAGGACTAGCGAACTTTGTGTAGTTAAACAGAAACTTGAATTGCCAGTGTAGAGTACTTGATTAAGAGATAAGGAAATCCACTCATTCAGTAAAAAATAATTGAGCTTTGTGCTAGCCATTTTACTAGGCAGTTAGGTGGTGGGTATTTTTGGTGGAGTGAGTCTAATTCATGATTAAAATATTGTTTCTCCTGAACCTCAATTTCTTGGAGTAATAAAATCAACCTTATCTACTTTAAGAAGAGGGTAAAATGAGTGTCAATATATAAAAGCACTTGGATTTCTGATTTTCTGAAACGGGAATTTGGAGCTATTGTAAGCTTTCAAGGGGTAAAGTATTATGACCACAAAAAATGGGTGGAGTTTAGGTCTAGTTCATTTGAGTCAAGAAAGGCTGGAGATGGAGTGGACAGTCTCTGACTGGATGTAGGGTACAGGATATAGCATGACAGATGGTTGTAGCATGACCAAGGGTAGAGGTGGGCTGTAACGATAACAGGAATAAGGTGTGTAGGAAAAAGATGCCTGAGGGCTTGAGACAGGGAAATTATGGGGCCAAAGGAAAACAGAGGCGCCAACGGTTAAGTGAGGTTGATGGTTAAAAGACAATGAATGAAACACATCCCTGATGCAGAGATTATGTCTCCTCATTTTCCCACTCCTAAGTCAGTTTCCATTTATGTTAGGTGCTCACTTGTCCCCAGTGTGATCAGAAAGTCCTTGTTTTAGGCTGGGATTCTGGAAGCATGCTCTGAGGCTCTGAGATCAGCATGCAGGAGATTTAGTAGGGAGTCCTCTTGGAAACCACACCTGTAAGGGCATAAACAAAGCAGACTGGGGCTGGACGTGGTGGCTCACGCCTGTAATCTCAGCACTTTGGGAGGCCAAGGCGGGCGGGCCACCTGAGGTCAGAAGTTTGAGACCAGCCTGGCCAACATGGTGAAACCCCATCTCTACTAAAAAATACCAAAAAATTAGCCAGGCTTAGGGGCGGGCACCTGTAATCCCAGCTACTCAAGAGGCTGATACAGGAGAATCGCTTGAACCCAGGAGGCAGAGGTTGCGGTGAGCCAAGATCACACCACTGCACTCCAGCCTGGGCAACAAGAGCAAAACTCTATCTCAAAAAAAAAAAAAAAAGGAAGAAAGGAAGAAGGCAGTTTGGACAGTGGGAAAAGTGAAACTGCAACACAGTTGCAACAGAGGCCTCAGCTAATCTCATTGGAGCTCTGGAGTAGCAATGGCCCTTGAGAGTTATCCCAAATCTAGGCAAGGGGCAAGTGCTTGCATCTCCTCATTATCCAGTCACTGAATATGAGCTGCCCCCAGGGAGGATGGTTCCTGAAGGGAGACCAGCTGAGAGTTATCAGGGCCAACATTCCCGATGACTAGTAGAGTGAGTGCTTCAGTCCTGAACTGGTGGGTGTGTGGACAGCACCCCTTAACACCCTGACAGTCTCAAGCCCAGAGCAGGATGGCAGCTGACTCGGTCCATGACTCAAGGCTGCTGCCTCTTGGCTCTGTACTTTCCTTTGGTCTCACCTTTCCCTACTTTGCTCCACTGCCCCACTGCCATGCACTTTAACTACAAGAAAACCCTACAACTACCCCCTGACCACACAGTGCCCTCTTAACACCACTCTGCCTTTTCAGATGCTATTTCATCAGCTTAGGAAGTCCTTTCTCCCTTCCCTTCATCAAAATCATGCGTCCCCTACAAGGTCTACTTCAAAAGTTAATCATATTATGAGATTTGAAATGTAATCAACTTCTCCTTTCTCTGGAGTCCCAAAGTATCTTTCTTGTGGCTCGATTATCACACTTGTCTTGCTTGCAGCATAGTTAATCCTGCGTTTGTGTTTCCTTTATCGGATTGTTAATTCCGTGAGTGGCAGAACTTACTTCTTTATTCCTTTATTATTTCCATAAACTAGCATTCTGCTTGGCACAAAATAGGCAACTCTTTCAACAGAAATCGTTCCAAATTGTTATAAGAGTTTCTTGCAAATAATCTCCCTAAAGGTCTAAAGACCCTTTGGCTTCACCCTGTATTATTCCTTCTCATGAAAAGAAGATGAAATTAATTTACTTATTCAATAGAATTTGAGAGCCTACTGTGGGACAGATATTGGCTGGACTAGTTCCTGTCACTCTTATAGTTATGTTCTTGAGGTAAAATTCACATAATATAAAATGAACCATTTTTAAATGCACAATTCAGTAGCATTTAGTGTATTCACAATATTGTGCAACCCATGCTTCTATCTAGATCCAAAACATTTACATCACCCCAAAAGCAAACCCACTTCTATTGTTCCTGAGCAAATTACACCTAGGCTAGGTATGTTGCAACAAGAAAGACATGAATCTAATGTCTGAAAGTTTATAGTTAAACCCATCTTTGTTTAGAAATCATGCTGGCTGGTTGGGTGCGGTGTCTCACACCTATAATCCCAGTACTTTGGGAGGCCGAGGCAGGCGGATCACCTGAGGTCAGTAGTTCCAGACCAGCCTGGCCAACATGGTGAAAGCCTGTCTCTACTAAAAATACAAAAATTAGCCAGACGTGGTGGTACGTGCCTGTAATCCCAGCTACTCGGGAGGTTAAGGCAGGAGAATTACTTGAACCTGAAAGGCAGAGGTTGCAGTAAGCCAAGATTGCACCATGACACTCCAGCCTGGGCGACAGAGCAAGACTCCATCTCAAAAAAAAAAAAAAAAAAAAAAACAACAATAGAAATCATGCTGGCTTTCTTTCTATGATTCTTTTGCTTAATGGGAAGAAACTTTATTTTGGGTGTTCTAAGAGGGTTATGTTTGGATGTCACCAGAGGTTACATTCCTATCCTGAGGGAATATTCTCTCCAACTTTGGAATAAGAGGAGCTCTCACTGACTTTGAGAAAATGAAAGACCCATTCTCAGGCAGAGATATGGAAGCCACTTGGATTGCACCTCACAGACTTGGTACAGCCTGTGATGGAAATGAAGGGGCAGTAAAGCCCCTTTGACCACCTTTTGTATTTTGGTGCCCTAAAGTTTATGTCTCACTACAATTAAATGAATAAAATTAACAGCTCTACCAGGAAAAGAGAGGCAGCCTCTGATTGGGCAGATCCAAAAGTTTCCTTTATCTATGACCTAGAAACATAGGTGCTTTGCATTCATCATCTTTTTTTTTTTTTTCAATCCCTCTGAAGTATGTTCTACAGAAGAGAAAACTGAGGCTAACATAGAAAAGTAACATGCTCAGACTAACAAAGGAATGCAGAGCTAGGATTTGGCAGATCATAGACCACCTCACAGAGATTGTTTAAGGAAACACTGCCTAGGAACTGGCCCATCCCTAACATCTTTTTTTTTTTTTTTGAGACAGAGTCTCACTCAGTCTACACCCAGCCTGAAGTGCAGTGGCATGATCTCTGCTCACTGCAACCTCTGCCTCCCAGGTTCAAGTGATTGTCATGCCTCAGCCTCCAAAGTATCTGGGATTGCAAGCACACTGGCTACTTTTTGTGCTTTTAGTAGAGATGGGGTTTCACTATGTTGGCCAGGCAGGTCTCAAACTCCTGACCTCAAGTTATCGGCCCACCTTGGCCTCCCAAAGTGCTGGGATTGCAGGCATGAGCCACCACGCCCACCCCCAACTTATTCACTCTCGTCTCCAAGTCCCCTACAGCAAGACAGCAACACACAGCCCAAAGTGGAGATGGCAACAGTGAACGCTTTGATTCCTCCCCTTGGGTGAGTTCACATCTACAGCATGTGGTGAAAAAATGGCTCATCAGCAGCTCTAATTCTCATCCACATCAGGAGATCCAACACAAACACGATCAGGAAAAAAATGCTCCCTGGGGCTATAAATGAGTTTATTTTATTTTATTTTCTATGAAGACAGCATCAACTTTCCCTCTTTAAAATCACTTTACTGAAAATAAATTTTCTGGAAATGCATTCTTTATAAATGTAAAGCGCGCAAGAATGTATAAACATAACAAAAGCATTTGTAACTGGTTAACTCAGTTAATAGCTTGCAAGATAAGTTTTTGTTTTGGGAGGAATTGGAGGTCTCCCAGATTTTGTTGGAGTATTTGCTTAATTAAGGCTATAAGGACAGAGATAGCAATTTATCTTAATAGTATGAAAGGATTAATTAAATGCTTTAAATGACTTGTAAGAAATGACTAACCAGTCCAGGGGCGATGGCTCACACCTGTAATCCCAGCACTTTGGGAGGCTGAGGCAGGCGGATCAGCAGGTCAGGAGACCAAGACCATCCCGGCTAACACGGTGAAACCCCGTCTCTACTAAAAAATACAAAAAATTAGCCGGGCGTGGTGGTGGGCACCTGTAGTCCCAGCTACTCGGGAGGCTCAGGCAGGAGAATGGAGTGAACCCAGGAGGCAGAGCTTGCGATGAGCTGAGATCGCGCCACTGCACTCCAGCCTGGATGACAGAGCAAGACTTCATCTCAAAAAAAAAAAAAGAAATGACTAACCAAACTTTTGAGTCACCCAAAAGTTAAAAACTAGGGCCAATGGCTGGGCCCAGTGGCTCACACCTGTAATCCTAGCACTTTGGGAGGCCGAGGTAGGTGGATCGCCTGAGGTCAGGAGTTCAAGATCAGCCTGACCAACATGGTGAAACTCTGTCTCTACTAAAAATACAAAAAAATTAGCTGGGCATGGTGGCGGGTGCCTGTAATCCCAGTTACTTGGGAGGCTGAAGCAGGAGAATTGGTTGAACCCAGGAGGCGGAGGTTGCAGTGAGCTGAGATCGTGCCATTGCACTCCAGCCTGGGCAACAAGAGCAAAACTCTGTCTCAAAAACAAAAACAAAAAACTAGGGCCAATATTTTAAGAGAGGATGATACTTTTCAAATTTCATAATTTTTTAACAACCATATTTGTACAATGTCAACAATAACTTTTAGTTGATTATTTTTATTTCAATTGATAGCAGGCACTTCAAAATGATTAAGGAGGTATTATCATGCTTTATTAATCCTTAATTTTAATTACGAAGGGATTGTTTATAAACAAGTAAAAGAACTTGGCTGGGCAAGGTGGCTCACGCCTGTAATCCCAGCACTTTGGGAGGCTAAGGCAGGCAGATCACCTGAGGTCAGGAGTTCAAGACCAGCCTGGCCAATATGGTGAAACCCTGTCTCTACTAAAAATACAAAAATTAGCCTGGTGTGGTGGCATTTCCCTGTAATCCCAGCTGCTTGAGAAGCTGAGGCAAGAGAATCGCTTGAACCCGGGAGGCAGAGGTTGCAGTGAACCGAGTACCACTGCATTACAGCTTGGGTGACAGAGTGAGAAATAAAATAAAATAAGACAAAATATAAACAAGTAAATGACCTCAAATAAATGTATTCTTGGCCTATGTATTATTTAATTTTTTTTTTTTTTTAAGACGGCATTTCACTCTTGTTGCCCAGGCTGGAGTTCAATGGCGTGATCTTGGCTCACTGCAACCTCCACCTCCCAGGTTCAAGCGATTCTCCTGCCTCAGCCTCCTGAGTAGCTGGGATTACAGGCATGTGCCACCATGCCTGGCTAATTTTGTATCTTTTAGTAGAGACAGGGTTTTCTCCATGTTGGCCAGGCTGGTCTCGAACTCCTGACCTCAGGTGATCCACCCGCCTCGGCCTCCCAAAGTGCTGGGATTACAGGCCACCGCGCCCAGCCTATTTAAAACTTTTTAATATTCCTCTGTTATAATTAGAACAAAACATGTCCACAAACAAGTGAGAAACTGTGTTTGAATTTTCACAAATATGTTTGGACTTTAAACGCCTTGTAGTTCGTGTTTGGAAATCAGACCATTCTAATGTCTTCATATCCTCACCCTTATATCAGTATAAAAGTTTGGCTTCAATTAACAGATAATCCTTTACAATAAAGAACTGAGATCTGGTTTCATTACTTCGCTAATTGTTTCTTCATACATCTGGCTCAATGGAATATACTATGCCTGAGATATTATTAGAAAAACAGTTTTCTAGGCTGGGCGCGGTGGCTCAAGCCTGTAATCCCAGCACTTTGGGAGGCCGAGACGGGCGGATCATGAGGTCAGGAGATCGAGACCATCCTGGCTAACACGGTGAAACCTCGTCTCTACTAAAAAAATACAAAAAACTAGCCGGGCGTGGTGGCAGGCACCTGTAGTCCCAGCTACTCGGGAGGCTGAGGCAGGAGAATGGCGGGAACCCGGGAGGCAGAGCTTGCAGTGAGCTGAGATCTGGCCACTGCACTCTAGCCTGGGCCACAGAGCGAGACTCCGTCTCAGAAAAAAAAAAAAAAAAAGAAAAACAGTTTTCTATATTGTTCCACAAAAGCAAGAAATTAATTACAGGGCCCATTTGCCAGAGCAAAAGGTAGGGATTTACTGCATCAGCCAATGCTCTGCAATTCCCTCTGGAGAAACTCATCAGTTCAGGTTAGAAGGGAAAGTCTTTGCCTCGCAATATTACCTACAACTTCATTCAAACGCTGCTCAGAGTTCTCATCAGACTGACTCATGCCTGCAGGCAAGCCTGGTGTGAGGAAGGATGCCTCAGCCCAGGTGAACCCTTGCCAGGCTGGACTTGTCTAGTGGGACAGAAAAAGTTGCCTGCAGGGTGAGAAGCCATCTTTCCACTATGGGTGTAGGCCGTCCTCCTGACACTGGCTCAGGAATCTCTTACTAAAATACAATTTTAAGTAAGCTCTGAATGTGGAAAGTTCATTGACTCTGCGTTTCAGCTTTTCATTTTTCTACAGAGCATCATGGAGATCATGATCCATGGTGGACTGCGTGTAAGATGAGCTGGGGGTGTCAGCAGAATAAATTTGGAGGAATCCACAGTATTGGCAGAGCACAAAAAGGCCCCTGCAGGTTTTGAAGAGCTGTAGGATGTACTTGCGAAATTTCTCCCCCAGAAAAAAGTAGATGATGGGATTAAGGCAGCAGTGAACAAAAGCCAGAGTTTCTGTGGCCTGGATGGCATAGTCTAAGTATCTTTCAAAAGTGCAGTCCTGAAGGACTTCTAGCTCCACCAGGGTCTCTAGGAAGAGCACTATGTTGTAAGGTGTCCAGAACCCAAGGAAGAGGACCACCACGGCAAAGATCATCTTCACCGCCTTGTTCTTCTTCTCGTTTTTACAATGCTGCAAGGTTCTGATGATCATGGAGTAGCAAAACAGCATGATCCCGAAGGGGATCACCAATCCGAGAATGTTGATTTCCAGGGAGCTGAGAACCTTCCACGTCGTGGAGTTGAGAGAGTACTTGGTTTTGCAGTAGGTATGGTTGCGCTCAGTATAACAAGTGCTGAACAGAAAGCCAGGAAGGGAGGCGAACACAGCCACTGACCACGTAGCTAAACTGGTGATGACCCCATAAGTCAAGGTCCTTGCCCTCAAGGAAAACACCGCATGCACAATTGCCAGGTATCTATCAATGCTCATAAGCATGACGAAGAATATGCCGCTGTAAAAGCCCACCAGGTAAATCCAGGAAATCATCTTGCACAGACCTAGCCCAAAAACCCACTGGTCTGCTGCATAGTAGCCCCAAAACGGGAGGGAAAACACGAAGAGCAGATCCGAGATGGCAAGGTTGAGCAGGTACACGTCAGTCATGGACCTGAGCCGCTTGTATTTGAACAGGACCAGAACCACCACAGAATTTCCAAGCAGACCAAATACAAAAACCAAGGAGTACAGTGGGGGCAGGAAGAGTTCCCCAAATGCCTTGATGCCTTCTTTGGTGCAAGGCTTGGGGATATTTTCATACAGATAGTAATTGCTGTATATGCTTTCATCAAGGGTGGTGTCTGCTATATCCGTGGGGTTCATTTTTTAACTCTACAGGCTCCTCAAGGCAGGTCTGGGCCCAACCAGAAGAAGCTAATGAGGGGAAGAGCAAAGGAGATTTTTGTGAGAACAAAAATAAACCAAAGTGTTGCTAAATGCAGAGCATAGCTGCGTACTGTTTTGCTCCAGGTCTGTATGTGCCTTTCGTAAGATGAAGGGCTCGGTTACTCACAGGGCCCTGCAGCCAGATGAAATAATTTTGGGCTTTGGAGGCAGACAGGTTTGTTTCAGATTCCAGTTCGGGCACTCACTAATTTTCTTACCTCTCTGCTAGGAGCTTCAGTTCTCTCATTTGTAAGTGAGGATCGTAAAACCTCCTTTTCAAGCAGGTGTTCTTCAAGGATGTATCTCAAAAAGATATTTCATAGTCTGGGGTTACTGAAATCACTTTCAGGGATGACAAAATCAGTTGAACAATTCTCAGTTGGGTGTATTTTATATGCATGATCATGATCATGATCATCGTCAAACTGCATATAAAAATCATTTCTATGCACAGAATCCTATTAGAGTGGGAATTCGCCTGATGGATCTAGAAAACACACATTGCAGCCAGAAGTAAAACCTCTATCTCCCCAACCACCTTCACTCCTATCTAAATTGGTAGATAAAGAGGTTGAAATCTTCTTAAAATTTATCATATGCTGACATGTCTATCAGAGGAACTCAGGGCTGAAGGACTTTCCGACTCAAGGCCACTCCCTTGCTGCCTTCTTGAGGCTTTTGTGGGACCCTCACATTCCTTGTTAAAATCCTTTTCACATTCGTCAGTAAACTCACATTCGCTCTCTCCCCACACCCTCACCACCACACACCCAATGCCCAAATTGTGTTTCTCAAGAAAGAGCTTCTGAAACCAGGTGTGCGGTGGCCCATGCCTATAATCGCAGCACTTTGGGAGGCCAAGGAGGGAAGATCACTTGAGCCAAGGAGCTCCACACCAGCATGAGCAACATAGGGAGACCCTGTGTCTACAAAAAATTGTTTTAAAAGTTAGCTGGGTGTGATGGTATGTGTTGATAGTACCAGCTACTCAGGAGGCTGAGGCGGGAGGATCCCTTGAGCCCAGGAGTCCAAGGCTGCAGTGGGCTATGATGGCACCACTGCACTTCAATCTGGGCAGCAGAGTGAAACCCTGTCTCAAAAAAAAAAAAAAAAAAAAAAAAAAAAGGAAAGAAAAGAAAAAGAAAAAAAGAAAGAAAAAGATTTTGGTTTACTCATGCAAATGGATACTGAACACCTGCTGCATTGCAGAGTCTCCAAAAATGTTTGTTGAATGACTAACAATTCTAGTCTTTCTAGTCTTTCTCCACCATTTTACCAGTGAAAATGAAAGGCATAAACAAGGCTGAGGAGTTAGGAAATTATCAGGAGAACAAAAAACCAGGAGACAGAGCTGGTAAGGGTCTGGAATTATTCTGTAGGCCTTGTGTGTGTGATATTTCTTGCCTGGGAGTCTTGCTAGAAGCAAGAAGCAGACAAGTGTATATTTTTTATGAAAATGATCTATTTATTTTGGGCATGTGGACTCAGGCCAGATGTGTGCAGGAGGAGAGTCCCACCTAAATGAATGCCCATCAGATGAGGGCTCGGAGGGTGTGGGGACAGGTAGAAGGTGTGTGGGCTGCAAGGTAGGTGCCAAGTGTAAGCCCTAGACTCGCGAGAGGCCTGAGCGTCTGAGCCAGGTCCAGAAAGCAGTGTGCAACCCAAGACCCTGAGAATGTCCCCATCCCCACTTACCTTGCTTTTCTGAAAGCGGCTCTGAGGAAGGTCTGTGAGGCAATGCCAGGCTTGCTCAGGAAGCACGATGCTAAGAAGGACCGGTGCCTTTCAAGGGTGCGTGGCTTCCTGTGAGCACGAGTTCTCTCCCTCACCCAATTGTACTGAGTTCAAGTGGGGTTTTTTGATAGAAGTAGGAAGCAGAAAATGATTCTTAGTCATTTCCCAAGACTGAAGGCCAAGAAGATGTGCTAAGAAAAGATTAAGGAAAAAATGAAGTCAGTTTCTTTTTAAAAAAGAAAATTTTTAGTTTTTAAAAATGTATTTGTTGGCTTTTAAAAAAGAGATTTTTTTTAAAGAAATAGGGTCCCCCAGACCGGTGTTCAGTGGTGCAGTCATAGCTCACTATAACCTTGAACTGCTAGGCTCAAGTGATCCTCCTGCCTCAGTCTCCCAAGTAGCTGAGACTAGAGGTGCAAGCCACCGTGGCTAATTTTATTTTTTGTGGAGATAGGGGTCTTGCTACATTGCCCAGGCTGATCTTGAACTCCTGGCTTCAAGTAATCCTCCCACCTCAGCTTCCTAAAACACTGGGATTACAGGCATCAGCCACTGCTTTTTGGCTTTTTCGTTTAAAAAAAAAAATCCATTTAACTGGCCATATGCTGTAGCAACGATCTCTACATTTTGGATCAGCAACCTGTTTGTTAGTTTCTCATCATGGATATGCAGGGGCCAGCAATTAAGATGTGCAATGTTCTCCTGACAACTGGGATCTGGGAGGCCAGAGTGAGAAGGAAGGCCAGAGATAGTCAAGAAAAAGGATATTGAAGAAGAGAGAAGAGAAAAACTTGTCCAAATGTATGTGTCTGTGAGTGACTTGGAGGGCATTAGCCAACCACATTGTTTGATTCAATAGTTGACATGGCCTCAAACCGGTGTGAAGTGACCTGGCAAAATAGCTTCAAGTCCTTTTGCAACAGGAAGACCCCTCACCCAAGCGCCTTCTGCTTGGAGATTGCGGAGCTTCGCTGGCAGTGGTCTTGGCTGAGGTCTTGATCTTCACTTTGGATGTGGGTAGCAGTCATAGCCAAGGAGCTGACATGAGCCCTAAGTCTCTCATAGCCTCAGCTTTTGGCAACTTCCAGATGCTTTCCCTGTGTTTCAACAGTTGCTTAGCTCTTTGGTTCAACTTAAAAGAACCATAGATATCATTCTTTCTGAGGAATTGGCATAAATAGGAACTAAAACACTGAGCTAGAATGGTGTTAGGGAACCCCTTTTTTTTTCATTATCACTTCCCCCAAGGAGTCTTTTGAGACTTTTTCCTAACACTCCCTCATAAAATTTTAATGCTACAGACATACTGTGTATCTATTTATACAGGGTATGTATATCTGTGCTTTATACATAAAATGAGTAAGAAATTTTTCTCCCTCCAAGAGCTAAGTTTTACCTTGGGGGCAATATTGCCTCTACTGAGAATGCACGAGTTAGAGTAGAGAGTAGAGGCACTCAACTCAGGCTCTGTGCTCCCATGAGGCATATAGCAATATCTGCAATATCTGGAGACATTTTAGCTTGGAGTAGGAGGGAGTTACTACTGGCTTTTTTTTTTTTTTTTTTTTGAGATGGAGTCTTGCTCTGTCACCAGGCTGGAGTGCAGTGGCGTGATCTCAGCTCACTGCAACCTCCACCTCCCAGATTCAAGCAATTCCCCTGCCTCACCCTCCCGAGTAGCCAGGACTACAGGTGCACGCCACCACATCTGGCTAATTTTTTGTATTTCAGTAGAGACGGGGTTTCACCATGTTGGCTAGGATGGTCTTCAACTCCTGACCTCAGGTGATCTGCCTGCCTCAGCCTCCCAAAGTGCTGGGATTACAGGCATGAGCCACCACGCCTGGCCTGCTACTGGCTTCTAATGGGTAGAGTCCAGGAATGCTGCTAAAGTCCTACAATGCACAGGACAGCCCTCCACAGCAAAGAGTTATCTGACCAAGAAGATCAGTAGTGCTGAGGTTGAGAAACCCTGAGCCAGAGCAGTGTTCCCCAGAGTGTGAACTGTGGAACAAGATTCATAGATAGCCTGCAAAAGAGAAATGGGGACAGGTGGTCAGGTAGGTCTGGGGAACGCTGGGCTTGGGTTCAAGTTAAACACAGTTCCATCCTGCAGTGCTTCCTGGGGGCCTTCCAATGCTGATATCATGTTGAGCCTCTGGAAGGAGAATTTGCAATAAAAGTGTCCCACGTGTATTTGACCAGCTAATCTATGCCCATTATATAAAGTAATTTATAAAATGAACGTATTTCCAGAAACATGGGGCCTGAAGAAGATTCTGCCATTAAATTATAGACTTTGAGATACAGGTTAGAAAGCTGGCCGGGGGCAAAGTGTGAAGGGCAGGAAAGCACGTGCCTCGGCAGGGGCCTGGGCAAGTTCATCTGAGTACACCGCCTACATCTCCATGAGCTCTGGCCTGGGTGGGGGCAATGTTAAGGTTCTAGAACATATACTATCTAGAGGTCCAAATCATCACAAATGAGCATTGATCCATGTGGGTCTATAGATGATCCCTGGAGAGCCAGTCAGTCCTTCCTTGACTGAACCTGGTCATGTGACACACATCCTGGTCCCATGAGCGAGGCAGAGTGTGAGCTCTAGTGGCCTCATTGGTTGAGTGGACTTGCTTTGAGTCTGAGTTTGGATCTCAGTACCACCACTCACTAGCTGTGTAAACCTAAATTTTCTTATCTGTAAAAAGGGATGATAATACTTGAGGATTGTGAGGGAATTAAATGAGCTGATGTTTGTAAAGCATTTAGCATAGTGCCTGGTACATACTGGTGTTCAACAACGCACTAGCAGTGATTAGAAATTAGTAGAATAGGCCAGGTGTGGTGGCTCACGCCTGTAATCCCAGCACTTTGGGAGACCAAGGTGGGCAGATCACGAGGTTAGGAGATCGAGATCATCCTGGCCAACACAGGTGAAACCCCGTCTCTACTAAAAATATGAAAAATTAGGCCGGGCGTGGTGGTTCAAGCCTGTAATCCCAGCACTTTGGGAGGCCGAGACGGGCGGATCACGAGGTCAGGAGATCGAGACCATCC
>NW_012119154.1:5641371-5646659 GCF_000951035.1 Colobus angolensis palliatus | reverse complement strand
TTTTTTTTCCCCCCCGAGACAGAGTTTCGCTCTTGTTGCCCAGGCTGGAGTGCAGCGGCGCAATCTCGGCTCACTGCGATGTCTGCTTCCCCAGTTCAAGGGATTCTCCTGCCTCAGCCTCCCGAGTAGCTAGGATTACAGGCGCCCGCCACCTCGCCCGGCTAATTTTTTTGTATTTTTAGTAGAGATGGGGTTTCACCATTTTGGTCAGGCTGGTCTCAAAATCCTGACCTCAGGTGATCTAACTGCATTGGCCTCCCAAAGTGCTGAGGTTACAGCCTTGAGCCACCGCGCCCAGCCAGAATCATTTTTTAATTAATGCCCATTTCATTTCATAGATGGAGAAGTAGGAACACAGAGAGGGGAGGTGGTATGCTCAAGGCAACCCAGCCAGTCAGCGACACTCTCAGGGCTACATTTTCATGGACACATGTTCCCATTAGGCTTAGCTTCTGAAACCTAAGCAGAGAGGAGCAGGCTAACAAAAAAGACTCTGCAAAGCCTACCCCAAACCAGGGTGGTACACAGTACAGCGCATGCTTCCAACACGAAGGAAAGCTAGAACATGAGACTACAGCGCCCCCTGGTGCACCAAGCCTTATTTCAGGGTCAAAGACATCAAGGTACATTGCCCAGGCTCTGGGCACGATACCAACCCACAGGGACCAGCATATCTGAAATTGTGCCTTCAAAAGGAGCGCCACAGGACTCAGCTGCAGAGCTATGGTGATTAAGCCTTCAAACCTGTTATTTACAGCTGAAAATGAGAGAAGGCTGCCAGGCAGGGCCACACCAGGAGTAACAGGGACAAAGGTAACAATGAGCCAGAGCTGTAGGGGCAGTTCATGTATGGCAAGCATGTGAGGTTACTTGGGTTTCAAGGGCTTTCTGTCCATTGGCTATTTTGAATAATTTTGTGTGTTCAGAGCAATGGGGCTGTCCCTAGTGCCTGGTACCTGGCCTCAGGGCAATTAGAGCTAATGCACAGTGGCCCCTGAGAATGAGGGCCTGATAAGGGAAGTGATTGGTGTGTGAACTTAGCTGTTCAAAAAGGGGAACTGACTGGCCTCTAGCCAGCATCTTAAAACTGGGTCAAGACAGCATTTAAAAACCAACAACAACTATATTACAAAGGAGATCCGAATAAACAGACAAACCTTTGGTAAGGAAATAGAAGGCTGCAAACAACTAAATTACTAGTCAATCCTTTTAAAGATAACTAAAAATTCCTATACATTTGGAAATTAGACAAGACATTTTCATTTTCATGTGACCCGAATGTCAACTGATACAATGGAAAACAGAAAACACTTATAAGTGAATAAAAATAAAATATCACTCATCAACGTTGTGGTGGGTAGCTAAATTGGGCCATAGAAATAGATGCCTGTAATCCCAGCACTTTGGGAGGCCGAGGCGGCCGGATCATTTGAGATCAGGAGCATGAGACCAGCCTGGCCAACATGGTGAAATCCCATCTCTACTAAAAGTACAAAAAATTAGCTGGGCGTGGTGGCATGCCCGTAGTCCTAGCTTCTCAGGAGGCTGAGGTATAAGAATCGCTTGGACTCAGGAGGCGGAGGTTGCAGTGAGCCAAGATCGTGCCACTGCACTCCAGCCTGTGTGACAGAGTGAGACCCTGTCTCAAAAAAGAAAAAAAAAGAAAATAATAGCAACATGTTGAGCCAAACAGTGGGGCCATGAACTGCAAAACCCAGGCTTTCAACAGAGAAAGGTGAACATGTTCAGAAACAGAAGACACCCAGGGCCAGCCCCTTAGGGTTACTCCTTCCTCAGAGTCCTCGGGTGTCAAATACTGTCAAATACTGTCTCTCCCATCCCTTGGGAGTAGATATCCTTTTCCTCCCCTCATCCCTCTCCCTCAGTCTCCTTTAGCCCCTGTCATTTCTTGGACACTCCCACATCAACACTCAGCCACTGACCCTGCTTAAATATTAGCACCGCAGGGTTAAGGGCTGGGAAGTACTAAGCCTTCCTAAGTGCCAGATGTCAGTGTGGAGAGAGAAATGAAATATGAATGGCTGAACATTGTCCCTGTGGTTCTCTCACTGCATTTGGACATTTGGACATTCCAAAGAACATTCCAAGATAAGTGATACTTAATGCGAAATTTAGTTTTTAAAAAGCTTTTTTAGAGAGATAGTATCTCTGTCACCCAGGCTGGAGTACAGTGCACTGTACTCACTGCAAACTCAAACTTCCTGGGCTCAAATAATCTTCCTGCCTCGGCCTTCCAAAATTCTGGAATTACAGTAATGAGCCATGTGCCTGGTTGAAACTTAATTTATTTTGATTGAAAATATTTTCAAAGGCCAGGTGCAGTGGCTCATGCTTGTAATCCCAGCACTTTGGGAGGCCAAGGTGGGTGGATCACCTGAGGTCAGGAGCTGGAGACCAGCCTGGCCAACATGGTAAAACCTCATCTCTACTAAAAATAAAAAAATTAGCCGGTCATGGTGGCACATGACTGTAATCCCAGCTACTTGGGAGGCTAAGGCAGGAGAATCACTTGAACTCAGGAGGCAGAGGTTGCAGTGAACCGAGATCGTGCCATTGCACTCCAGCCTAGGCAACAGAGCAAGACTCCATCTCAAAATATATATATATATAATTTTTTTCATGTCATATTAATGGTACTTAAACAAAATAACTTTTTCTTTCTCTGAAAATATGTATAACTTTATATAACAAAATATCACAAAAATGATAACAGGAACATCTTATCAAACCACAGTGTGTTTCTATGTGTATGCCTAAGTATACACATACCTTTGAGAACCAAAATCACTTATGTGAACAATATTTATAACACACAACAAGCGGATGTAATCAGTTCATGTAATAAAATACATCCATGGCACAACAGTATGTCTCAATTATAAAATCCGTCATCTATCATCGTTTTAGGATCCAGGCTCATTTCCTGTATGAGACATGAACACATGGTTAAAAATTCCAAGATGTATTTCTTTGAGTCCCCTGGTTTACTAAAAAAGGAAAAGAGATATGTCATTAATTACTGAGTGCTGGTAAATGATCCTTCTTGCATATAATTGAGAAGTGGGATCAATTTGGTTAAGGTTCAGTCAAGTTGAATTGTGAGATTTAAGGAAAATGTGAAACTGTTCACATTTCATTATGCAATATCAAAATCTCAGTGTAAGAGTTTTTTGTTACTGTTGTAACAAACTACCACTACGAAATTCAGCGGCTTAAAAAACGTAAATTTACCACCTTACAGTCTGGCAGGCAAAAATCAGAAATCAGTTTCTCTGGGTGTTAGTAGAGCTGGTTCCTTCTAGAGGTTCTAGGGAAGAATCTGTTTCCTTGTCTTTTCCCGCTTCCAGTGGCCACCTACATTGCTTGGTTCATGGCCTCCTACTCCGTCTTTAAAGCCAGCAGTGTAGCATCTTCTCTCCTCTCTTAACTCATGCCGTTTTTTTTACAAGGACACTTATTATTACATCTAGCCCAGGTTCCTTTGGAATGTAGAGAAACACATTCACTGGTTCTGGGGATTAGAACATGGACATCCTTGGGGGGCCATTATTCTGCCTAGCATATGGGATTCAGTAATGTCACACTGATCTCATCAGAAAATTCTTCCTGGCAAGTTGTCATATTCATGGTAACAAATACAAATTTTCTTAGATTATAATTTTTGCTTGAAAACTCAAATTTTATCATTGGTGACAAACATTATCAGTTGTCTCACTTGAAATGACAAGCTTATTTTATTTATTTTCAATAAAATATCTACCAAATACCTTGTTTAAAGAATCATAAAGGGGCCTGGTGCAGTGGCTCATGCCTGTAATCCCAGCACTTTGAGAGGCCAAGGCACGTGGATTGCTTGAGCCCAGGAGTTAAAGGCCAGCCTGGGAAACATGGGAAAACTCCATCCCCACAAAAAATACAAAAATTAGCCAGGCGTCGTGGTGCATACCTGTAGTCCCAGCTCCTCAAGAGACTGAAGAAGGAGGATCACTTGAGCCCTGGAGGTAGAGGTTGCAGTAAGCCAGGATCCCACCACTGCGCTCCAGCCTGGGTGACAGAGCCAGACCCTATATCAAAAAAAAAAAAATCATATATGGTTTGTCATTCTTTCAAGCAAAATGGAGTTCCATGTGAATTCAAGGGTAGAGATAACAAAATTGCTTTTTCCTACTTTATCAAAGAGATTATTATTATAATCATTATTATGAGTTTTTTTTTTTTTTTGAGGTGGAGTCTTGCTCTGTCACTGGAGTGCAGTGGCATGATCTCAGCTCACTGCAAGCTCCGCCTCCTAGGTTCATGCCATTCTCCTGCCTCAGCCTCCTGAGTAGCTGGGACTACAGGCACCTGCCACTGCGCCCGGCTAATGTTTTGTATTTTTTGGTAGAGGTGGTGTTTCACCACGTTAGCCAGGATGGTCTCGATCTCCTGACCTCGTGATCCACCCACCTCGGCCTCCCAAAGTGCTGGGATTACAGGCGTGAGCCACTGCGCCCAACCTATTATCTTTATTATTATTACAGACAAAGTTTTGCTGTGTCACCCAGGCTGAAGTGCAGTGGCACAGTCATAGCTCACTGTAACTTTGAACTCCTGGGCTCAAACGATCCTCCTGCCTCAACCTCCCAAATAGCTAAGGACTATGGGTGCATGCCACCACACCCAGCTAATTTTTTAAATTTATTTTTTATAGAGATGGGGTCTTGCTAGGTTGACCAGACTGGTCTTGAACTCCTGGTCTCAAGTGATCCTCCCGCCTCGGCCTCCCAAAGTGCTGGTATTATAGGTGTGAGCCACCACTCCTGGCCCTGCAAGGACATTATGAAATGAAACTGGTTCTAGGAGTGCACAGCAATGAAGAAAGTACATTTTTCAGTTCAGTTTGGTGGTTGTGCCTTAATTTGTCCAAAGATCCCCAATGGTTTTGCCCACCATCAGAGCCAATATCAACAGAGTGAAAAAGATAAAGTTATAGTATTATCAGGAATACAGTTTTGAGATCATGGATACTCAGGAAGGGATCTCAGGGACCTCTTTCCCCTCATTCCCCACAGGATCCATAGAGCACACTTTGAAAATTGCTGTTTTAAGGAAATGAAACCTGTCAGCAGATGGCAGCAGGTACAGCAGCATTTTCCAATTTACATTGACCATTATTTAGAAAATTGATTTCGTGATAAATTTACAGTTTTGCCTTTAAAACTCACAGACAGCATTTCATTTCAGAAAATATTTTTAACTATATAAAAGAATTCCATGAAATAAATGCT
>NW_012119154.1:5634725-5635826 GCF_000951035.1 Colobus angolensis palliatus | reverse complement strand
GCCCCTCCCAAATCTCATGTCCTCACATTTCAAAACCAATCATGCCTTCCCAATAGTCCCCCAAGTCTTAACTTATTTCAGCATTAACTCAAAAATCCACAGTCCAAAGTCTCATCCGAGACAAGGCAAGTCCCTTCCACCTATGAGCTTGTAAAATCAAAAGCAGGTTAGTTACTTCCTAGATAGAGTCAGGGTGCAGGCATTGGGTAAATACAGCCATTCCAAATGTGAGAAATTGGGCAAAACAAGGGGGCTACAGCTCCCATGCAAGTCCAAAATCCAGTGGGGCGGTCAAATCTTAAATCTCCAAAATGATCTCCCTCGTCACCATGTCTCACATCGAGGTCATGGTGATGCAAGATGTGGGCTCCCATGGTCTTGGGCAGCTCTGCCCCTGTGACTCTGTGGGATACAGCCTACCTCCCAGCTGCTTTTATGGGCTGGCATTGAATGTCTGTGGCTTTTCCAGGTGCACGGTGCAAGCTGTCAGTGAATCTACCATTCTGGAGTCTGGAGGACCCCAGCGTCTGGTGGCCCTCTTTTCACAGCTCCACTAGGTGATGCCCCAGTAGGGATTCTGTGTGGGGGCTCTGACCCCACATTTCCCTTCTGCACTGCCCTAGCAGAGGTTCTCCATGAGAGGCCCACCCCTGCAGCAAACTTCTGCCTGGCATTGCCATACATTTTCTGAAATCTAGGCAGAGGTTCCCAAACCCCAATTCTTGACTTCTGTGCACTCAACACCACTTGGAAGCTGCCAAGGGTGGGGCTTGCACTCTCTAAAGCCATGGCCCGAGATCTACATTGGCCCCTTTCAGCCACAGCTGGAATGGCTGGGACACAGGGCACCAAGTCCCTAGGCTGTGCACAGCACAGGGACCTTAGGCCCAGCTCACAAAACCATCCTTTCCTCCTAGGCCTCTGGGCCTGTGATGGCAGGGACTGCCATGAAGACCTCTGACATGCCCTGGAGACATTTTCTCCATTGTCTTGGGGATTAACATTTGGCTCCTCGTTACTTATGCAAATTTCTGCAGCCTTGAGTTTCTTCCCAGAATATGGGGCTTTCTTTTCTTTTCTTTTTTTTTTTTTTTTTTTTTG
>NW_012119154.1:5628136-5630183 GCF_000951035.1 Colobus angolensis palliatus | reverse complement strand
AAAATACAAAAAAAAAAAATTAGCCAGACATAGTAGAGGGCGCCTGTAGTCCCAGCTACTCGGCAGGCTGAGGCAGGAGAATGGCGTGAACCCGGAAGGCAGAGCTTGCAGTGAGCCGAGATCATGCCACTGCACTCCAGCCTGGGTGACAGAGTGAGACTGTCTAAAAACAAAAAGAAGAGGTTTAATTGGACTTATAGTTCCACGTGGCTGGGGAAGCCTCACAATCATGACAGAAGGCAAGGAGGAGCAAGTCATGTCTTACATGAATGGGTAGCAGGGATAAGAGAGAGAGAGCTGTGCAGGGGAACTCCTCTTTTTAAAACTATCAGATCTCACCATGTGTGGTGGCTCACACCTGTAATCCTAGCACTTTGGGAGGCCAAGGTGAGTGGATCATGAGGTCAAGAGATCAAGACCATACTAGCCAACATAGTGAAACCCCATCTCTACTAAAAATACAAAAATTAGCTGGGGGGGTTGGTGCGTGCCTGTAGTCCCAGCTACTTGATGCAGGAGGATCATTTGAAACCAGGAGGCGGAGGTTGCAGTGAGCTGAGATCATGCCACTGCACTCCAGCCTGGCAATAGAGTAAGACTCTGTAAAAAAAAAAAAAAAAAAAAAAAGCATTAGATCTCATGAGACTTATTCACTATCCTGAGAACAGCATGGGAAAGACTTGCCCCTATGATTCAATTATCTCCCACTGGGTCCCTCCCACAAGATGTGGGAATTCAAGATGAGATTTGGGTGGGAACATAGCCAAACCATATCAGGACCTAATTAAACTAAAGAGCGTCTACACAACAAAAGAAATAATTAGCAGAGTAAACAGACAACCCACAGAGTGGGAGAAAATATTTGCAAACTGTGTATCTGACAAAGGACTGGTATCCAGAATCTACAAGGAACTCAAACAAATCAGCAAGAAAAAAAACAAATAATCCCATCAAAAAGTGGGCAAAGGCCATGAATAGACATTTCTTAAAAGAAGACATACAGCCAACAAACATAGAAAAAAATGCCCAACATCACTAATCATTAGGGAAATGCAAATTAAAACCGTAATGAGATGCCACCTTACTCCTACAAGAATGGCCATAATTAAAAGCCAAAAAACAATAGATGTTGGCATGGAGGTGGAGAAGAGGGAACACATTTACACTGCTAGTAAGAATGTAAATTAGTACAACCTCAGAGGAAAATAGTATGGAGATTCCTTTAAAAAACTAAAAGTAGGATCTACCATTTGATCCAGCAATTCCACTACTGGAGATCTACCCAAAGGAAAAAAAGTCATTCTATGAAAAAGACACATGCATACACACATTTATAGCAGCACAATTTGCAAATGCAAAGATAACCAACCTAGGTGTCCATGGACTAAAGAGTGGATAAAGAAAATATGGTATGTATACACCATGGAATACTACTCAGCCACAGAAAGGAATAAAATAATGTCTTTTGAGCCAACTTGGATGGAGCTGGAGGCCATTATTCTAAGTGACGCAACTCAAGACTGAAAAACTAAATACCATATATTTTGACTTATAAGTAAGAGCTAGGCTATGAGGATGCAAAGACATAGAGTGATATAATGGAGTTTGGGGACTCGGGTTGGGGAGGCTGGGAGGTGGGTGAGGGATAAAATACTACATATTGGGTACCATGTATACTGTTTGGGTGATGAGTACCCTAAAATCTCAAAATTCACCACTGTAGAATTCATCCACGGAACCAAAAAACAATTGTACCCCAAAAGTTATTGAGATAAAAACAAATAAATAATAAATAACAATACAACAATAAAAATAATACAAATAAAAACAATTCTGTGTAACAACTATTAAAATAGCACTTGCATTGTATTCGGTAAAATAAGTAATCTAGAGATGATTTATGTATTTTGGAGGATGTGCATAGGTTATATGCCCATACTTATCATTTTATATAAGGAACCTGAGCCTCCTAGAATTTTGGTAATAAGGGGGGGTCCTGGAACTAATCCCCTACTGGATACTGAGGGACCACACTGCATGCAGAAGT
>NW_012119154.1:5621115-5622155 GCF_000951035.1 Colobus angolensis palliatus | reverse complement strand
CCTCCTGGGTTCAAGCGATTCTCCTGCCTCAGGCTCCCGAGTAGCTGGGATTACAGGCATGCGCCACCACGCTTGGCTAATTTTGTATTTTTAGTAGAGATAGGGTTTCTCCATGTTGGTCAGGCTGGTCTCAAACTCCTGACCTCAGGTGATCTGCCCACCTCGGCCTCCCAAAGTGCTGGGATTACAGGCATGAACCATCGTGCCCAGCCTAATTTTGTATTTTTAGTTGAGATAGGGTTTCTCCATGTTGGTCAGGCTGGTCTCAAACTCCTGACCTCAGGTGATCTGCCCGCCTCGGCCTCCCAAAGTGCTGGGATTACAGGCGTGAGCCACCGTGCCCGGCCAGGTATCTTTTTAAAATGTTACTGTTCAGTCTTTTTTTCCGCTTTTTCCTTATTAGCTATCAGTGCACTGAGGAAGAGCTTCACAAAGAAAAAATTCTTATCTATTGGAATTCAGTATCTTTATAGTCTTAAGGATTCTCAGTTAATGCATTTTTTTCTACTTAAAGAAAAGCGTTTTGAATTTTATTTATAAAACATCAAGGCTTAGTGATGAATATCATAAATGATCCTGGAAGGTATGAGATAGAAGAATGAAGCAAAATATGAGTAACTATGTATTTCTAAACTAAAACTAAATAAAATGAATAAATTGTATTACTTGGAAAGTACATAAACATGAGGTAGAATTAAATATTCTTCAATAATAAAACGCAGAACAAATAGAAGAATGATCAGAACCAAAGGGTTCCACATTAAAGTCTTATGACTTTAAGTTTTATAGGTTAAAGTTAAAGAAAAAACTCTAAAAATATAGAACATAATTTTTTAATTTTTTTGTTTTTTTTATTTTTATTTATTTAATTTTTTTTGAGACGGAGTCTCACTTTGTTGCCCAGGTGAGAGTGCAGTGACAAGATCTCAGCTCACTGCAAGCTCCACCTCCCGGGTTTATGCCATTCTCCTGCCTCAGCCTCCCAAGTAGCTGGGACTACAGGTGCCTGCCACCTCACCCGGCTAATTTTTTGTATTTTT
>NW_012119154.1:5610860-5616515 GCF_000951035.1 Colobus angolensis palliatus | reverse complement strand
TGTTTTACTTATCTGTCCCACACATTAGGATTTAAATTCTATGAATGAAAAATTTTTGCTTGTTTGTTAACTCTTCTTAGCACCTAAAGCAATGTCCCACACATGGGAAGAGCTCAAAATTATTTGCTAAATGAATATCTTGCATAAATTAGCTTATATGAAATAAGAGGCTGGGCACAGCAGTTCACGCCTGTAATCCCAGCACTTTGGGAAGCCGAGGCAGGTGGATTACCTGAGGTCAGGAGTTTGAGACCAGCCTGACCAACATAGTGAAACCCCGTCTCTACTAAAAATACAAAATTAGCTGGATGTGGTGGCACATACCTGTATCCCAGCTACTTGAGTGACTGGGGCAGGAGAATTGCTTGAATCTGGGAGGCAGAGGTTGCACTGAAGTGAGATTGCCCCAGTGCACTCCAGGCTGGGCAATAAGAGCAAAACTCTGTTTCAAAAAAAGCAAAAACAAAAACAAGAAAAACACTTTAGTGTCATGTGTGTGAAAGGTACATAAGAAAATACAGTTCCTCAGATAGGAAATGCAATTAGTAACAAATGATAATGGAATAAAGCTCAATCTTTCTAGCAAACAATAAAATGCAAAACAAAACCTGACTTTTTTACCTCATCATATTCACAAATGCTTTAAAAGAGAATAAAAACCTCAAAGATTATATATACCAAGAGTCAAGAAATGTGCAGCCATAAAAAGGAATGAGATCATGTCCTTTGCAGGGACATGGATGGAGCTGTTATCCTCGACAAACTAACACAGGAACAGAAAACCAAACACCGCATGTTCTGACTTATAAGTGGGAGCTGGACGATGAGAACACGTGGACACATTGTGGGGAACAGCACACACTGCGGCCTGTCAGGGTGGGGAGCGGGAGAGAGCACAGCAGGAAGAATAGCTAATGGATGCTGGGCTTAATACCTAGATGATGGGTTGATCTGTGCAGCAAACCACCACGGCACACCTCACCTATGTAACAAACCTGCACATCCTGCACATGCACCCCAGAACTTAAAAGTTGAAGGAAAAAGGCTGGGTGCAGTGGCTCACGCCTGTAATCCCAGCACTTTGGGAGGCCGAGGCAGGCGGATCACAAAGTCAGAGGTTCGAGACCAGCCTGGCCAACATAGTAAAACTCCCTCTCTACTAAAAATACAAAACTTAGCCAGGCACGGTGGCGCGTGCCTGTAGTCCCAGCTGCTCGGGAGGCTGAGGCAGGAGAATCTCTTGAACCTGGGAGGCGGAGGTTGTGATGAGCAGAGATTGCACCACTGCACTTCAGCCTGGGCAACAGAGTGAGACTCCGTCTCAAAAAAAAAAAGAGTCAAGAAATAATTGGAGCGGCCGGGCGCGGTGGCTCAAGCCTGTAATCCCAGCACTTTGGGAGGCCGAGACGGGCGGATCACGAGGTCAGGAAATCGAGACCATCCTGGCTAACACGGTGAAACCCCGTCTCTACTAAAAAATACAAAAAAACTAGCCGGGTGAGGTGGCGGGCGCCTGTAGTCCCAGCTACTCGGGAGGCTGAGGCAGGAGAATGGCGGGAACCCGGGAGGTGGAGCTTGCAGTGAGCTGAGATCCGGCCTCTCAAAAAAAACAACAACAACAAAAAAGAAATAATTGGGCAATCCAACATTCACTTTGTTTTCCTAACAACATAAAAACCTTTATATGTAAAGGTGATCACTGGATAATATATGTGTAATGTTGAAAGAATAACAAATTCTTTTCCACAATATGAGAACAGCTAAGCTAACCAAGGAACAGACACCATATGAACCATTTATATTGTCACAAAAAATTAAGTTTATGAAGACTGTGAAGTGGTAAATGAAAATGGTTGAATATAAAATGTAACAAAGCATGGTATACCTCTACTGTATGATCACAACCAGATAAATGAAGCTAAAGCAGCCAAATTGAATGAATTTTCACGTAGGAGGATTGTTCATAGCTCAGATTCCCAGGAGGAAATCTCTTGGTCAAAGGATGTGAACAGTTTAAATTTGAAACATATATTGTCAAATTGCCCTGCTAAAATATTGTTTCAATTTATTTTCCAAAACAGAACTTTTCTGTGGCTACATGAAATTCATTCAATTATTTGACAAGATTTCCTGAACTTCTCCTACCTATCCAACACCCTACTGGATGATGGGATTTTAAGGTGAATATAAAGTGTCTAGATTCTCAGGGCACCAATTCATAGTCCAGGGAAGGACATAAAGATGTGAGGAATTTATTATAATCCAGCATAAAATGTAAAATAAGAGTTGAACAGAATTTTACAGTAAAATGAGATAATTTTAATTTAGTGTAATATTGAATAAGTGAGATTTGACCACAGTTCTATAAAATAATAGAAATCACACCTATTTCTGTTTGCTGGAACGAAGACAGGCTTCTGAGGACAGAAGCTATTTGCCAGCCATATTTGCCAGATGAAGAAAGCATCAAGTAAGGACTGATGCCAAGGCAAACGGAACAGTGAGGTCAGAGGCAAGGAGTGGAGAAAGGTTAGGCACCTCGTCTGAGGATAGTAAAGTTCAGTGTAGTCAACCACGGTGAGATACTAATGGTAATTAAAATTAGACATGAAGTCATCACTGGCATCAGGATTCCTTGAAACAAGAAAAACTTATGTGTAATGTTGAAAGAATAACAAATCTCATCACTCCTCTTTTTTCATATTGAATATTAGCTCTATGTCGCAACACTGTAATGCAAAAAAGCCTAAGGTTTCATATAGTAGGTAGCCCTTTAGCGAGGTCAGCTCCCATGTCCCTATTTTTTTTTGTTTGAGACGGAGTCTCGCTCTGTCGCCCAGGCTGGAGTGCAATGGCATGATCTTGGCTCACTGCAAGCTCCGCCTCCCAGGTTCACGCCATTCTCCTGCCTCAGCCTCCCCAGCAGCTGGGACTACAGGCGCCTGCCACCACGCCCAGCTAATTTTTTTTTTTTTTTTTGTAGTTTAAGTAGAGATGGGGTTTCACCATGTTAGCCAGGATGGTCTCCATCTCCTGACCTTGTGATCCGCCCGCCTCAGCCTCCCAAAGTGCTGGGATTATAGGCGTGAGCCACCGCACCCAGCCCCCATGACCCTATCTTCTTTTGAGCCCCTGATGGCTTTTTTCTGCCACAAAGGCCTGTCTTCCTTTCCTTCCAAGCACCCAACATCAGCTTAGCCAGTCTGCAGCACTCTTTCTTGGAGCTTAATCCCAACAGTTTCTCCTAATCAGGTGACAACAGGGGACACCACTTAATTTCTTCTATGCATCCAAGGAATAAAAGTTAACATACAAGTATTTTTTTTTCAACGTCTGAAGAATGAAATATGCATTATTTTTGTATTATGAACAAATATATCAGTATGAGATCAAGAGGAGGGCAAGTGTAACTGAAGGGCAAATTCAGTTACCGCAATGGGATGGATACTTGGTTAATCATCTTAATCCTTCTGGCCACATCCCTTCAACCTCAGGACAGACCCAACCCTGACAGCCTCATCCTAGCCAGGCTGTCCCCGTATTACAGGTAGAGAATCACTGGTGGGAGGAAATGGCCCAGGTCTCTGGCCAGGTGGGGATTTCTGTGCCTTGAGGCAGATTATTTTCAGGGATGAATCCTGTTCACCTCACAGCCCACCCCTCATTGTACCCCCCAATAGTCTGGGACACGTATGGCCTGGCCCTCCTACTGACCCCAACACGTCTGGACCCCAACCTCCACCACCTCCACCATCACCCCCAAAACCCTGTGACGGCCCAAAAAGGAGAGCTAGGATACAACACAGCCGTCAGCAGTTAGTGGCTGGAAGGCTTCTCCAGCCTCTGCTCATAAGGGAGCAGCTGGGGGCATGTCTGAGTGGCATATGAAGAAGGTGCAGTTTGTCAGAGCCCGCCTAATATATACGTATATATTTTGTAGAGGTACCTATGTTGTCCAGGCTGGTCTCCAACTCCTGGCCTCAAGCAATCCTCCTGCCTCGGCCTTCTAAAGCACTGGGTTTGCATTTAGGTTTTTTGTTTGATTTATAAGGAAACTAAAGAAGTCAAGGATTCTGGTTGAGTCCTGGATAACTGAGCTTTTCCTGGTGTGTGTTTGTCTGTCTTCTGAGACAGGGACTTGCTCTGTCACCCAGACTGGAGTGCAGTGGTGTGATCTTGGCTCACTGTAGTCTCGACAGCCTGGGCTCAGGTGATCCTCCCTCCTCAGCCTCCTCAGTAGCTGGGAGTACAGGTATGCATCACCATACCCAGCTAATTTTTATATTTTTGTAGAAACGGTTTCGCCATGTTGACCAGGCTAGTCTCAAACTCCTGAGCTCAAGCAAGCCTCCTGCCTCAGCCTCCCAAAGTGCTGGGATTACAGGTGTGAGCCACCACGTCCGGCCCAATCCCAAAATGGTTGCACTTTGAACTACTGTGCCTAGCCAATAGCGTCCTTTAATGCACAAAAATTTTAAACTTTAAGGAAGTCCAAATTACCTAATTTATCTTTTGCTGTCTGAGCTTTTGATGTCATATTTAAGAAAACATGATCAAATACAAGGTCTGACCCCAATTTTAACCCATAGCTTTATGTGGGTTTGAGCTCCCTATTAATAGAATCCATAGCCGGGCACAGTGGCTCACGCCTGTAATCCCAGCACTTTGGGAGGCCAAGGTGGGTGGATCACCTGAGGTCAGGCATTCGAGACCAGCCTGACCAATATAGTGAAATCCCATCTCTACTAAAACTATGAAAATTAGCCAGGCGTGATAGAAGGCGCCTGTAATCCCAGCTACTCTGGAGGCTGAGGCAGGAGGATTGCTCGAACCTGGTAGGCGGAGGTTGCAGTGAGCAGAAATAGCACCACTGCACTCTAGCCTGGGTGACAGAATGAGAGTCCATCTCAAAAATAAAACAAATAAAATAGACTCCAACAGTTCCTCATCAGAAGTCACTGGGAGCATTTTAGTCAGAGGTCACTCTTTATCGTGGCAAGTATACTTTGACTGTTTTCCACGGGGTATCCCTGTGACTACTCGGGTCTCAACCATCTCATCCCTAGTAGATGGACGGCTTCAGGCATCTAGGATCCATATCTCATGGATCTTGAATTTGTTTCAGGGAAAAATGAGCCATTTTCCTCTAGGCCTGCAGAAGTAGGCACTGTCCTGGCTGCAAACATTCTGACTCCCACTAGCCAGAGACACCAGGACTACTTGCATAATTCAGATATACTTTACCCATGTAAGTGAAACTCCTCTGGGATGAGCCTGGAACCAAAATCTGGGGCAAGTCTGAGGGTGGAAAGAAATATGGTGCAGTTGTTAGTCCTCTTCCCGTGCTTGATCCTCTTGCCTCTGGGACCGGGCAGAAGACTTGCTGACTCAGACACACTTAAATCTAGGAAACTCAAAACAGGGAAACTTGCTACTGAGTAACACATGAGAGCAGCTCCAGTTTCCAGGAACCTTTTTGATTTGGAGCAAGTGGTCTTCAAAGAATGGGGATAACAAAACTCTGGAACTTTGTCTCAGGTGGGAACTGGGTGGATGGAATTAGGAATTGATAGGTTGGATGGAGGGATGAGTAGATGATAGATAGATGATAGATAGATAGATAAGAGATAGATAATAGATACACAGATAATAGAT
>NW_012119154.1:5605298-5605752 GCF_000951035.1 Colobus angolensis palliatus | reverse complement strand
GAAAAAAAAAAAGAATACCAAGATTAGGGAATTAGAGCTGGGCTAGGGGAACAATCCTGCCTCTTAATCTTTGCTGTACCTATTCAGTAGAAACATAAGTAACTATTTGATTTATGAGTCTGTTTTTTGAACCATTCCTCAATTCTGGCTGCCAATCTCAGTGCCTTTGTTCCAGAAATGAAGCTCCCAAATATTGTCCTGCTCCCCAGACTATAGCCCCATTGGTGAAAATGCAGTAGTTTGACCCTGGGTACCATCATTTTAAAATAACTATAGAAGACTGTTGGTGAGCAGCAGAGTCTCCATGAAACAGTGCCTAGAGTCCAAAGAAAAGTGGTCCCTTCCATGTTACTAGATACCAATATACTCCATTACCCAAGAGTTATTATTTTTCGGGGCACATTCTCTGCACACACCCCTCCTCCCTGGCCCCAAATGGCTACCACCCAACATA
>NW_012119154.1:5601318-5603558 GCF_000951035.1 Colobus angolensis palliatus | reverse complement strand
TGTGTCACCACGCCTGGCTAATTTTGTATTTTTAGTAGAGATGGGGTTTCTCCATGTTGGTCAGGCTAGTCTTGAACTCCCAACCTCAGGTGATCCACCCACCTTAGCCTCCCAAAGTGCTGGGATTACAGGCATGAGCCACTGTGCCTGGCCCAGAGAATGCCTTTTAACCAATCAAATGGTGCTTTTTCCAAGCCCACCCATGGACCAATCAGCATGCACTTTCCCATTCTAAGCCCATAAAAACCCCAGATTCAGTCTCACAGACAGCAACCTGCTTTCAGGGTCCCCTCTTGCAGTTGAGAGCTTTCCTTCTGTTACTCAATAAAATTCTTCTCTGTCTTACTCTCTGTGTCTGTGCACTTTATTTCTCTTGGTTGGGAGACAAGAACCTGGAACTCACTGAGCTGCGGGTGGTAGAAATGAAACAGCTGTAGCACCCTGCTCATTGGACTATGAGAGAAAGAGAACGGTAACATGCTTCCACTCTCCAAGCTACAGGAGTGAAGAGCTGTAACGTTTCTGGGGGCTCAGACCTCAGGACTCCCCAGGCAAGAGCTGTAACAACCCCTGGGGCTCCGCACTTGCTAGCATCTCTGAGTTTTCATGCACCACCACATTCCCCTCATCAAGACACTGGCATCCAACACAGAAGCCACTCACAGCATGCCCAGTCCAGTCACAGGCTGAGCGTGGAGCCATGGCAGGCATGGGATCTGGGCCCAGGAGCAAGCTAAGTGCAGCCTGCTGGGCCAAGCAGTCAGAGGGCGCTCAGGAAGTCCAAGCGAAGACCCAGAAAGACGTGGCAGCAGCAGTGGCCCCAGAGATTTCTGACTGGCATTGTGGCACCATATCCTGTGACAAAAAGAGACAGAGAAAAACCTGTCAAAAAATTAATATCACCATGATAAGCCAAATAGTGGGGCCCTGAACTGCAAAACCCAGGCTTTCAATAAAGAAAAACAAGCCTGCTTAGAAGCAGTGGAAGGAACCCTGGGCCAGCCCCTCAGAGTTACTCCTTCCTCAGAGTCCTTAGGTGTCAAATACTGTCTCTCTCATCCCTTAGGAGTAGATACCATTTTCCTCCCCTCTTTATTCTCCCCTATTCTTCTCTAGCACCTGTCATTTCCTGGACACTCCCACATCAACACTCAGCCCCTGGCCCTGTTTAAATATTAGCACCACAGGGTTAAGGGCTGGGAGATAGTAAGCCTCCCTAAGTGCCAGACGTTAGTATGGAGAGGGAAATGAAATATGACTTAGCATTTACCCTATATTCATGTGGCCACTGGTTCTCTCGTGCCATGATATTTGAGAACATTCCAAGATAAAAAGTGATACCCAAGGCCGGGCATGGTGGCTCACACCTGTAATCCCAGCACTTTGGGAGGCCTAGGCGGGCGGATAACTTGAGGTTAGGAGTTCAAGACCAGCCTGGCCATCTTGGCGAAACCCCGTCTCTACTAAAAATACAAAAAAAATTTGACAGGCATGGTGGTGGGTGCCTGTGATCCGAGCTACTCAGGAGGCTAAGGCAGAATTACTTGAACCCAGGAGGTGGAGGTTGCAGTGAGCTGAGATCATGCCCCCACTGCATTCCAGCCTGGGCAACAGATCACGAGATCAAGACTCTGTCTCAAAAAAAAAAAAAGAAGTGATACCTAATATAAAATAAAATTTATTTTTATCACAAAATGTTTTTCATATATTAGCAATGGTACTTTTAAAATATCACATAAGGCTGGGCATGGTGGCTCATGCCTGTAACCCCAGCACTTTGGGAGGCCAAGGCGGGTGGATCACCTGAGGTCAGGAGTTCGAGACCAGCCTGGCCAACATGATGAAACTCTGTCTCTACTAAAAATACAAAAAATTTGCTGGGTGTGGTGGCAGACACCTGTAATCCCAGCAACTGGGGAGGCTGAAGCAGGAGAATCACTTGAAACTGGGAGGTGGAGGTTGCAGTGAGCTGAGATCATGCGACTGCACTCCAGCCGGGTGACAGAGTGAGACTTCCTCTTAAAAATAAAATAAAATAAAAATAGCCAGACACGGTGGCTCACACCTGTAATCCCAGCACTTTGGGAGGCTGAGACAGGAGGATCACGAGGTCAGAAGATTGAGACCATCCTGGCTAACACGGTGAAACCCCGTCTCTACTAAAAATACAAATAATTAGCCAGGCATGGTGGTGGGCACCTGTAGTCCCAGCTACTCGGGAGGCTGAGGCAGGAGAATGG
>NW_012119154.1:5594377-5595228 GCF_000951035.1 Colobus angolensis palliatus | reverse complement strand
TTATTAATACACTAATTATAATTGATATATATGGACACATATAATTATATGTTAATTATATTATTTAAATGTATAACTTTGCAGTACAAAAATTAAGTGAATACCACTCACACTTACACAACGTGCTGATGTAACAAGCTCATGTCATAAAATGCATCCATGCTACAACAGTATGTCCTGATGATAAAAGCCCTGCTCCCTCATACCTATTTTGGAACTGGGCTCACTGTTTGAAACATAGTACACATTGTTACCAGTTCCAAGATAGATTTTATTTCAATTTCTTTATTCAAGGAGGATAAAAGGAAAGGTCCTTATGATCAACTATTGAGACTGATAAAGTGGCATTCTCGCGTATCATGGGAAAATGGGACTGATTTGATCAAAAGTGTCAGTCAAGCTACATTAACAAATTTAAGAATATATTTTAGGCCAGGCATGGTGGCTCACACCTATAATCCCAGGACTTTGGGAGACCTCAAGATGGGAGGACTGCTTAAGCCCAGGAGTTTGAGACCAGCCTGGGCAACATAGCATGACCCTGTCTCTACAAAAAATTGAAAAAGTAGCTGGGGCTAGACGTGGTGGCTCACGCCTATAATCCTAGCAATTTGGGAGGCCAAGGTGGGCGGATCATGAGGTCAGGAGTTTGAGATCAGCCGGGCCAACATAGTGAAACCCGTCTACTAAAAATACAAAAATTAGCCGAGTGTGTTGGTGCACACTTGTAGTCCCAGCTACTCAGGAGGCTGAGGCAGGAGAATCGCTTGAATCCAGGAGGTGGAGGTTGTGGTGAGCTGAGATCGCGCCACTGTACTCCAGCCTGGGCAACAGAACAAGACTCTGTCTCA
>NW_012119154.1:5589460-5589982 GCF_000951035.1 Colobus angolensis palliatus | reverse complement strand
GATGGTCTCGATCTCCTGACCTCGTGATCCGCCCGTCTCGGCCTCCCAAAGTGCTGGGATTACAGGCTTGAGCCACCGCGCCCGGCCACATCTCATATGTTTTTAAATGTTATAGTTAATTTTAGCTCCTCTAAGAGTTTCTCTTTGGTGTTGCTATTGCCTCCAGAGTTGACTGCCACTCCAAATTCACTGTCACATCCTCATCTGCATACTAGACACGGGTCATGTGTTACAAAGTAATGTAACCAGCTACTCAGCTCAATCTTATTTATATATAACGTGTAGATTCAGAAGTTCAAAATGAATTTGGAAGATCCAAAGAATATCACCATTCCTTTTTTATTATTATTATTTTCTTTGAGACAGGGTCTCACTCACTCTGTCACCCAGACTGGAGTGCGGTGGCACAATCATTGCTCACTGCAACCTCTGCCTCCTGGGCTCAAGCAATCTCCCCACCTCAGCCTACCAATTAGCTGGGACTCCAGGTGTGTGCCACCACGCCCAACTAATTTTTTTTTT
>NW_012119154.1:5586343-5587564 GCF_000951035.1 Colobus angolensis palliatus | reverse complement strand
AAATAAATACATACATACATACATACATACATACATAAATAAACAAATAACTGAGGGGCTTATAAACATCAGAAATTTATTTCTCACAGTTCCAGAGGCTAGAAAGTCCAAGGTTAAAGCACTGTCAGATCCCCTGTCTGATGAGGGCCCACTTTCTGGTTCACAGGTCACCATCTTTTTGTTGTGTTCTCACATGGCAGGTGGGGAAAGGGAGTTGCCTGGTGAGCATGGGGAGGAAATGGAGTTCTCATCTGTTGCTAGTGGGAATATAAAACGCTGCTTTGGAAAACAGTCTCACAATTCCTCAAACAAAGTTACCGTATGACACAGCAATTCCAACCTTAGGTATACTCCCAAGAGAAATAAAAACATTTATCCACACAAAAACTTGTACACCAATGTATAAAAGTTCTATGAAGAAGCATTATTCATAATAGTTGAAAGGTGAAAACAATCCAAATCTTCTTCAACTGATGAATGAACAAACAAAATATGTTATATCCATACAATGAAATATCATTCAGCTATAAAAAAGAAATGAAGTACTGCTACATGTTAGATTATGAATTAACCTTGGAAACACTGTGATAAGTAAAAAAGCCAGTCACAAAAGACCAGCTATTATTCCATTTATATGAGATGTCCAGATAGGCAAACCTGTGGAGACAGAAAGTAGATTAATGGTTGAATGGGCCTGGGGCAGAGCGAGTGATGGCTAACAAGTATGGGGTTTCTTTCCGGGATGATGAAAATGTTCTAAAGTTGATTGTGTTAATGGCTGCACCTCTCTGTGAATATACTGACAACCACTGAATTGTATACTTCTAAAAGAATGAATTTTATGGTATGTGAATTATATCCAAATGAAATTGTTATATACATACAAAAGCCAGTGCCCTTATAATGATATCAAGGTATCACATGATTTACCCTTAATATTCTTACTTCATTTCCCAATATCTCCCCTTCTCTCTCTCCACTCTCACCTTTGCCTCTAAGATGCCATGCATGTCGCCACCTCAGATACTTTGCATTTGTTGTTTCCTCTGTTTTCAATATTCCTCCTTCAGGTATGCATAGTAAGTTCTCCCATTTCCTTCAAGTTTTATTTAAAGTGTTACTTTCCAGGCCGGGCGCTGTGGCTCAAGCCTGTAATCCCAGCACTTTGGGAGGCCGAGACGGGCGGATCACGAGGTCAGGAGATCGAGACCATCCTGGCTA
>NW_012119154.1:5581226-5583715 GCF_000951035.1 Colobus angolensis palliatus | reverse complement strand
GCCACCTCGCCCGGCTAATTATTTTTGTATTTTTAGTAGAGACGGGGTTTCACCATGTTAGCCAGTATGGTCTCGATCTCCTGACCTTGTGATCCACGTCTCGGCCTCCCAAAGTGCTGGGATTACGGGTATGAGCCACCGTGCCCGGCCAGTGTTGAACATATTTTTATATGGGTATTTGCTATCTGTGTATCTTCTTTGGTGACCAGATGTTCCCAACTCTAGGACTCTAGGAGTCTGATTATTTTCACCACAAAAGTGACCAGTGAATGGCCCTCATCAGTTGTGATGCAGCCACCCAGTGTCAGAGGTGAAACAGATCCCCAGTCTATCAATCCAGCACCATTCTAGCTGGGTGCAGTGGCTCACGCCTGTAATCCCAGCACTTTGGAAACCCAAGGCAGGAGGATCCTTTGAGCCCAGAAGATTGAGGTCAGCCTGGTCAACATAGTGAGACTCCATCTCTACAAAAAAATTAAAAATTAGCCAGGTGTGGTGGTGGGTGCCTGTATTCCCAGCTACTCCGGAGGCTGAGGCAGGAGGATCACTTGAGCCCAAGAGTTCGAGGCTGCAGTGAGCTATGATCGCACCACTATACTCCAGCCTGGGTGGCCTGCCTGAATCACAGAGTGGGACCCTGTCTCCAAAAAGGCAGGGCGCAGTGGCTCATGCCTGTAATCCCAGCACTCGAGAGGCCAAGGCAGGTGGATCACGAGGTCAGGAGATCAAGACCATCCTGGCCAACATGGTAAAACACCATCTCTACTAAAAATACAAAAAATTAGCCAGGCGTGGTGGCGCATGCCTGTAGTCCAGCTACCAGGGAGCCTGAGGCAGGGGAATCGCTTGAACCCAGGAGACGAAGGTTGCAGTGAGCTGAGATTGCGCCACTTCCCTGCAGCCTGGCAACAAAGCAACACTCCATCTCAAAACAAACAAACAAACAAACAAAAAAACACCATCTTAAAAGATTCTTCCTGTGTGAAGCGAATTTCAGACCTACACTGGTGTGTTATGCCTTTACCAACACCTTGCGCTAGACAATGCCTTTCCTAACACAGGCAGCCACCATCATCACGCTGGCTCCCATTCACCAAGGGTTTACACTGAGCCAGATACTCAGTGAGGCCCTTTTATCCATTATTTTACTTACTGCTCGCCATGACCCTGCACAACAGCTAATAATCTCTATTTTTATAGGTGAGGGAATTGAGATTGAGAAGTGACCTGCCCAAGATCACCCTGCTAGTAAGTGATGATTTTGAAATCATTGCTGAACTGGGCTTCTCCTTCCCTTCTTACTGATGTCATTTGCTTTGCAGCAGATTGATAGCAACACTTGATTCCCAGCCTGAGGCCATTTTTAGGACATTCCCCACACAGTGAATTGTTTGGACTCCACCACAGTTCTGTGGGGCAAGACAGGGAAGGGTTTGGTGATTTGCACAAAGGTTCTTGGTTTGCTTGGAAGATGAGAAATGTGAGCCAAAAGTTAAGACAAACTCAGACTTCGTGAGGAGGCAGCAGGATCTGAATTAGAGTCCTCTGAAGGCTGAGATTTCTGGGCCAGGACCCACAGGGGTCTTTTCCTGCAGGATGGATGACAAAAGCTGGGCAAGAAAAGAGAAAAGCTCCCCGTTGATTGACCGGGACCAAAATATAGAAAGATCACAGCACGGGCTGGAACCAGACCCTCCTGTTCTCGGACCCCTCTCTGACCTTGGGCAAGATACTGAACTAGAGGCAGAATCGCTCTGTTCTCCCACGTCCAACTCCACCTGTGTCTCTAAGCCTTCCAGATCCCCACTAACATCCTCACTCAGATTTTCCTTTTCTTTTCTTTTTTTATTTATGAGACGAAGTCTCACTCTGTTGCCCAGGCTGGACCCCAGAGACACGATCTTGGCTCACTGCAACCTCCACCTCTTGGGTTCAAGCAATTCTTCTGCCTCAGCCCTCGAGTACAGTAACTGGGACTACAGGTGCGCACCACCATGCCCAGTTAATTTTTTCATTTTTAGTAGACACAGGGTTTCACCATGTTGGCCGGGCTGGTCTCGAACTCCTGACCTCAGGTGATCCACCCGCCTCGGCCTCCCAAAGTGCTAGAATTACAGGCATGAGCCAGCACACCCAGCCCTCACTCAGATTTTCTTAGCTGGCAATCTTCCCACTTATTCCCACTCTCCCCTCTGGACCTGTCTCTGGCTTTTCATCCCTCACCTTGGCCTCCTGAACCTGCAATAGTACCAGTCTTCCCAGTGTGGCGATTCCTCAAGGATCTAGAACTAGAAATACCATTTGACCCAGCCATCCCCTTACTGGGCATATACCCAAAGGATTATAAATCATGCTGCTATAAAGACACATGCACATGTATGTTTATTGCGGCACCATTCACAATAGCAAAGACTTGGAACCAACCCAAATGTCCATCAATGACAGACTGGATTAAGAAAATGTGGCACATATACACCATGGAATACTAT
>NW_012119154.1:5578274-5580698 GCF_000951035.1 Colobus angolensis palliatus | reverse complement strand
TAATAATAATAATAATAGAACCAGTCTTCCAGCACTTCATTCATCCTGGCCCCCTTATTATCCCACTCCATAAAACAAAACCACCGAAATGAGCTCCAGGGCCCCTTCCCTTCTCTTAGAACCCATTTGTCTTTGCAGGAATCTGGGCCCAAGTGAACTGGGTTCCTCCTCACCCACACCTCCTCCATGTAATAAGCTCATCCCACTTACTCCAGAGTCTCTCCCAATCCACAGCCATTTTTCCTTTGCAACCCCAATCCTGGGTCTGGAGAATTGGTGTCTTAGGCCTGGATTTTCTCTGCCTTTGCTTAGCTGTAGTAATTTATCTTGAAAGGTGGATATTAAGGGAAAAATGAGAAATTTATATGAAAGTAACTTTTCTTTCTTCTTTTTTTTTTTTTTTTTTTTTTTTTTTTTTTTTTTTTTTTTTTTGGAGACAGGGTCTAGCTTTGTCACTCAGGCTGGAGTGTAGTGGTACAATCACCGGTCACTGCAGCCTCCCTCCTGGGCTTAAGTGATCCTCCCCACTCAGCCTCTCAAATGCTGGGACTACAGGCATGTGCCACCATGACCAGCTAATTTTTAAAAAAATTTTTTGTAGAGATGGGGTCTCAGTATGTTGCCCAAGCTAGTATTAAACTCCTGGGCTCAAATTATCCCAGCCTCAGCCTCCACCTGTAATGCTGGGATTACAGGTGTGAGTCACGGTGTCTGGCCTCTCCTTCTTTTCTTATGTCACTATTTCCTTAAAGAGTTTTTCTGGGAACACTTCCTGATAGAAACACTTTTAAGGCCAGACGTGGTGGCTCATGTCTGTAATCCCAACACTTTGGGAGGCTGAGGAGGATGGATCACGAGGTCAGGAGTTCGAGACCAGCTTGGCCAACATGGTGAAACCCCGTCTCTACTAAAAATACAAGAAAATTAGCCAGGCGTTGTGGCGGGCGTCTGTAGTCCCAGCTACTTGGAAGGCTGAGGTAGGAGAATCGCTTGACCCTAGGAGGCAGAGGTTGCAGTGAGCCGAGATTGCACCACGGCACTCCAGCCTGGTGACACAGCAAGACTCCATCTCAAAAGAAAAAAAAAAAAAAAAAGAGGAAAGAACCAATGATGGGGTCGTTTGAGGAAGACAAATCAAATGATCGGTGAGAGACTGGAAACAGGGAATACCGTATGTGAGCTCCATGAGGACAGAGTTTTATTGGTGGTGTTCACTGTAGTATCCTTAGCACTCTGAATAATGCCTGGCACATAAAGGCATTCAGAAAATGTGTTTGTTCCAGAGCAGACAAGGTGATGCGATGGAAGATGAAACAAAAATCATAATAAAGTGGGGTGTAGTGCTACACACCTAGTCTCAGCTCCTCAGGAGGCTGAAGCAGGAGGCAGTCTGGAGCCTGGGAGTTTGAGACGTGCTGCGTAATGATGATGCCTGTGAATAGCAATAGCCACTGCACTCCAGCCTGGGCAACACAGTGAGCAGTAAGACCCTGTCTCTAAAAAAAAAAAAAAAAAAGAATGGGCACAGTGGCTCACACCTATAATCCCAACACTTTGGGAGGCCAAGAAGGGCAGATCACCTGAGGTCAGGAGTTCGAGACCAGCCTGGCCAACACAGCAAAACCCCATTGCTACTAAAAAAATTCAAAAATTAGCTAGGCATGGTGGTGGGCACCTGTAATCTCAGCTACTCAGGAGGCTGAGACAGGAGAATCACTTGAATCCAGGAGGCAGAGGTTGCAGCAAGCTGAGATCACAACACTGCACTCCAGCCTGGACAACAGAACGAGACTCCATCTCAAAAAAAATAAATAAATAGACCGGACATGGTAATCCCAGCACTTTGGGAGGCCAAGGCGGGCAGATCACCTGAGTTCGGGAGTTCAAGACCAGCCTGACCAACATGGAGAAACCCTGTCTATACTAAAAATACAAAATTAGCCAGGCATGGTGGCACATGCCTGTAATCCCAACTACTTGGGAGGCTGAGGCAGGAGAATTGCTTGAACCCGGGAGGTGGAGGTTGCAGTGAGCCGAGATTGCACCACGGCACTCCAGCCTGGTGACACAGCAAGACTCCATCTCAAAAGAAAAAAAAAAAAAAAGAGGAAAGAACCAATGATGGGGTCGTTTGAGGAAGACAAATCAAATGATCGGTGAGAGACTGGAAACAGGGAATACCGTATGTGAGCTCCATGAGGACAGAGTTTTATTGGTGGTGTTCACTGTAGTATCCTTAGCACTCTGAATAATGCCTGGCACATAAAGGCATTCAGAAAATGTGTTTGTTCCAGAGCAGACAAGGTGATGCGATGGAAGATGAAACAAAAATCATAATAAAGTGGGGTGTAGTGCTACACACCTAGTCTCAGCTCCTCAGGAGGCTGAAGCAGGAGGCAGTCTGGAGCCTGGGAGTTTGAGACG
>NW_012119154.1:5569540-5571584 GCF_000951035.1 Colobus angolensis palliatus | reverse complement strand
CCTGTAATCCCAGCACTCTGGAAGGCCAAGGCAGGTAGATCACTTGAGGCCAAGAGTTTGAGACCAGCCTGGGCAACATGGCAAAACCTCTTCTCTACAAAAAAATACAGTAATTACCTGGGCGTGGTGGCACAAGCCTGTAGTCCCAGCTACTCGGGAGACTGAAAGGTGGGAGGATCACCTGAGACCGGGAGGTTGAACAATGCTTGTGACCCTGCACTCCAGCCTGGGCAATAGAATGAGATCCTGTCTCAAAGAAAAAAAAATCCAATAAAGCTCAGAAAAAATAAAAAATGTGGAAAATTCAAAAGTACCTTTTGGGCTGGGCATGGTACCTCATGCCTGTAATTCCAGTACTTTGAGAAGCTTAGGTGGGAGGATCCCCTGAGCCCAGGAGTTCAACACCAACCTGGACAATACAGCAAGACCCCATCTCTAGCAACAAATTTAAAAATTAGTAGGGCATGGTGGCATGTGCATATAGTCCCCGCTATTCTGGGGAGGCTGAGGCAGGAGTATTGCTTGAGCTCAGAAGGTTGAGGCTGCAGTGAGCTATGATCATGTCCCTGCATTCCAGGCTGGATGATGGAGCAAGACTGACTTAAAAACGTAGATTTTGGAAAAGATGGAAAATTCAGTGAGACAAAAATGATTTATGAGAAAGTCCAGTATATATCTAATAGAAGTCCCAAAGATAGAAGTGAAAATAAGAGGCTGGGTGCGGTGGCTCACGTATGTAATTCCAGCACTTTGGAAGGCCGAGGTGGGCAGATCACCTGTGGTTAGGGGTTTGAGACCAGCCTGGCCAACATGATGAAACCCGTTGCTACTAAAAATACAAAAATTAGCCGGGCGTGGTGGCACATGCCTGTTGTTCTAGCTACTTGGGAGACTGAGGCAGAAGAATCACTTGAACCTGGAGGCAGAGGTTGCCGTGAACCAAGATGGCACCGCTGCACTCCAGCCTGGGTGACAACGTGACATTCTGTCTCAGAAAAAAAAAAAGAAATGTTCAATAAGTATTTGAATATGTATTTGAATATCAAATAAACTCATGAATAAGTAAAGGAGCATTGCCAAAGCCTCTAGTCTGAGAGTGAAACAGTGAAGGGAGCCCTCCCTGGAAGGAATGAGGGGGTCGCAAAGGGAAGCCAGTGGCGGGAAGAGAGGAGATGGGTTCCGTTTGACAGCATGTTGAATTTGGTAGTGGCAGAGGTTTCCTGGAGAACTGACAAATATAAAAATGACCTTTTAGGTGCAAACACACATGCCTGTCTGGCACGATCAAGAATAAAAATACTTAAAAGCAGAAAAGAACCCAGATGAGTAAGGAGTGGCTCTTCAAATACCAAGGGTGGTTAATTGGCCTGTTTCTCAACTGAGCAAATTGCCCCACTCACAAAAGGCACACACCGGGGTATTGCTCTGTCTCCAGCACGCATTCTCATTCCTCTGAAGTGGACTTCTGCCTGCGTCTTGGCCTTGCTTTTGGAACAATGTCCTGGAGGGAGATCTTTTCAGGAGACATGTTGTGTGGAAGATGTAGCAATAATGGGTGGTGCTGGAATCACGACAGAGCTTGTTTCTCAGAGAATCTGCCAGAATTGGCTGGGAACCTTGACATGCTGGCACCTGCCCAGCCCTTCTTTGCATGAGGGACATGGAACAGTGTGTTCTGGGTGGGTCCTTCACCCCTTCTCTTCTCATTCCCATCACAAACCTTCAAGTTGTGGGCACATTCCTAAACCGAGTTGCCAAACCTCAAAAGGAGATTGCTGAGTCCAGATTAGAGGCTGTGTTTCAGTCTCTACTCCACCCTACCCCATTCTCACTAAGCACTCATCCCAGTGCCAGCCTCACACAGATAACCAGTGCCTCATCTGGCAGAAGGTGGTCCATGCTGCAGTTGAAATCTCCCTGTACAATAGGATCTCCCTGTGGCTAGGACATAGTGTAAAAAGTTATAATTTTCAGATTAGTGCCAGTTAATTCAGTCCAGAGAAAATACTGTCTTTAGCCTTTTTTTTTTTTTTTTTTTTTTTTT
>NW_012119154.1:5564414-5568908 GCF_000951035.1 Colobus angolensis palliatus | reverse complement strand
AACTCCTGACCTCAGGTGATCCATCCGCCGCGGCCTCCCAAAGTGCTGGGATTACAGGCGTGAGCCACCGTGCCCGGCCTCATTTTTTAAATTTAAAAATTGTTTTGGCCAGGCACGGTGGCTCACGCCTGTAATCCCAGCACTTCGGGAGGCTGAGACAGGCAGATCATGAGGTCAGGAGTTTGAGACCAGCCTGGCCAGTATGGTGAAACCCTTTTCTACTAAAAATACAAAAATTAGATGGGTGCGGTGGCGCATGCCTGTAGCCCCAGTTACTCAGGCAGCTGACACAGGAGAACTGTTTGAACCTGGGAGGCAGAGGTTGCAGTGATCCAAGATCGATTCACTGTACTCCAGACTGGGTGACAGAGCCAGATTCCATCTCAAAAAAAAAAAAATTGTTTTAAAATTTTTTATAAGCAGGATCTCACTCTGTCACCCAGCTGGAGTACAGTGGCACTATCACAGCTCACTGTATCCTTGACTTCCTGGCACAGGCAATCTTCCCATCTCAGCTCCCTGAGTAGCTAGAATTAGAGGCTTGTTCCACCACACCCAGCTAATTTTTTCATGTATTTGAAGAGATGGGGTCTTGCTATGTTACCCATGCTGGTCTCAAAATCCTGGCCTCAAGCGATGCTCCCACCTCAGCCTCCCAAAGTGCTGAGATTATATGCATGAGCCACCACACCTTGCCTGAAACCCATTTTAAACATACTGAGAATGCCTGACCATAAAAGTTGTCAAGATTAGCCTCCATCACTAAAATAAAAGTTGACATCTTTTGAGAAAAACACCAGGAAATTACTCCACCCAAGAAAACAAAGTTGTTTTTGAGCCACCTGTTTTAGCAGGCCCCAAGGGGTTGGTTCAGCAGAAAATACATTCACATCACAAAACTCAACAGGCAAAAGTGTGTGACTACCCAGTCAAACCATGTGTCTGTATGACTTTTGACTAAAAAGGTCATAGTCAAAAAGTATCAGGTTCCAAACCCAGCCCCAAACTCCACTCCATGTCTTCTTCCTCCCTACAAAAGAGTTCCTTTTCCAACCTCCTCACTTCTTCCAGGAGAGCCTTCATTTCTGTCACTAGGCTAAGTATAGAGAATCAAGAATAAATATAAGCCATAACCCTGCTTTCAAAAAACAAAAGTGCTGGACATGATGGCTCGTGCCTGTGATTTCAGCACTTTGGGAGGCTAAGACAGGAGGATTACTTGAGGCCAGGAGTTCAAGACCAGCCTGGGCAAACATAGCAAGACCCTGTACCTAGAAAAATTTTAAAAAGAGTGCTTACCTTGGCAGCATATATACAAAAATTTAAAAAAGAAATTATTTGGGCATAGTGGCACATGCCTGTAGTCCCAGCTACTTGGGAGGCTGAGGTCGGAGGATTGCTTGAGCTCAGGAGGCCAAGGCTGCAGTCGAGCCATGATTGTGCCACTGCACTCCAGCCTGGGCAACCAAGTGAGACCCCGTCTCAAAAAAAAAAAAAAGAAAGAAAGAAAGAAAAGAAAAGAGAAAAGAAAAGAAAAAAGGCTGGGTGCGGTGGGTCACACTTGTAATCTTAGCACTTTGGGAGGCTGAGGTAGGAAAATTGCTTGAGGTCGAGAGTTTGAGACCAGCCTGGGCAACATAGCAAGACCGTGTTTCATCCTTTCTTTACAGTATAAAAATGCTAAAAAAAAAAAAAAAAAAAAAAAAAAAAGTCTTGTTGAGAGAAAAATAAAGATACACTGGAAATGGTAAGTTAACTGAGAAGACAGTAATTTGCTTTAAATTGTCAGAAAGACGGCCGGGTGCGGTGGCTCAAGCCTGTAATCCCAGCACTTTGGGAGTTTGAGACGGGCGGATCACGAGGTAAGGAGATCGAGACCATCCTGACTAACATGGTGAAACCCCGTCTCTACTAAAAATACAAAAAATTAGCCGGGCGTGGTGGTGGGCACCTGTAGTCCCAGCTATCAGGAGGCTGAGTAGGAGAATGGCATGAACCTGAGAGGTAGAGCTTGCAGTGAGCCAAGATTGTGCCCCTGCACTCCAGCATGGACAACAAGAGCAAGACTCCATACCAAAACTAAATAAATAAATAAAAAATACAAAATTAGCTGGGCATGGTGGCACACGCCTGTAATCCCAGCTACTCAGTAAGTTGAGGCAAGAGAATTGCTTGAATCCAGGAGGCAGAGGTTGCAGTGAGCCGAGATCACACCACTGCACTCCAGCCTGGGCAACAAGAACGAAACTCCATCTCAAAAAACAAAAACAAACAAAAAAAACCACTTTATTTATTAGTATTTTATTTTTGTAGAGATGGGGTCTCACTTTGTTGTCCAGGCTGCTGGTGAACTCCTGACCTCAAGTGATCCTCCCACGTTGGCCTCCCAAAGTGTTGGGATTATAGCCACGAGCCACCATGCTCGGCATTAAAACGCTTTAAATGCATAATCGTGTCTCCAAATTTCTATTTCTCTTTTATTTTTTTCCGAGACAGAGTTTCGCTCTTGTTGCCCAGACTGGAGTACAATGGCGTGATCTTGGCTCACTGGAACCTCCGTCTCTTGGGCTCAAGCAATTCTCCTGCTACAGCCTCCCGAGTAATTGGGATTATAGGCATGCACCACCACACCTGGCTAATCTTGTATTTTTAGTAAAGACAGTGTTTCACCATGTTGTTTGGGCTGGTCTTGAACTCCTGACTTCGTGATCCGCCCACCTCAGCCTCCCAAAGTGCTGGGATTACAGGCGTGAGCCACCAAGCCTGGCCTCCATTTGTCTTAAGTTTCATCTTATAGGATATAAGTGCCTTCATGGCTTATGGAACATTAAGTTTACACACAAGACCGCTAAGGTTGCCTATAATGTAACATTCCACTTATTGATACTTGTAGAGGAAAACAAGTAATTTCACTGAAAAAAAATTTATGCATCTCCAAAAATGTTTCTAAAAAATAGGTAAGGCAGGATTCCCTTACTAAAAATGTATTTGGTAGAGCCACTTCAAAAATTTACACTAAATAAATGGTTGATGAAATTATTTCTTTAAGTTGCACAGGAAGGAAGTTCAGGAGCCACAGATAATCCTTAAACAGATGTTTTTCTTTTTTCTTTAATTTTATTTACTGATTGATTTTTTGAGACAGAGTCTCACTCTATCACCCAGGCTGGAGAGCAGTGGCATGATCTTGGCTCACTGCAGCCTCAACCTCCTGGGCTCAGGTGATCCTCCCACCTCAGCTTCCCAAGTAGCTGGGACTTCAGGCACACACCACCATACCTGCTAATTTTTTTTTTTTTTTTTCCGAGATGAAGTTTTGCTCTTGTTGTCCAGGCTGGAGTGCACTGGCATGATCTCAGCTCACTGCAACCTTCACCTCCCAGGTTTAAGCGATTCTCCTGCCTCAGCCTCCTGAGTAGCTGGGATTACAGGCATGTGCCACCATGCCCGGCTAATTTTGTATTTTCAGTAGGGATGGAGTTTCTCCATGTTGGTCACGCTGGTCTCGAACTCCTGACCTCCAGTGATCCACCCACCTCAGCTTCCCAAAGTGCCGGGATTACAGGTGTGAGCCACCACGCCCAGCCATGTTAGCCACAGTCAATAGCCTAAGCTCCTGGAATGGAGGGCTGGTGCTTGGTGCATGCAGAGTTCACGCTACCCGCACTGGATGTCCAGGAGCTCATATAGACCTCTCTTTGTTTCTTTTTCATGAACTTTAATTTTTTTCTCTACTTTTTTTCCCCCCAGTGGAACAAGTGACAATCTTCTTAGTGAGAACAACTAAAAAAGCTGAAAAAATACTGACAACATCCCACTGAAGGCCTCAGAGAGTTAACTAACTACTGAAGAATTATTAGAACGTAGAAAAAACCGGAATCCAGAAGTTTAACTCAGCTCTTTGGGAACTTTGTCAATTATTCAAGAAGTAGCCAATAGGCTCTTTGCACTTTTGACTAGCTGTAGGGCTAAAGGGACAAAAGTCCGAGTCCGGGGCCTCTAGAGGAAGGTATGCCTGGTAAACACCCTTAACTTCGAGTCTGCACTCTGAAGAGCTGCCCTGCAGCATTACAGTAGACCAGGCCTCATGGATCTGAAGCCAGCTCCAAATCATCTCAAGCCCCAAAACCTGGTGATTCCCAGTGTTAGTGCCCAAGGCGTCTGGTGAGATTTTCTGACTCTCTAGCCTAGTCTAGATAAAGATGACACTATTCTAGGATTCAAACAATGCCCCCAAATAGGTTTTGAAATACAGTATCTAACACAATCAAAGTGACCAAGCACACAATGAAATAGGGCCAGCACAGTGGCTCACACATGTAATCCCAGCACTTTGGGAGGCCAAGGCAGGTGGATTACTTGAGGTCAGGAGTTCAAGACCAGCCTGGCCAACATGGAGAAATCCGGTCTCTACTAAAAATACAAAAATTAGCCAGGTGTGGTGGTGCACACCTGTAGTCCCAGCTACTTGGGAGGCTGAGGCACAAGAATGGC
>NW_012119154.1:5558684-5559059 GCF_000951035.1 Colobus angolensis palliatus | reverse complement strand
CGAGGCAGGAGAATCGCTTGAACCTGGGAGGTGGAGGTTGCAGTGAGCTGAGATCGCGCCACTGCACTCCAGCCTGAGCAACAAGAGCAAAACTGTCTCCAAAACAAAAACAAAAACAAAAAACAAAAACAAAGATCATAAAAGGGACAGACCCATTACAAAAAGACAAATTACACTCAAAGGGGCCATACTGAAGTTAACAACAGACTTCTCGACAGAAACAACAGAAGCCTGAAGAAAATCTATTTTCAAAATGCTGAAAGATTGTGGCGATGGTTGCACAACATTGCAAATCTGCTTAATGTCACTAAATTGTACGTGTTAAAATGGCTAAAACGGTAAGTTTATTTTTCATATATATTTATTTATTTATAA
>NW_012119154.1:5515363-5550262 GCF_000951035.1 Colobus angolensis palliatus | reverse complement strand
CCAGCCTGAGCAACAGAGCAAGACTCCGTCTCAAGAAAAAAAAAAAAAAAGATTGATTTTAAAATAATTTAAAAATTATAGATTTGCAGAAATAGTATAATTTCAATATTCCACTCATCCAGATTTACCAGTTTTTAACATTTTGCTATACTTGCTTTATCACTGTCTTCTTTTCTCTCTTCCTGTGCATCTATATACTCTTTCTTCTGAATCATTTGAGAGGATGCATTCATCATGCTCTTTTAAATCTTCATAAAAAGATATCTTACATAACCATTAAATACATCAAATTTAGGAAATTTAATATCAACAGAACACATATCTAATCTACTGATCATTCTCCAGTCTGCAAATTATTCTTATAGCAAGATCATGTACAGTATTGCACTAGTTGCCATGTCTCTTTGGTCTTTTTTTTTCTCTTTCTCTTTTTAAATCTGGAACACTTTCTTTGTCTTATTGACAATGACAGTTGAACAATAAAGACCAATTATTTTATAAAAATGTTAACATTTTGACAGGTTAAGCATGTATTACAATCTCATGGATAATGACCATGAAACTAATGAGACACTCGTTTCTGTCTCCTTTAGGAAGCCAAGTTGGCTTTTCTGCCCTGGTGGTGCTTGTTGTGTTGGTTATGTGATTTGTGTTTTTGTTAAAATTTACAGAACCGTGTTCTAAAATGTGTGAAATTTATTGTATGTAAAGTATACCTAAACCATAAAAATGCTCGTCTCTAGAAGTTGAATTCTGTCTGAATATTCTACCAAATTATATGCTTCAAGTGTTTTATTCTAGTGCTCATCAATTAAATTTTAAAAACTTGGATTGTCGCTTGGGAGACATGAAACTTTGTATTTTTTTGCGACAGTTGTCTCACTCTGTCGCCTAGGCTGGAGTACGGTGGCATGATCTCAGCTCACTGCAACCTCCGCCTCCTGTGCTCAAGGAATTCTCCTGCCTCGGCCTCCTGAATAGCTGGGATTACAGGCATGTGCCACCACACCCAGGTAATTTTTTGTATTTTTAGTAGAGACAGGGTTTCACCATGTGGACCAAGCTGGTCTTGAACTCCTGACCTCCGGTGATCCACCCACCTCGGTCTCCCAAAGTGCTGGGATTACAGGTGTGAGCCACCGCGCCCGGCCAGATTCCCAGCCTGAAATGCATTTTTTAAGTCTATTGCTATATACTTAGGGACAAATATTGTTGTTAAAGGTAGAGAACACAGCATGTTTTGAAGAAAAGGAAGTGTTAGTGGGGGTGAGGTGGGGGCAGTTGCTTGTCTGTCCTGGAAAGGCAATTTCTTACTGCTTCATACCCTGGTATATACCCATTTTATACCCATTCCATTCTTTCTAGAAACTCCGATTTCTGTCCTCATTGTTTTTATATTTCTGTCTCCTATTGTCATGTTTTATGAGCAAGTCATAAAGGAAGAGGGAAAACAAAGTTCTGAGGCTTTCTTAATCTACTTGCTCAACCTCCATTTTTAGTAACCATAAAGAAACTGGTTCTTTTTTTTTACGGCTTCCTCTTCTAGCAAGAAGTCCCCCCACACGCCATCCACCTAGCCGCTTAATGCTCGCCCAACAAGTCAAATCTATAGCAAATATGTAGTCTTGTTTTGTACTTTTTTCAAACGTTATGTAAAAGGTATACTGTAAAATCTCACTAGAACTTCTTTCACTCAATACGATTTTTAGATGTACCTACACACATGTAGCGACCCATTCACTTTAACTTGCACTGAATAAACATATCAAAGGCACTCTTCTATTTCCCCACTGACAAGATACTTGGCATTACCTATTCTAGACGACCAGGCAGCGACTGTTTTAAGTCTTCTTACGCTGTTGTTTGTGCTAGAATTTCTCCACAGCGTATTTTGTAGGTGAAATTACTGGACCCATGTGTATGTCTCCATCTTCAGCTTTACTAGACATGGACAAATTCCCCTGCAAAGAGGTTGTACTCCTGGCCAGGCGCGGTGGCTCAAGCCTGTAATCCCAGCACTCTGGAAGGCCAAGGCAGGTAGATCACTTGAGGCCAAGAGTTTGAGACCAGCCTGGGCAACATGGCAAAACCTCTTCTCTACAAAAAAATACAGTAATTACCTGGGCGTGGTGGCACAAGCCTGTAGTCCCAGCTACTCGGGAGACTGAAAGGTGGGAGGATCACCTGAGACCGGGAGGTTGAACAATGCTTGTGACCCTGCACTCCAGCCTGGGCAATAGAATGAGATCCTGTCTCAAAGAAAAAAAAATCCAATAAAGCTCAGAAAAAATAAAAAATGTGGAAAATTCAAAAGTACCTTTTGGGCTGGGCATGGTACCTCATGCCTGTAATTCCAGTACTTTGAGAAGCTTAGGTGGGAGGATCCCCTGAGCCCAGGAGTTCAACACCAACCTGGACAATACAGCAAGACCCCATCTCTAGCAACAAATTTAAAAATTAGTAGGGCATGGTGGCATGTGCATATAGTCCCCGCTATTCTGGGGAGGCTGAGGCAGGAGTATTGCTTGAGCTCAGAAGGTTGAGGCTGCAGTGAGCTATGATCATGTCCCTGCATTCCAGGCTGGATGATGGAGCAAGACTGACTTAAAAACGTAGATTTTGGAAAAGATGGAAAATTCAGTGAGACAAAAATGATTTATGAGAAAGTCCAGTATATATCTAATAGAAGTCCCAAAGATAGAAGTGAAAATAAGAGGCTGGGTGCGGTGGCTCACGTATGTAATTCCAGCACTTTGGAAGGCCGAGGTGGGCAGATCACCTGTGGTTAGGGGTTTGAGACCAGCCTGGCCAACATGATGAAACCCGTTGCTACTAAAAATACAAAAATTAGACTAGCCGGGCGAGGTGGCGGGCGCCTGTAGTCCCAGCTACTCGGGAGGCTGAGGCAGGAGAATGGCGTAAACCCGGGAGGCGGGGCTTGCAGTGAGCTGCGATCCGGCCACTGCACTCCAGCCTGGGCGGCAGAGCGAGACTCCGTCTCAAAAAAAACAGAGGTTGTATTCCTTTTCCCTCCCACCAGCTGTGCAGGACAGTTCCCATTTCTCACCAACAGTTGCTATAATTAGACTTTGGCATTTCTATCAAAAGGATGAGTACAACATTGTATCTTATTGCTGCTTTGGTTTGTGTTTCCCTGAGTTCTAGGGCAGTTGAGCTCAGTAAAGAACTTAACCCCCTCCTTTGCCTCGTTGTTTGTAATTGGGGTATGTTTTTGTTATTGCAGTTGTTTAAATATTCTGGATGGCAATCCTTTATTAGTTATACCTTTATATTCTCCCATTCTGAGGCTTATGCTTTGGCTTCTTTAATATTGTTCATTAGTTTTTCAAGTTTCATTTTTTGTAATTTAAAAATTGATATACAGTAGTTGGACATATTTTGGGGGTCCATATGAGTTTTGAAACTTGTAAAACGTGTGATTATTAAATCAGGGTACTTGGGGTATCCATCACCTCAAACATTTTTGTGCTAGGAACAATACAAATCTCTTCTATTTTGAAATTTACGATACATTATTGATAATTTCCCTACTGTACTTCATTGAACTGATTTTTAAAACATAAAACCACAGCCAGAGTATATATTTTTATTACATGTGCATTCCTGGTTGCCTGGCATGCTGCTGTGTCAGCCTCTCCTAGATCCAGGGTGATGACACTTCCTGCCACCAGGAATACTAGAATACTGCCTGTGGTCATGGGAGGTGAAGAGAGATCTAACAGTTCACTTGGATGCAATGAAATGCAGCCATCCCTCAGCACCACGGGAGATTGCTTTCAAGACCGCCCACAGCTACCAAAAACGGCGCGTGCTCCATTCGGCCACTCTGTGGAACCTGCATATACTCCATGCAGCCACTCTGTGGAACACAGGTATTCCATATGGTCTGCAGGACCTGTGGATACAAATTCAGCCCTCCACATAGGTCAGTTTCACATCCCACAAATGTTTTCCGTCCCTGTTTGTTTGCAGATGCGGAACCCGCGTTGTTCAAGGGTCAATTGCACTGCTGCTCACACTAGCTGCATGGAGGTCAGAAAAGAAAATCAAACCTCTTCACTTAACAGAAGTTTTTTGCTTTTTTTGTTTTTCCCCGAGACAGTCTTGCTCTGTTGCCCAGGTTGGGGTGCAGTGGCGTGATCTCGGCTCACTGCAACCTCCGCCTCCGGGTTGAAGCAATTCTCCTTCAAAACGGATTGCAACTGGGATTACAGGTGCCCACCACCACGCCTGGCTCATTTTTGTATTTTTAGTAGAGACACGGTTTCACCATGTTGGCCAGGCTGGTCTTGAACTCCTGACCTCGTGATCTGCCTGCCTTGGCCTCCCAAAGTGCCGGGGTTACAGGCGTAAGCCACCGCACCTGGTCTAACAGAAGTTTTTAATGCAGTCAGATATAAATTTGATTTGTTGCTGTGCCTTCTCATAATCTATATACCATAAAATGCACTTTACATTTAATATGTAAAGTTCAGTAATCTCCAGTATTTTCACCAGTTGTGAAACGACAACCACTATCCAATTCCAAAGCATTTTCATCACCCATGGCTGCCATGGAGTTTCACAAAGAAAACTGCCAATTCCTCCCAACCTCCAAGGCCCTGGCAACCACAAATCTATTTGTACCTATTTGCCTATTCTGGACATTTCACATATGTGAAATCAGTTATATGCCTGACTTCTTTCCCTTAGCACTTCAAGGTTCACTCACGTTATAACATGCATTAGTACCTCATGGCTGAATAATATTCCCCCTGAAAGGACATACTGCTGTTTGTCCAGTTTTCAGTTGAGGGAAATTTGGGTTGCTTACATTTTGGGCTATTACGAATCATGTCGCTATGAACATTCATGTACTAGTTTTTGTGTGGACATGCCATCAATCCTCTTGGATATGTGCTTAAGACTGATATTGCTGGGTTCTATGTCTAACACTATGATGAACAGTCAAGAAGTGTTCAACCAGCGTCTGTACCGTTTTACAATCCCACCAGCCATATACGAGGGCTCCAATTACTCCACATTCTTGCCAATACTCACTACTGTATTATTATTGGCTGTTAACCTTTAAGAAAGGCAGCCTAATGGCCTGCTACAAAAAGATATAGGCATTCTTAGAAAGTTTAAGCCCTTTCAAGGCTCATCTCACCCTGTCGAAGAGGCTGTGAAATCAGGGAGGCTGAAGATCCGGTGTTCTTTGTATACTTCCCTTCCCTGCACTTCCTTCAGAAATGGGTCCTGCTTCACTGTATTAGCTTCTCTTAGGTCTTTAACAGATTAAAGAGAAAAGACTCCTTATTTAAAAGACAAAGTGCATCCACCCAACTTTTATATTCAACAAAAAACACTTCCCTTGTGTCCAGCTGGGAAGATGGTATGATGGAGACAAGAATCCGGAGTCCATTAAGTTACACTTCAGGGTCTTTTTGCAACTGCTCAGGATGTGTTAATTTTGAAGCTGAAGGTATCAGCACCAACATGGGAGTGAAGGAAAGGGCAGTAGTTCCCAAGCCAGGTACTGAGGCTCTGCACTTTTAGGAGGGCGTTTCCTGTACTGTAGTGTAAGACCCAGCACCGTTAGAACCTGTGTAAACATCTCACAGCAAGAAAGGAACACAGGACAGGGGGAAAAAAAAAAAAATCAAGAAAAGCTGAACCTAGGGTGCTGGTTTCTCTAGTTTGTCAGATACTGCATTCAAAAGTCAAGCTTGAGGCTGTATGACTTGAAAGAAAATAGGTGAGCAAAGTTGGGAAAATTAAGTCCAATGAAAAATTAAATCCCCAAATAAATTCTGAACACATTAAGCTCATGAGAACAGTCTTTACCCACCTAGCATCTACAGTATCCCCCCAACTCAGGGAGAAGCCAGTTGGACGAGTTGCTCACATCTCCTGGGGCCACAGTTTAGACCGCAAATGGCTCTCTGGTACCCCTACTCAGGCAGAGGTGATAAGGCCAAGGCCTTCCAGAAAAAGGGGGACAGGGTGCTGGCAGTTGGGAATCACGTACTTGCCTCTAGGGGGACATCTGCTACTCAGCTCCTTGGGAGAAGATACACACAGGACTTCCAGGTCTGAAATTTCGTGACAATCCAGAACTTTTAGGCTCTTTAACATTTCCTCTATTTAAAAATGCTCCCATCACCGTTTTTTGAAGGCACTGCACCAATCTGGCCCAGCAGTCACAGTGCAGCCCCTGAACTGTCCACCTCAGAGACTCCCTTTCCATCCAGTACAGTGCATACACCCTTATTCACTAGGGATTAAAGGACCACACAGACACACTGTAGCCATGGAAAAACCCTCTTGTTTATTTGATTAAACAAAAATAAAATAAGCTGCATAGGAACAATTTTAAAGTCCAAAGAGACACCAACTTTGTTTTAAGGCTGTAGTAGCTGATACAGCATCTCCTTGCTACTTTCTCCAGCCTTCTCTGTGGACCACAGCGATACATTCAGAAGCCTGTTAGCTCACACAGGAGTTTCTGAATACTTTTCCATTGGTTCTTCACCTGCTCATTGCCTGTCATGCCTGCGGCCTGCAACAGTAACATTGAAGATTTAAAATGTGAAAGCCAAGAGGAGGGGGGGAAAAAACCAAAACCAACCAAAAACTCACTTTTACCTAAAGATTTGGGGGAAAATCTTCATTTCCCCACCCATCTACTGAATTGATGGCATTCACATTACCACGGCAATGCCCATTTCAAAGCGGCAAACGGCAGTCAGCACCCCACCCCGGCCAGGCTTGCAGTGCGGTTTCTGCAGCCAGGGGAGTTACTACGGTAGTGCATATTCCTTATATCATGTCTGCCTTGGACAAATACAAATTAAGAGGTTTAACTTAGTCATTCTAACATAAGGCAACATGCCCAGGCTAATTCCCCCAATTCTGTGTTTACTTAAAAAAAAAAAAAAAAAAAAGGCTCAACTGAGTCATATGTTCTACAGTTAAAAATTAAAGCATTTTGCTGACCCGGCATGAGAGCTAATGGACAGTATTAAGCAAGATTCAGTTTCACAACCCTCCCGCCCACCCAAGTATAACTAACATGCTAGTTAAAAAACAACACCCCTTACCCACCCACCCTCACCTGCATCGATTTTAGGAGAAATGGGAAAAAAAGAAAGGAATCTTACCACCCTAAAAGCACGAAAATCCCAGAAATGTGAAAAATCTTCCTCTGAAGAAAGACAACTACACAGACGGCTAGAAACACAAAGAACTTACAGAGTTACAGAGCTGGTTATTTTGAAGAAAGTAAACACTTTGCTACACACATCAACATTCAGTCAGTGTGCTCTGAGATAGAGTCTTAAGAAAAATACTACCTGAGCTTGTAAGTTAATACAATCATTAAAAGGAGGTCTACGACCATGTGGATACACAAAACTTTTAGAACCATTATTGGTTAAATGATGATGGAAAACATCCCACCAGGCTGGCTTGTTAACCCGTAAGATCAGTTTTAAAAATAGACATCATTGAGGTATTTCTTCACCATGACATTTATAAGCCCCTCATGATAATGACAGTGGTCTTAGGACCCTCCTCTCTTCCAACCAACCAAAAATTAGGGCAGAAGAGAGGTGGGAAGGTCAATACAGTATATCCTGGTAATGTGCTTCTCAACTTTATCAAGTATTTAATAAACAAGGAAAAAAAAAACCCGTCAACATGTTACCTTTGGTAGAAAAAAATCAAAACACAAAACAAAAGAGCAATACACACTTCAACAGTCACTGCTCAGTCAAAACAGTGATTGCTGCAACATCATGGTGATGAACGTCCTGCTGGGTCCAGAGAGCTACAAATACAATCATGAAGTCAAGAGGATTCTCATTCCCTTCAAATATTTGATGTTTCCAAGAACTAGACCTTTAGAATTGCTCCTAAAGGGTATTATTTGCAGACATTTGAAATACAGATAAAATATTTTTCTCTTGAAGAGAAAGAGACCTAAAGGTCTTTATTTGTAGTTAAGTCCTCCAATAGGCCAGATTAACCAGTAGTTTCATAATACTGAACAATAGTAACGGTATGCATAATTCTTTTGGAGGGGGAAAAGCCAGATTGCGAAGAACTACTTGGATTTATGACTACATTTGCCTGACATTTCTCTTTCAAGGTAAATAAAACACTTCTCCTGGGAGAAATCAGTTGTAGATTTATGGTAACATTTCTTTTAGAGGTAGCTTCCCACTCCCACCCACTCCCCACTGGATTAATACTATTCTTTTTGAGACCTGTCAGATGCTAACATGAGGTAGATGACTTGCCACAAGTGAGGTAGAAACTCAACAAAAGCAGTCAGTGTGGTCTGGAATGCTGTGTCCTATGCCCTTGGCCCTACAGAAAGCCAGAGAAAGCTGTAGAGCTCTGGAGGCCTGGCCCTGTGACACCATCACCTGCAAGTACAAGAGTGTGACTTTTATACAGCCCCAGACTGTTGGAAACTCATTCAGAGTGATGTTTTAAATATACCTTAAATATACCCTAAATACTTTTTGGCACCACTGGATTAAAAAATAAAATAAAATCAGAAAAACAAGCCTAAAACTTTGGCATATCTTTCACCACCTACCAGAACAGAGTAATCTTAGAATCTTCCAATGAGGAAGGCAACATATATATAAACAGTATTTTGCTGCTTCAAGCCTAAGAGACTTTCCTCCTCAAATAATTAAGCTTTGGCTTAACTAGAATAAATCCGACTGAGCCGATCTCAAGCTATTCTCTTGCAACTCCATCACAAAGTGCCTCAATTCTGGCAACATTTTTGGCCCAACATGTAATGTGGATTCGGTTTATGGTACCCTTTGTTACGTGTTTTCCCAAGTAAGTTAGACTTAAAAGGGTATTGAGGAGTTAGTGCACTTGGGGCACAGCCCAGGTCACTGTGCTCTAGTCAACTTGAGTGCCACTTGCAGCCACAACAGGGCACCCGTTCTGAGACAGCATTAGATCTCGGGACCAAAAATAGCACTTTTGAAATGTTAAGTGTCAGGCAAAAGTAGTTTTTACCTATGGGTTAGATTTCTTTTAAACACCTCAATACCCAAACCTATATATCCAAACCCAATGGGCATCTCCAAACAGAAACTGAGCTTACCTCATACCCCATCCAACCCTTGCCACCTGACCAGATCAGACCTCCATGGGGACTACTGTCTAATTGTCACATTTACTCCCCAGAAACCTTTTTATTCTCCTACCTCCTAACACCCAGGACCTTATTTTTTCCATCAGGCTGAAGACTCCCTTCTTTGACCCAACTCCTGGCTACCCTGGCATTACCTCATCACGGGCAGGAGATTAAGTATTTAAACACAGGTACTTTTCACAGTTTCACACTAGGGACTGCCAAATGTTGGCTTCATCACCTTCCTTTGATTTGGAACACTTCACACCACACAACGAATGCTCCAAGGTGCTTCGCACCCACTCCCTAAGGGTCAGGACTCAATCGTGGGCAGCCAAAAACGGCCCATGTTTTAAAAACAAAAGCTTTCCAAGTGTGACCATGTTTCTCAAATACCAGTCATGCACCATTCTGGATACAGAAAGGCAAGGAGATATACCACCACTGAGGACAAAGGTAGTAGTATCTCTGACCTACACACATATTTCAGGGGATAGTTTCTAGTTGCTCTAAGCCTGCAAATTTTTAAGTCTGTAAACTAAGACCTGATCATTTCAGCCATGGAGCGAAAATCTTGGCTTTTGAATCACATTCATAGCAAAATGTCAAATAAGGAGCTCTAGTTACTGTTACGCACCAAGAACGTTTCTCATTCAGGTCCCAAAATTTTCCCACATCTGGGGAAATTAGAAAGAAAAGAGCGGAATGAAAATGACTATGAAAGGATTTTAATCAAGATCCATCTCCTCAATAAAATTTTTTTTCAAGCATTTAAAACCAGTTGTCTTTGGTATTTAAAGGGTGGTTTGTTGGGCGGCTGCGGAGAGGGAAGATCAGCACCAAGTTACTCCAAAATAGAAAACAGCAAAAATGTTTAATTATATTAACTCTTTACCAAAGAACCTAGAGCTTCATGGCCAAAAGGCAACTGAATAGGCAACGGGGAAGGATTTGCTATTAAATTCTACAGTAAAAGGAGCTTCTAACAAACAAGATTTCTTAACACCTTCCCACCCTGTAACAGCAGCTGGGAGCCAGCAGCAGTTTGAAGTTACTTTCTAACTTTTGAATCTTTTATTGCATGCAGTTCTCCTCTGTGAAATGAGGTTTTTTTTTTCCCCTTCCCATTTTGGTCACTCAGAAACCCTAGAATTAAAGCAATGGGAAGAGACAGCGTAGCTTGTAGTAGTAGTAAATTAAATGTCCAAAAGAGGTATACGGGAAAAGCAACTTGATTGACTTGTCACATTGTCCCCATTATCTCCTTTTCTATTGGGATAACAGAAACAAATTGCTCCATTTGTTAATCTGTTTTGTTCATTCAAAACTATACCCATTTTGCAATAGAAATTTCTCTTAAATAGAGAACAGAAGTTGATCCCTAAGTATTTTTAAACAAGAGGTCTCCCTTGTAAGTCACTGACGTTTGTTTACGAGTCCCTCTTTTCCCTGAGGAGGGCTCCTCCAGAATTTGGTTCTTATTTCAGTATTTGGGGCAATGCAGGAACCCACTGGATTCTGACAAGCAGGGCTATCGGCTACATCTGCTCTGCGCTTGCGAGACAGACAATGCCCAGAAGCACCAGTTTTGAACCCAAGTCCAGCTTACAACCAACCAGTCCCGTAAAGTGACACAGATTCTACCCCACAGTTCTGCAGTGGGAGGCGTAAATTTTCATTCTTTGGTACCGAGTTACAGGTTTAAGAAAAGACATTACATCCTACATTGCAGGTTTGGACAATTTGGTTTCTAGATCCTTTATATTCAAAGGCCTTGAGGGGAGGGGGGCGGGGGGACTCATGTTAACCACGAGGTCCTAAAGCATGGCCTGGGTGCAAACAATCCTATAAAAAGTGACCCAAGCAGAGGGTGCGGGACTGGGCTGTTGGTATTATTTTGACTTTCAAACATTCTATTTCCCTGAACTTTCAAAGCAGGAAAAAAATTGTGCTTGTAAAATGAAAGTTCTTTCCTTTGCCTACTCTTCTTAGGAAAAGAAGCTCCAAGGACTACAGAACAACAGGCGCTCTCAGGTCAGGACGCACCCTGCCCTTTCTGTGGAGTTCCTATAGTTTGGGGGTGCCTTGTTCTTTAATGTGCTCCCTGACTGGCTCAGCACACACATGTCCACCCACATTCATGTCCACATCAGCCCATGCCTGAAAACCCTCTCTCTGAGAATGAGGTTAATTTCCTTCTTTCTTCCATTTAACCCTTTATAACCTAACAGCAAAATAAGAAAGCTTAACTTTTGAGAATACGTTTCATCAAAAATCCTGAGCTACCATCTATATATTTTTTTAAGAAACCAAAGTGTGAAAAGGAGAGGTTCTTTGGGAGGCAGTGTGCCATTTTCAGCTCCTTGGGTGCAAGATGGCTTTGAAACAAACACACACACACCCTCCCTTAAAAGAAACAAAGACCATATACCCTAAAACATGAAGGGTCTGCTTTTCTTGGCTAGCAAGCCACAGCCACAACGTCTAAGATTAAGAAAAGATGCAGAAGAGGATGTTAAACACACTGAGATATGAACGGAGAACAGAGGAAATTTCTCTGTTGCAGCATTTAAAAAAAGAGAAGATTTTCCAAAAAGATCAAAACGACACAACATAATCTAACCTCATATAAACACAGTATTCTCAAGAACACAGAAACTCTATAATTATGCATTTCAAATCCTATTTTTTCCATGTTTTATAGTTTTTTGTTTTTTTACTTAGTAGTTTTTTTTTGTGTTTCCTTGGCTCAATCTACAGAATACACCCCACCACACACATCCAGTGCCCTCCCAGCCATACAGATGCCAGGCTTGTGCATATCATGCCCCACGCAGGGGAAGAGGGAAATGCAAACTCCACTGAGGAGGGGAAGAGGGCCTGTTGCAGAAGGAAATGTAAAGATTTATGAGGTAGATAGAAATTATCACTTCACAGGCTCAATCCCTGCAGAAAAGATAAGTACATTCATCTGTAAAAAAATAAAGATGAGGTAGGACTTAAGCAATGTTGTACTTTTCTTGTTCTCTTTTAAAAAAAAAAGAAAAAAGAAATTTCCCTGAGACTGTTTCTTCTTTGAAATTCAAAAAGAGAGAGAGAGAGAAAGAGAGAGAGAGAGAGATGAGACGCACACACACCCCAAACACAGAAACCTAGGAAATGCAATTAGAAGACTAGGATTCGATTGTTGCCAAAGTCCACCACCACGATCATTCCGTCGGGGGTGATGGCGATGCCAGAAGGGCGGTCCATCTGCCCAAAGCCGCTGCCTTGAGCGCCAAACTTGCACAGGAAGCTGCCGTTGGATTCAAACATCTGCACCCGATGGTTCCTGGAATCTGCCACAATGATGCGCCCTTCCTGGTCCACTGCTACGCCTTGTGGGCGCAAGAACTGCCCATTGCCCGTGCCCTCCGAGCCCAGAAAGCGTGCCGACTGGCAGTCAGGGTGAATAACCAGGAGCCGGTGGTTGTTGAAGTCGGTGACCACCAAGTGGCCCTCATGGTTGAAGGCCACACCCCGCGGGGAGTCAAAGTGCTTCCAGAGAGCCCCCTCGAAGCCATACTTATTTAGGAAGACACCATCAGGCCCAAACAGCTGGATCCGGTGGTTCCTCGTGTCTGAGACCAGGATCTTGCCCTCAGAATTCACCGCCACATCCCAAGGGTAGTTGAACTGCCCATTCTTGGTTCCTTTCTCACCAAACTTGAGGAGGAACTGGCCCTCGAAGGTGAAGATCTGGATGCGATGATTGTCCTTGTCAGCCACCACGATCCTGCGTGAGGCGTCACAGGCCACCCCGGCTGGTCGGTCGAACTGCCCAGGCCGGGAGCCCAGGGTGCCGAATTTGTGATGGAAGGCGCCACAGGGCTTGAATACCTGGATGCGGTTGTTGCTGCGGTCGGCCACGATGATGTAGCCCTCCTTGTCTACACTCACGCCCCAAGGGCGGCAGAGCTTGCCATCGCTGTCACCCTCACTGCCGAAGCTCAGGCCCGGGAGCCCAATGCCCACGTAGCTGCGGCCTGACTTGACCACCACCTTGAAAGGGCTGTTCTCAATGTGCTGGTTGCACAGTGTCACAGATACCAGATGCTCACCCTCCAGCTGGGGCCGGTAACTCACCACGTATGTCCCATTCTGCTGATCGCTCACCTCTGCACCAAACAGGTTGCCATCAGGGCCCAGGACCACAGCTGACATCAGGTCACCTCCTGAGAGACGGGGCTCACCATCGTGGTCATAACCAATGACTGTGAAGGACGCCACCTTACCCTGGAGGGCGCGCTTGAGGCCGTCGCCCGTGGCCTTGGTGAGTGGTGCAAAGGCCCCGCTGCTAACAAAGCCAAAAGACTTGATGGCAAGGTACAGTGCCTGATCAGGGGGTGTGAACATGACTCGGTCATCTTCCTGGGGCTGCAGGAGGCTCCGCACGGTCTTCAGCTCCTGCACCTGGGCCAGCATCCGGTCTCGGGCCAGCAGGATGTCTAGTGCTCGACCCTCCTCCAGGACCTGCTGCACGGCACTGATGGTGCTCTCAAGCTTGTTGAGGTTTTGCCGCAGCTTCTCCACCTGCAGGTACAGAGACTTGGCTTTCACCTGGCGGATCTTTTCTACCTGGAGGGAAAAGCAAGAGTGGAGAAAGACACAGAGGCTTAGAGCCAAGCACAGAAAATACGACATAAGCCACAACTAATCACTAATCACAAGGAAGCATCAGACAAACACATATTGGGGGATGGTCTACAGAAGACACCGGGCTTTCTTCAAAGGCAGCAAAAGCAAAATGGACCAAAAGAAACCCTGAACTGTTCTGGGTTACAGAAGATAATTACTAGAAACAGGACAACTATGCAAACAGTGGCCCTAGACTAGCGGGTACGGCTGGGGCTGGGGGGAATAGAGCGCTGTTGGGACAATTGTGGAACCTTGATTATGGACTGAAGAATAGATGCTAGTACTGTATCAAAATCAAATTTCCTGATTTCTATAATTGCAATGTGATTAGGGGTAAAAGCGCTATGTGAAATTTCAATATGCCAACTCACTCTCAGATCACAAACATATATACATATACATACAGACACACACACAAGACGCACATGCACACACACACCTCATGCCTGTAATCCCAGCACTTTGGGAGGACCAAGCAGGCAGGTCATCTGAGGTCAGGAGTTCGAGACCAGCCTGGCCAACATGGCAAAACCCTGTCTCTACTAAAAATAACAAAAGTTAGCTAATTGTGGTGACGGGCACCTGTAATCCCAGCTACTTGGGAGGCTGATGTGGGGAGAATCCCTTGAACCTGGGAGGCGGAAGTTGCAGTGAGCAGAGATCACGCCATTGCACTCCAACCTGGGCAACAGGGCGAGACTCCATCTCAAAAAACAGTAATAATAATAATTGGAACAAAACATACATAATCAGTAAATCTGGATAAGGAATATATGGAGTTACTATAATACTGCAACTTTTCTGTAAGCTAGAAATTAAAGAAAAATAAAAGTTAAAAACAGCCATCTACAGCTGGGCACAGTGGCGGGCACCTGTAGTCCCAGCTACTTGGGAAGCTGAGGTGGAAGAATCACTTGAACCTAGGAGGCTGAGTCTGTAGTGTGCCATGACTGTACTTGTAAATAACCACTGCACTCCAGCCTGGGCAATACAGCAAGATCCCACCACCAAAACCAAAAACAGCCATCTGACAAAGGAGTTTACTGAGCACCTACACTTTGCTAGGCATTGGAGGTACTGCCGTAATCCACAGAAAACATAAAATATGGTCCTTGCTTGCACAGAGTTGTAGTTTAGAAAAGGAGTATTTGAAAGCAAACAAAGATATATGGATCACGTCTGATAGTGATAGCTGTTAAAAAGTAGAAAAGGGGGCCGGGCGCGGTGGCTCACGTCTGTAATCCCAGCACTTTGGGAGGCCGAGGCGGGCGGATCATGAGGTCAGGAGTTCGAGATCATCCTGGCTAACATGGTGAAATCCCGTCTCTACTAAAAATACAAAAAATTAGCCGGGTGTGGCGGCGTGCGCCTGTACTCCCAGGTACTTGGGAGGCTGAGGCAGGAGAATGGCGGGAACCCGGGAGGCGGAGCTTGCAGTGTCACTGCACTCCAGCCGGGGAGACAGAGCTGGACTCTGTCTCAAAAAAAAAAAAAAAAAAAGTAGAAAAAGGATGTGGAAGACAGTGTCTAGGGGCCCTGATACCGACAGAGTGCTGAGGGACAGTGCCTTTCACAAGTTCACACCTAAAGGCTGAGACAGACAAAAGGCCAAAGGGAGAGCGATCTCAGCAAAGGAAACAGCCAGCACAAAGGTCCTGCTGTGGGCACAGGCTCAGCATTTCAAAACCACAGCTTTCAGTAAGGGAATGACACGACAGATTCATATTCTTTTTTTTTTTTTTGAGACGGAGTCTCACTCTGTCGCCCAGGCTGGAGTGCAGTGGCCAGACCTCAGCTCACTGCAAGCTCCGCCTCCCAGGTTCACGCCATTCTCCTGCCTCAGCCTCCCGAGTAGCTGGGACTACAGGCGCCCGCCACCTCGCCCGGCTAGTTTTTTGTATTTTTTAGTAGAGACGGGGTTTCACTGTGTTAGCCAGGATGGTCTCGATCTCCTGACCTCGTGATCCACCCGTCTCGGCCTCCCAAAGTGCTGGGATTACAGGCTTGAGCTACCACGCCCGGCCAGACAGATTCATATTCTTAAAGAATTAGTTTGGGGCTGGGCACCGTGGCTCATGCTTGTAATCCCAGCACTTTGGGAGGCCAAGGTGGGTGGATCACCTGAGGTCAGGAGTTCAAAACCAGCCTGGCCAACATCGTGAGACCTTGTCTCCACTAAAAATACAAAATAAGCCGGGCGTGGTGGTGCCTGTAATCCCAGCTACTTGAGAGGCTGAGGCAGGAGAATCGCTTGAACCCAGGAGACGAAGGTTGCAGTGAGCTGAGTTCATGCCATTATACTCCAGCCTGGGCAACAGGAGAGAAATTCCGTCTCAAAACAACAACAACAACAACAAAAAACCACAAAAGGATTAGTTTGGGAAATGTTTATTAAAGGGGAACAAATGAGGGAACAGAGACCAGAGATCACCCAGCTATGGGTTGGTGGTGGTTTAGCCAACAGAAGTAGCTGTGAAAGTGGAGAGAGTGACAGAGAGGCTACCAGAGGCAAAACCAGGCAGGACTTCACGGCTAGTCTTACCCCGCAAGAAGCCTGAAACCTCTTACAGAACACACACACACAGAAGCCTGAAACCTCTTACAGAACACACACACAGAGAAGCCTGAAACCTCTTAAAGAACACACACACACATAGCGTGTGGGTGCGGTGGCTCATGCCTGTAATCCCAGCACTTTGAGAGGCCGAGGCAGGCGGATCACTTGAAGTCAGGAGACTGAGACCATCCTGGCCAACATGCTGAAACCCCGTCTCCACCAAAAATACGAAAATTAGCCAGGCTTAACCTGCCGAAATAATTCCTGCTTGAGGTTCTCAAACCATGCTATTTAGAAATATGGGATTTTGTTTTGCCAGTGAAACATTTGTTTCTCTCTTCTTTAAAAGTTCTCTAATTCTAAGCAATTTTCCCCTGTGAAGGGAATGAACTTATCCAAACAGTTTTCACAGAGGATCATGACTTGAGTTGTTCTACAGATCTGAAAGCCATAGAAGGCTATTTCAGAATAAGCGTCCACTGTTGAAAGAGCTGGATTTCAACCTGACCTTCCCTTTAGAGTGGGAGGGGTGATTATATGATTTCGACTCATTCCTGCTTTTTCATGTGTTCAGTGAACCAGGATACACGTGTACGGAGAGGCCCACGTGGGGACAGATTAAAGAAGCTTTGCCCATTGAGCCAAACCTCCACCTTTGGGTCTTACCCATGAACTATATATGCAGCTAACCCCATGAGGTAGCCAAGTCCACTGGAAATACATAAGGCCAAAGAACGAAGAGAGGCATCTGGATATTTACAACAGGGTTGTCTTAATCCTTGCACTTATGTATCTTAAAGTGAAGTAACCAGAGACGCAGGGAAACAAAACTTGTAACAAAGAGATGCCCAGACACAGACAGGCAAGGCAATCAGTAATTAGTCAGAGAGGGACCCCCACAGGATTCGCAGCAAGGTTCTATAGCGAAAGTGTCCAAACTAAGGAAGCTTCTTTTGGAATGCTCTGAGGATGAATTCTTGGGCACGCACTAACTGCTTACTACAATGAAGAAGGGACTGACTCTTCTTTCAACAGGCTTCTCCCAAGAGTAAAAACTTGCTACTTCTTCTGAAACAGAACTGCCTTTAGAGAGGACAGTGGGTCAGCCTCACAGGAGGGAGGGTAACTAAGGTGAAAGCTGCAGAAACCCCCACACACAAAGGCCTTTTTCATCAGGAAATCCAGAAGAGCGAGTTTGTGGCAGAGTTCACTACAAAGCTCTCAGGTTGCAAGAAGCGGGCCCCTCCGTTATAATTAACATTCGTGGGTGGCATAACACTGGCAGACCCACGGGGACATCTGAGTGTCTGAAAACGATGTCATGCCCACAAAGGTGCTCAAAAAATGTGCTGAATTAAAAAACACCTTGGACTAACACCTCCAAAGTCTCTTCTTGTCAGAAAGCAATTGAGCCATATTCCTTAAGAGGTCAGAAGATGCAGAAAGCATCCAGTTGTGAAGTTAACTAAATGGAAGATGCAATGCAAAATCCAGGGATGCCTTGCAGAACAGTGTAGGGCACAGTAGTTAGCAAAGGTCACTTGCAGAAACTGAGGCCCATCCCCACCATCATCGTATTGTTTGGAGATGGAAACAGGCACGCTCCACAAGGATACCCTTATAAGTCAGCTCTAGTCTTTTTCATGTGTTCGGAGGACGTAATTACAGTTGAAGAACTGGCATGGAGTACCGGTCCTTTCACAGACATAACTCTCCTCCTTTCTGAGTGGGGACATAAAATCAGAAAAGGAACAGTTGGAATGCTGGCCTGGGTGGGGCGAGTAGTCCTTCCAGCTGATTTTTATCTAAACGGCACACTAGTGTGCTCGGCACTCCTTCCTGCTCCAACAGGAAGAAAGGAGACACATTCACTGCCTCCGAAGAGGAAAACTGGTTCTCCACAAGAGGTCAGGAAGTGCAACCAGCCAGGTCACCGAAAATCCGAAAATAGGGATGTTTCCTACCAGCCTGCCTTTCTTTTTTTTTGAGACGGAGTCTCGCTGTGTCGCCCAGGCTGGAGTGCAGTGGCCCGATCTCAGCTCACTGCAAGCTCCGTCTCCCGGGTTTACGCCATTCTCCTGCCTCAGCCTCCCGAGTAGCTGGGACTACAGGCGCCCGCCACCTTGCCCGGCTAGTATATATATATATGTATTTTTTTTTTTTTTTTTTTTTTTTGAGACGGAGTCTCGCTGTGTCGCCCAGGCTGGAGTGCAGTGGCCAGATCTCAGCTCACTGCAAGCTCCGTCTCCCGGGTTTACGCCATTCTCCTGCCTCAGCCTCCCGAGTAGCTGGGACTACAGGCGCCCGCCACCTTGCCCGGCTAGTTTTTGTATTTTTTTTTTAGTAGAGACGGGGTTTCACCGTGTTCATCAGGATGGTCTCGATCTCCTGACCTCGTGATCCGCCTCGGCCTCCCAAAGTGCTGGGATTACAGGCTTGAGCCACCGCACCCAGCCTGCCTGCCTTTCTTAACAACAGTTTTGACTACGCTCCCTTCTTTAGCCTCCCTTTGAGTGAATGCAATATAAAACTGGAGACCGCTTCACCGCTTCCCGTCTTGGTTACTCACATACTTCTGAAAAGCCTTCTTGTTGTTTTACCGCAAACGGCACCCACAATGTTCCAGGGACCCCCTGCATCTTTCTGCCAACAGACTTTCTGGAAAATTATCAAATGTTTTACACTTAAGAGCTTGGCTCCTGGATCCGAAGAGTCCTGTAGAGCGCTGCTGGGGTTCAGGGAAGCCGAGTGGGCACAGCGTGGGTGGGGGAGTGCTCCGTTACCTTCCACAGCAGCTCGCACTCGCGCTCCTCCAGGGCTTTCTTATGCCTCGCAGTCACCGCTTTGACCTCCGACTGCACAACCTTCGCCTTCATCTCCACCTGTTCCGCCACCGTCTGGGCCTGCTCGATGCTTAGCTGCAAAACCAAAAAGAAAAAACAACTTCAAGGCATTAGAAGGACTGTCATTCCTTATACAAAACATTTGAATCTGCTCTGTCAGACTTGAAAAGCTGACACCCTGGGTTCCCAGACCACTTGATTCACTCCCTTGGAAGGAAAACAGGCACTTAGGGAGAGACTGGCATCTCTTTGACGTGTAACTAAAGTAGTTGCTGGCAAGAGCTGGATTTCTTTGCATGAGAAATGGCACCTACACAGTGAATGTCAGAACTATTAAGAGATACTCTAACACAGTGAAACCAGTGTAGCTGGGTGACAGCCGCAAACGGGGAATGAGGATCAGATGTAAAATGTGCAACTCCAGCCACATAAGTGGCTTCCCCAGACTTCCCTGCCTCACTTTCTGCCTGGGCAAAACCCCATAGGCCAGGCCCATCCCTCACGTGAGGGTGTGCGATGGGCTAGTGACTAATCCATCCTGTTTTTGACAAGGGACTGGCAACACAGCTCATCCCAGCCAGAACGAACACCAAGTGCACACTGGGAATATCCCCCGATCTACCTAAGAAGCTGTGCCCCATGGTCAGAGACCATCTACACGTCACCACACACGTCACCCTGTACCAGTCCTAGTAAATCAGCCAGTTTAATCAGACGTATTATTGTTCATAAAAAATTAATCCAGACAGAAGGCATGGTGTTTTCATTAATATTACATGCTGTGTCTTGAAAAGCCACAAGGATTTCTTTGAGATCCGGAGGTATTAAATCAGGGATTCCAAAGTGATTGCTCTTGGTGCAACAGGTTTCAGGGCAGGTGATCCAATCAGGAGGGTGTCAGGAAGCACAAAGGGTTTGGAGCCTGGTATGGGCTTAGGAATCAGAGTGATCAATCACCCAGTTTGCTCTGGACTGAGGGAGTTCTAGGATGTGGAACTTTCAGTGCTAAAACTGGGACAGTCCTGGGCAAACCAGGCTAGTCAGTCATCCCTGGAGTCAGGGAACCCAGGTTCCCATCCTGGGTTAGTTTAGGGCCTCCTACTAGTTGCAAGGCCTCGGACAAGCTCCTGGTCCTCTGCAACCTTGGTAAAGGGTAGATGTGAGGGAAATGCAGAGCAATGCATGGCGTGAGCTGAGCTCAGCACCTGGCACAGAGTAAAACACTGTTATTAGTTCTCATCTGATAAACACCTGGGACAGGTGTTCAGCCATTGTGTCTCGTCAGGCCACTTAGCTCCTATCATAAGATTTACCATTAGTCACATTTAGTATGTGCAGTGTTGTGTAATCATCACCACTACCTAGCTTCAGAACATTTTCATCACCCAAAAAGCAAAGGCCATAACCATTAAGGAGTCACTTCCACTTTCCTCCTTCTCCCCCATGGCGATCACTAATCTGTGTCTCTACATATCTGTCTGTTCTGGGCATTTCTCCCTCCCTCCCCCCGCCCCTTCCTTCCTTTCTTTTTTAATAGAGATGGGGGAATCTTGTCATGTTACCTAGGCTGGTCTCGAACTCGTGGGCTCAAGTGATCTGCCCACCTAGGCCTCCCAATGTGCTGGCATTACAGGCACGAGCCACTGTGCCTGGCCTGTTCTGGGTATTTCATATAGATGGCATCATCATACAATACACAATCTACCTTATTTTTATAAGTATTCTTCCTGCCCAACAGTTTGACTCAGTCTGGATGAGAGCTGACACATTCATGGCATACAAGACACGCTCAAAGGTGCAGCCCCAAAAACACCCATGATGGCTGGGCACAGTGGCTGACGCCTGTAATCCCAGCACTTTGGGAGGCCGAGGCAGGCGAATCACTTGAGCTCAGGAGTTTGAGACCAGCCTGGCCAACATGGTGAAACCTGGTCTCTATTTAAAACAAAACAAAACAAAACAAAACAAAACAAAACAAAAAAGTATACCACCCATGACTCCAGTGGTTAGTAGCCACACTGCATTCCCTGCCTAAGAGGATCCTGTGTCTCCTAAGGATCCACTGAACTGATTCACAGGGGAACTAGGTAGATCCAGCGGGCTCACAGGCTGTCCACAGCCTGGAATGCTTCGCCCTAAATTTCCAAACCCAGTTCTGATGCCACTTCCCTTCTGAAGCTGGAAGGGAACAGCATATTTCTATAACCTTTCTGCTCCACCTTTACAATCCTGTCTCAAGTACCATTACATATCAATCAGAGGAGGAGCTAAGTACAAAGCCCATGATACTTAAGGCACCTGGGATTTAGCAGAACAATTAGCAGAACGATCTATAAATTTTATATTTGCACATCTCTAGCCATAATCATGTTTACCAAAGCACTAGGTAGCTGCGTCGGGTTAAATATTGTCCCTCCAAATTTTGGGCTCAACTAAATGGGGGCCAGGATGTGACCTTGTGTGGAAATAGGGTCTTTGTAGATATAATTAGCTAAGATGAGGTTATAGTAGATTAAGTTGAATCTTAAATCCCAAAACTGATGTCCAGAGAGGGTCATGTGCAGACACAGATACACAGAGAACAAAGCCATGTGAAGACCAAAGCAGAAATGGAAACTGATGCAGGTACAAGCCAAGGATGCTGGCAACTGCCAAAAGCCCAGATGAGGAAAGCAATGAGTCTTCCTGAGGGCCTTCAGAGGGAGCATGGTCCTGACACCTTGATCTTGGACTTCCGGCCTGCTGTTTTTAAGTAATCCAGTTTATGGTAAATTGTTACAACAGACCTGATAAACTAACACAGAAGCCAATAAAGTGAAGCAGACAGATACTACATCCACATTACCTAGAAGTTAAAAAATTAGAATGGCCAATCAAATGAGCATGCACATAAGCAGGTATCATAACAGCACTGATACATTTGTAGTATCTCAGGCTGTCAGGATTCATCCAGGGAAAAAGAGAGAAAGCGAGAGACAGCAAGAGAGCTCCCTAGACATTTAAACAGAATTTAGCGTAGCGAAATGGTTAAACAGGTATGGGAGAATTGCTGGGGCAAAGAGTACATGGAGGCAGACAGTACCTGCAGAAGCAGCATCTTTTGCTTTGTCTGAGAGAACAAAGGAAAGAAAACTGTGGTTACAAGAACACAGAATAAGGTGGCAAGGTTACGTCCAGCTAATTCTGGTAGTGGCAAGATCTGAAATTGAAACCAACTTCTGCTGTCGGAGTGAAAAAGAAGTGCTATTAAGAATTGGGGCCGGGTACAGTGGCTCACACCTGTAATCCCAGCACTTTGGGAGGCAGAGGCAGGAGGATAGCTTAAGCCCAGGAGTTTGAGATCAGCCTGAGCGGCAGTGGGGGGCCAGGGGCCCCGACCCCTGCTCTGCTACGCGGGGTTTTTTTTTTTCTTCCATTAGTCTCTACAAAAAAATAAATAAATAAATCAGCCAGGCATGGTGGTGCTTGTCTATAGTCCCATCTACTTGGGAGGCTGAGCTGGAAGGACTGCTTGAGTCCTGGGAGATCGAGGCTGCAGCAAGCTGTGACTGTACCACTGCACCCCAGTCTGGGTGACAGAGCAAGACTCTGTCCCAAAACAAATACATAATATGATAATAATATAATTAATATGAATTGGAAGAAAAAGGGAAGAAGTCCTTTTCCCATACATGTAGTTTAAAGAGTCACAGCCCCTGTATCACATGGCAAAAGTGTGACAGGGTTAAAGCCTGAAGAGTAGAACTTAGTAACTGGCACCCTCTATATTTTTAGATGCGTTGGTTATTAATTAGCACAACTGGTGTCCAAGGTAGTATTTGACCAAGGCAACCAAACCTATGTCTGTAACATTTCTTAATCATTCCTCAAGAGAAAGCAGAGGTGGCAAACTGCTCTCTATCAATATTAATGTCATACTACTTGCCAAACTGATTTTTTTTTTTTACATCTACCTTCTATCAGATGTAAAAAAAAAAAAAAAAGGCCCAGCCTGGGCAACAAGAATAAAACTCTGTCTCACAAAACAAAAACAAAACCAAACAAACAAAAAACCACTCCCTTTGCACAGGAATGGGTGTACTACCCTACTCACCTCTTCCTCTAGTCTCCTAGCCAGGCTTATCCCTCATGTTTGGAACTCACATTTTATGATAAAAACTGTTCCTTCCATTTTTCAAACAGGTTCAGGGGATTCAAAGTTTTTGTTGCAATTTTAATAATCAGCAAGCATGCAAAGATACTCCTTGGGCTGAGAGTCACAAAAGCCCTACCCAAGGCATAGTAGAAAAAGAGGTTTCCCTTCCAAACTATGCAGTACCCAGCCAAGCACCACATTCCAAGATGTGCAGACCCGGACTTAACTGAAATACTTCCCAACCTCTAACAGCAGGGCATTTGAAGGATACATAAGGCAGATGTGTTGGGGGAAATGACAATGTAGAAAGGCTGGGTAAACTTCCAAAACAGATAAATACACTTCACACTAAGGAAAGAGAAATCACCCAACAAGCATGGTGCTTGAGAGAAAATTTAACCGTCTTTGAGATGTTAACAGATCGAATCAAACATTTCAAAGTTGAGGGTCTCCATTTGGACTGGCGCATCAGTGCACTTTCCAGTGCACTTCCTCACTCAGTATGGAGGAGACTCGAGCCAAATCTGGCTTTGAAGAGAAAGAATACAGATATCGATCAGTGATGCCAACTGTGGAGAACAGTGGTGGCATAATGACCGGTATTTAAAGAAACCAATGGTCAGAAGGTAAGAGAATGCAAACATCACCCATACACTTGCAGGCGACCATACCAGGTATGGGGAGCTACTGTGGTCCACTCTAAAATGTAATTCTTGGCCAGGCGCCGCGGCTCACATCTGTAATCCCAACACTTTGGGAGGCTGAGGCAGGTGGACTGCCTGAACTTAGGAGTTCAAGACTAGCCTGGCCAACACGGGGAAACCCCATCTCTACTAAAAACACAAAAATTAGCCAGATGTGGTGGTACATGCCTGTAATCCCAGCTCCTCGCCTGAACCTGGGAGGCAGAGGTTGCAGTGAGCCAAGATCTGTCACTGCGTTCCAGCCTGGGCAACACAGCGAGACTGTCTCAAAAAATATAATAATAAAAAATACAATCACAAACTATAGCCATACCTCATTTTATTGCACTTCATAGATAAAAAAGAAAAGAAAAACCCACATTTTCTTTTTTGAGACAGTCTCGCTGTGTTGCCCAGTCTCGCTGTGTTCTTTTTTGGGCTCTGTCACCCAGGCTGGAGTGCAGTGGTGCCATCTTGGCTCACTGCAACCTCAACCTCCAGGCCTCAACCAATCCTCCCAAGTAGCTGGGACTACAGATGCTCAACACCAGGCCCGGCTAACCTTCTTAATTGATTGTAGAGACAAGGTCTCACTATGTTGCCCAGGCTGGACTAGAATTCCTGAGCTCAAGTGATCCTCCTGCCTCAGCTTCCCAAAGTGCTGATGTTACAGTTGTGAGCTACAGTACCCAGCCAGTGATTTTTTTTTTTTAATTGAAGATTTGTGGCAATACTGCATCAACCAAATCTATTGGTGTCATTTTCCCAAAAGCCCGTACTGTCTGTGTCACACTTTGATAATTTTTGTAGTATTTCAAGTTTTTCATTATTACTTTATCTGGTGTGCTGATCTGTGATAAGTGATCTTTGGCGTTTATCAGGCCACTTAGTAACCCCACAATGGCCTCTAAGTATTCAAGTGAAAGAAAAGGTCCCACAATTCTAAAATGATTAAGCTTAGTAAAGAAAGTAAGTAGAAAGCTACAGGCAGGCTGAAAGCTAGGCCTCTCACACCAAACGGTTAAAGCTGTGATTGCAAAAGAAAGTTCTTGAAAGAAATTAGAAGTTCACTCCAGTGAACACTCAAACAGTAATAAGGCAAAACAGCCTTATTGCTGATATGAAGAAAGTTTAATGATCTGGAGAAAAGATCAAACCAGCCATAACACCTCCTTAAGCCAAAGTCTAATCCTTCCTGAGCAGGGCCCTAACTCTTCAATGCTATGAAGGGTGAGAGATGAGGAAGCTGCAGAAGTTTGAAGCTAACAGAGGCTGGCTGATATGGTTTAAGAAAACAAGCTATCTCCAAAACACGTATGTGTAAGGTGACACACAGCAAGTGCTGATACAGAAGTTGCAGCAAGTTACCCAGAAGAACAAGCTAAGGTGATGAAGACAGCTAAACAACAGACTTAAGACATTTTTTTTGGAAGGAGACTTTTATTGGAAGGACACAGCCTGATATTGGAAAGAGACAGTCTTATATTGGAAGAAGATGCCATCTAGGACTTTCATAGCTTCAGAAGTCAAAGCCTGGTTTCAAAGCTTCAATGCATGGGCTGACTCTCCTGGTAGGGACTAATGTAGCAGGTGACTAAGGTGAAGCCAACAGTCATTGTCCATCCTGACAATCCTAGGCCCCCTAAGCATTATGCTAAATCTACTGTGCCTGCGCTCTACAAATGGAACAACAAAGCCTAGATGACAGCATGACTGTCTGTCTGCAGCATGGTTTATGGGATTTTTAAAATTTTTATGTATTTGTTTATTTTTTTGAGACGGGGTTTCACTCTTGTTGCCCAGGCTGGAGTGCAATGGCGCAAACTTGGCTCACTGCAACCTCTGCCTCCCGGGTTCAAGCAATTCTCCTACTTCAGCCTCCCAAGTAGCTGGGATTACAGGCATGGGCCACCATGCCCGGCTAATTTTTTGTATTTAGCAGAGAAGGGATTTCTCTATGTTAGTCAGGCTGGTCTCGAACTCCTGACCACAGGTGATCCACGCGCCTCAGGCTCCCAAAGTGCTGGGTTTACAGGCTTGTGCCACCGTGCCTGGCTGGTTTGTGGAATATTTTAAACCCACTGTTCAGACCTACCACTGAGAAAAAAAGATTCCTTTCAAAATATTACTACTGACTGACAATGCGCCTGGTCACCCAGAAGACTCTGCTAGAAATGCACAAGGACATGAAAGTTTTCTTTTCTTTTTTTCTTTCTTTTTTTTTTTTTTGAGACGGAGTCTCGCTCTGTCGCCCAGGCTGGAGTGCAGTGGCCGGATCTCAGCTCACTGCAAGCTCCGCCTCCCGGGTTTACGCCATTCTCTTGCCTCAGCCTCCGGAGTAGCTGGGACTACAGGCGCCCGCCACCTCGCCCGGCTAGTTTTTTGTATTTTTTAGTAGAGACGGGGTTTCACCATGTTAGCCAGGATGGTCTGGATCTCCTGACCTCGTGATCCGCCCGTCTCGGCCTCCCAAAGTGCTGGAATTACAGGCTTGAGCCACCGCGCCCGGCCTGAAAGTTGTTTTCATGTCTGCTAACACAACATCCATTCTACAGCCCATGGATCAAGAAGTAGTTTCAACTTTCAAGTCTTATTATTTAACAAATAAACTTTGTAAGGCTATAGCTACTACAGATAGTGATTCCTCTGATGGGTCTGGACAAACTCATTTGTAATCCTTCTGCAAAGAATTTACCATTCCAGGTGCCATTAAAAGAACATGTGCTCACTTTGGCAGCAAACAGACTAAAACTGGATATACTATAAAAGAGCATTCGTGATTCATGGGTAGAGGTCAAAATATCAACATTAATAGAATGTTTGAAGAAGCTGCTCCCAACCCTAATGGATGACCTTGAGTCTTGAACTCAAGGTCATCCATTAGGGTTGGGATCAACTTCTTGTAGCAGAAAGAAGTAGTGGAGGAAGTCACTGCAAATGCGGTGAAAATACAAAGAGAACTAGAATTAGAAGTGGAGTTTGAAGATGTGACTGAATTGTCGCAATCTCATGAGAAAAATGAAGGGATGAAGACCTGTGTTACATTTTAAGAAATTGTCAGGCTGGGGCAAGGTAGCTGAGGCCTTTAATCTCAGCGCCTTGGGAGGCCAAAGTGAAAGATCGCTTGAAGCCAGGAGTTTGAGATCAGCCTAGACAACAAAGCGAGCCCCATCTCCACAAAAAATACAAAAATTAGCTGGGCATGGTGGAGCGTACCTGTAGTCCTAGCTATGTGGGAGGCCAAAGAGAGGATCGATCGCCTAAAAGCCCAGGAGTTTGAGGCTGCAGTGAGCTATGATGGCACCACTGCACTCTAGCTGAGTGACAGAGAGAGATCTTGTCTCTTAAATAATAATAAAAATAATAATAATAATAATGGCCAGGCATGGTGGTTCACACCTGATATCCCAACACTTTGGGAGGCCGAGGCAGGTGGATCACCTGAGGTCAGGAGTTCAAGACCAGCCCGGCCAACAACATGGTAAAACTCCGTCTCTTACTAAAAATACAACAATTAGCCGGGAGTGGTGGCAGGTGAATCACCTGAAACTGGGAGGCGGAGGTTGCAGTGAGCTGAGATTGCACCATTGTACTCCAACCTGGGTGACAGAACAAGACTTAAGGATGCTAAACACACACAAGTTATGGTTAAACAAAAACCTTCTAGGAAATCACAATCTATGTAGTGTACCTGGCTGTGGCCTTATAAATTAACAGATCTAAAATGCCTCTACCCAAAATCCCCATGATCTAGAATTCAGATTAATGTTGGGCACATACTTTCAACTAACATGTAAATCATACCTCTAGGATTTATGCCTAGGTTCTCACCACTTATACAGCTGATTCTATTTATTTTCTCCACACTCTTTTCTCTCCACAGAAAGTCTGAATTTCCATTTCTGAGATTTCACCATGTTAACCACTCATGATTTGCTGGGTGCTCTCCTTAAGTCTCCAGCAAATTGTTACAAGTCATTTTTCTCCCCCACAGTGGCTTTTCCCACTAAGCACAGAGAGTACCAGCATTCTCTCAATAATTCTCCAAGTGTTTTCGATCTCCTAAAACAGTAAGAGCATAATAAAATCATAACACAATCTAGGAGTTCAGACCTAGACATCAGTGGCTCTTTTTGTTTGCTGTTTGTTTTTTTTGAGATGGAGTCTCATTCAGTCACCCAGGCTGGAGTGCAGTTGCACGATCTTGGCTCACTGCAACCTCTGCCTCCTGCGTTCAAGCAATTCTCCTCCCTCAGCCTCCTGAGTAGATGGCACTACAGGCGCCCACCACCAGGCCTGGCTAATTTGTGTATTTTTAGTACAGACAGGGTTTCACCATGTTGGCCAGGTTGGTCTCAAACTCCTTGACCTCAGATGATCCACTCACCTCGGCTTCCCAAAGTGCTGGGATTATAGGTATGAGCCACAGTGAAGGCTGGGCACCGGTGCTGAGGAGACACCAGCAGGGTAAGGCATTTGTTTGTCAAGGTCCTAACTGCCGTGGCATAAAATGAAAGACACAAACCACCTCATCCGCAGGGACAGATGCACTGATCCACAACAGAATGACGCACAGGTGAAGACACTGACGAAGGAGAAGAGCAACACAGAGACACTCAAGGCATTTTAAAGACGAACAATACTGGTGTAACAATGACAGGATGAGTCATTCCAGAAAGTCTCTCAAACTTCCAGTTTTATAATCTGAACATCATAAAATCTGACTCATCAGAAAAGACTGTTTCAGTATCATGCATGGGAATGTGATAGCGGCTGAGAAACTTATTAAATCAAATCCTCCCTAAATCAAATCCTCCCTCTTCTGTAAGACACATGATCTCAATTCTTCAGCACTTTCAAAACAGGGGTTTTTTCTTTTCTTTTTCAAGACAGGCTCTTAACTGTTGCCCAGGCTGGAGTGCACTGGCATAATCTTGGCTCACTGCAACCTCCACCTTTGGGGCTCAAGCGACCCTTCCACCTCAGTCCCACAAGCAGCTGGGATTACAGGCGAGTGTCACACCATGCCCGGCTAATTTTTGTACTTTTTGTAGGGTTTCCCCATGTTGCCCAGGCTGGTCTCGAACTCTTGAGCTCAAGTGACCCACCCACTTCGGCCTCCCAAAGTGCTAGGATTATAGGCGTGAGCCACTGCACCTGGCCAGAATCTTACTTTTAAAGCAATTCACTTATATAAATATTCTAAAATGGTTCCTATATTATTTCTCCTAGAGGGTGAACAACTTTTCTTGACTTTCAAAGTATCCTACACAACACAGGGAAAACGTCACAATTTTCTGATTTCCTAAAACCTTGTCACCTGAATCAGACAAGATTTAACAGCAATTCAGGCACTATCACCTAACTATGTAAGAGAACCCTGCCAATTCTCAGTTACACATGCCCCTCCCTAGCTGTTGAAAGGAATTCAACAGAAACAACAGTTTCAATTACGGGGGATTTACCATCCAGGAAAGGACCGTAGACACTGAACCTCACACAACATTCTCCTGCTCACTAATTTCTCACATACAGGTAAGTAAATCTGTATCATAAAGGTCTCTGTCTAAAAAGCATTAGGCCGGGCATGGTGGCTCACGTCTGTAATCCCAGCACTTTGGGAGGCCAAGGAGGGTGGATCACCTGAGGTCAGGACGAGTTCAAGACCAGCCTGGCCCGCATGGTGGAACCCCGACTCTACTAAAAATAGAAAAATTAACGGGAGTGGCAGCGGGCACCTGTAATCCCAGCTACCTGGGAGGCTGAGGCGGCAGAATCACTTGAACCTGAGAAGCAGAGGTTGCAGTGAGCTGATATCCCGCCACTACACTCCAGCCTGGGTGACAGAGTGAGACTCTGTTCCAAAAACAAAAATAAATAAAAGGCATTGGCTGGGCTCAGTAGCTCTCAGTACTTTGGAGGCCGAGGCAGGTGGATCACCTGAGGTCAGGAGTTCAAGACCAGCCTGGTCACTGTGGTGAAACCCAATTTCTACTAAAAATACAAAAATTAGCCAGATACAGTGGTACATGCCTGTAATCCCAGCTACCCGAGAGGCTGAGGCAGGAGAATCACTTGAATCCGGGAGGTGGAGGTTGTGGTAAGCCGAGATTGTACAACTACACTCCAGCCTGGGTGACAGAGCAAGACTCCATCTCAAAAAATATAACAATAATAATAATAATAAGCATTAAGCACCCAGCCTTTCCATGGTCCTGGCTGGGAGTGCCAATGTCCGCTCTGATTTCGGGAGGCAGCTGGGTGGCACACGTGCAGGTGGTATGCTAGGACCCAGGCTAGGTGCTTAGAAATCTGACCAGTAACGTTGGACATGTCCTTGACATCTTCACAAGACTGCCAGAACCCCTAAAGGGATCGCTGCTGCAGGGATGTCACCTGAGCTCATCTGGGTCACTATTCTACCCCCCATACTGGAATCTACCCCAAATGTCTGTCCATGCCACCTGACAGAAAGGGGGACCCGATTCACACGGGAACTGCGGAAGGGTAGGGAAGGCTCACCTGGATTGCCTGTCGTCCCTGCTGGGCATCTGCCAGCAGCTGGATGGTGAGTGCCCGTGAGTCCTGCAGCGCCTCCTGGAGGTAGATGAAGCTGTGGCCCCCGTGCCGGCCCATTGTGCACTCACGACAGATGGGCACAGAGCAAGTGTCACAGTACAGGTGCAGCACCTGGTGACCAGAGAGAGGACAGGCATAAATAGAGATACAGGACGCGAGGAGGTGGGAAGACAGCAATTGGAGGGCCCTGGATCCCACAACCAAACCAGCAGCTTCCAAATGAGCAAGCACACCCCATAGGGAGGGACAGCAGCGGAGTAACTGCAAACATAACTAAAACTATCTGCTTCCCTTTTTCTCCCACTCTCTCTGCCCCAAATCAAGGGGGAATGGAGGGGGGAACACAACTGAATGCCACATCCCACTCTAGTCTCACTCAGAACTGTAACAGAGACACTTCAAAGGCAGAAACCAAACCAAACAAAAACCTCCCGGCACGAGAGTTTCCCCTGAATCTTAGCTTCATTATCCAGAAAAGTTGTTAAGTTGTGTTGGTGGCCTGGATGCAAGAATATACCAGAAGAGTTTCCTTTGCTGCTCTAGCCTGGATATGTAAAGCAAGGTTAAGAGCCAGTAACAACCATCCTCACACCACAGCTTGTAATGCAAAGTGCAAAGTGCAAAGCATGGTTCTCCTAGGCACTCAAGCAAGCTGACAGGCTTAAGTTTCTGGAACGAAGGCAAAAAGCTAGTGGTAAGGTCAGCCAGCTCCTTGCCTTTCTTCTTCATGCCAAGTTATTCCAAGGAGTTGAACCTGGGAGGCAGCCAGTGCTGACAGAACTGCTTTATGTGATGTTCTAGACTTCCCCGGGGCCCAGCACGCTGGGAGGGAGTGAGGGAGTGAGAGAGTGAGAGAGAGAGAGAGAGAGAGAGAGAGAGAGAGAGAGAGAGAGAGAGAAAGGGTTGGCACAACCTTTACCTGCTAATAAACAAGGAGCTCTCAAGAGAGAAAACTCCTTGGCACAGAAACTGGGCCAGTCTCATTACTGTGTATCTCTCCACAGAGCAGGGCACTTAGCACCACTCTGTAAATGTTTGCTGGATTGCTTTCAAGAGCAGAGTTTAAATCTGCCTCTGGTACACCTGGGCATGAGGGGAAGCCAGCTAACATGCAACAGGCAGGGAAGCAGTATGCAAGGGGAATTCTTCCACAAATACACCACCACACTTCATCTCCAGGGGAAGACAGGAGTTGCGGGGGGGCTCAAGGCCACAGTGTTAGCAAAGACACAGCAGGGAAGCCAACATGAGCCTGTGGCAAAGCTGGGTCCAACACAGGTGACACCGGCTCTCTCATCCCGAGCACAAAGCACCTTGCTAGGTATGGTGGAGATCCAGGATGCCAGATTCCAGGCGATTCCGCGCAGACTGAATAGAAGCTCGTTCTGGCGAGAGGCAGGGCAGAAGTGTTGTGGGAGACACAGGTGGGGAGAAGGCTTGGAAGCAGCCCAGAAAGTCTTCTTAGGTGGAGAGCTCCAAACAGAGAGGGCTGGGGGCAAACAGAGGGAGACTGCTGCTTCTTTCCTTCTCCAAGATGCTTATTAATAACCAAAGTCTTTGCATAAAATGTGTCCACTACAAAAATGCTCCCCCTAACTGGTTCAGTCAAGCACACAGAGTTACTCCACTCAGGGCTGAGTTAATAGGGAAGTGTGTAATTTAGCATGGGTTAAACTGGTTCTCCAGAAACTTTACAATTCAGAAACAGGAAAAAGGAAAGATTTAGGATATTGTGTTTTTACTTTTGTAAAGAAACAGTTCTGCTATAATCATCAGGTTTTATGGATCCTATTTTATTTGTTTGTTTGTTTTGAGATGGAGTCTCACTCTGTTCCCCAGGCTGGAGTGCAGTGGCATGATCTCCGCTCACTGCAAGCTCCGCCTCCCGGGTTCACGCCATTCTCTTACCTCAGCCTCTCAAGTAGCTGGGACTACAGGCACCCGCCACCAGGCCCGGCTAATTTTTTTGTATTTTCAGTAGAGACGGGGTTTCACTGTGTTAGCCAGGATGGTCTCCATCTCCTGACCTCGTGATCCACCCACCTCGGCTTCCCAAAGTGCTGGGATTACAGGCGTGAGCCACCACACCTGGCCCAGATCCTACTTTATACAAGGGAAATGTGGTAAGGTTTGCAACTTTCCTGCCAGTTTTGATCACTGCAGTGCTTTGCCAGCAATAGTGGCAGACTGAAACCAAGCAACAGCAACTTGCCTCCTTTAAGCCAGTTGCTTTTTAAGCTGATCCATCCTTTAGAGATTATCTAATCCTAATAATCTTTTAAATCTAAAATTCTCAAGTATAAATACTAACCAAAAGATGCTGAGCTGGATAAATTCAGGAAAAATCCTGGCCGATCCCTTTTTACGACATGGTGCTAAAGCAATTCTACCAGCTTGAACTACATTCCTTTCCTTTGCTCTCTCCATTTGTCAAGGGAATGAAGGGATCACTCCTATGCTGATGTGAAGTGTGAAAACCCTTGCATCAGAAAAGTCTCTTTTACATGTGAATAAAACATGCCACTAAACCTTCGGGTGGCCTCCCTGCTTCTAACTGCTAAGCAACCTTGAGAACACATCCCTTGTCTTTCCCTCAAGACAGCTGTGTGGACTGAATGGCACTCTCCTGCTTCTTTCGGATAAGAGGCTCTTGCAAATTATAACTACCTACACATTGCTCTCATCTCCATGGCTAGTGAGTAGAAAAGAACCTCAGGCTGTAAACTTGAGCCTGGCACAACCTGGCTATGGAACCCTCTGTCCAGTCATTTCTCTTGACCTGTCTGGGCTTCAGTCTCATCTGTGAAACAAAAGAGTCCCGACTAGGTATCTCCGGAGACCCCTTCCACCCCAGAAAGCCTATCTATAGAGGCTTGACAACAGAAACTAAAGAGCTTCAAAATTAAGTTCTAGTAGCTGGACATGGCAGCTCATGCCTGTAGTCCAAGCTCCTCGAGAAGCCGAGGCTAGAGGAGCACTTGGCCCAAACTACAAAAATTAGCTGGGCGTGGTGGCTCATTCCTGTTCTCGGGAGGCTGAGGTGGGAGGATCCCTTGAGCCCAAGAAGTCGAGGCTGCAGTGAGCCGTGACCATGGCAATGAACTTAGCCTAGGCAACACGGGCTAAGAGTACAAACAAACAGCAACAACAAAACAAAACAAGTTCTGAGCTGAGCCAGGGTGGCCACTCCAGACTCCAACTGTGCAACTATAAAGAATTAAGATGATTTTTCTTAGGTTTGGATCAACCTTAAAACACAGAACTTGGATGATGCTGAACATTTGCAATGCCCCCATAAATGGTAGGTTTTAAAAGATTCTGCAGATGCAGTGTCCAGGAAAAAAAATCCTGGTCAGAACACGTAGTGGGCGGTGATGGCAGCAAAAGGCAGGGTGCCCTTAGCTGACACCAGAGCCCTCCCATGACCAGCCTTGAGAGCCCAGATATACAAATGAAAGGGGTCTCTGAATGCAATCCCTGCCTGGTATCATTTTATACAGGATCGATGCAGTTCTAAGTACCCAGAACACACTGTGCTTTCAGAAGAGCCAGTGCTTTCACAGCTCCAGGCTGCCTGCAACAGAGATGGGGGCGGGGAGCACCCAAACGGTTGATAATAAAAAGCTACCAGTGAGTAAAAGAATGGCCTCAATGTGCTTGTAATTAGTAAACAATGAATTTTTAAAAGAATGCATTGTCCAAAAACTATAAAATGAAATCCACTTTTATAAACCTTCCAGCTAAAAGTTGGAGCAAAACTTTGGTAAGATTTCATGCTTCATTTAGAAGCTCCACGTTTCATCTAACCACAATTTCTGATTGAAAAACCACAATTTTAGAGCTGTTAAAACAATCGATAGGTAAGGATGTGCATGGGTGCAACTATCTCTGAAACAGGTGTAAAATTATTTTTAAGGGAATAAACTGGAACTGTGTGGAGGGTCCTATAGCCAGAAATGTGGGAGTAGCCATGAACAGTGGCTCCTGGGAAAGGGGGGAAGGGACTGGGAAGAACAGGTCGTCTAGCAGCAGGAATTCCAGGGCCTGTTTGGGGCTTCCCGGGCAGATGCACAGACACGCCCCCTCGGGCCTGGCGACAATCCGGCTGCCCCAGCTAAATGCAGGAGGCTTGACCTCTGACCCTGCAAGTGACCACCCTCTTCCCTGCCCCCAGCTTCCAGAACGTCCCACCCATTGCCTTCCTCTCCCAAAATTTCTAAAATACCAGGCAGAGACAAAGACCTAGGAATGTGAGCCCA
>NW_012119154.1:5475464-5515313 GCF_000951035.1 Colobus angolensis palliatus | reverse complement strand
GGGGAGGGAGGCTAAAGGAAAAATAAATAAAAATACAAAATACGCATGTTTGTATCTTAGGGAGTGTTTAAATAAAATGCTTTGTTAATGAACGTGTGTGCACGCACGTGTGCACATGCAAATGCACACGCACCCAGGCCTCTGGAATCTAGATTTTGCACTCACTATCTGTGGCCCAACAAGAACACACACACCAAGGGACTTCTGTTGAAGTCCCGCACATCTCAAAGAATGAGCTTGAGGTTTAAAATACAACTACCCGTATCAGTGAAGAATGTAAGCTGAAAGGATGGAGGAAGGCCCAGATCGCCATTTAAGTTCATCAAAATGTCTCGACTAAAATACATAAACTGCTGTAAACTTTTTAAAGATTAGTTCAATATCCCTTAAAATGACTGAGGACATTTACTTGGCCTCCCACAAACCAAGGCTGAACCGTGACGCCTGGCTCGATATCCAGCCACCCCAGAGGGTTTCTGACTTTCCCACTACAGAAGTAAAGTGGAGGCAACAACCGATTCCAGAAGCAAATGAGGCCCACAAGAAGCCTTACCTGTGTGTGTTACTCTGCAGGTTCTCAGGTGGGACAACAGAGGATTCGTTTTAAAAATGGTAAGCCAAGTTCAAGGGGGTAAAGTCTAGCCATGAAACAAGTCTATTAAGTAATATTAAAATGAAGCTTTACTTGACTTACACAGACTGAGTGCTTGTGCTCAAACCCTCAGTCCAAACCCTCAGCAGAATTCTGCCCCTCCTGTAGCTCTGGCCACGTGCTGCCCCACAACGGTGGCCTGGACAAATAGGAGAAAGGAATAGGGACCCAGTTCATACACAGTGCTCACCAGTGAAAGACAAGAGAGCCCCGGCTGCAGACAAATTAACCTTACTTTTAGTGGGGGTATGGGGAAGGAGTGTTTCCAAAGCATTTTTTATTTGGCTAGGTAACAAATATTTGTTCAAATGCATTAAGTAATACAAGCGAACAGTTTTTAAAAAAATATCCCTAATGTCTTGCTCAATTGTCTCCACTTTAACCATGAAAAAAAAGCTATATTCTAGACATGATTGAATTTTTTAAGACAAAAAAAGTTTCTCTTAACTATATTAACTCGTTCTGAATGCTCTGGGTCACTCCATGCAGAGATGCCTGGCTTTCTGAATGGCTGCATGGTATGCTGCTATATGAATGTATTGTCAGCATATACTAATAAAATTTTAAAACTGTTTTCTGATTTTTGAAAAATCACAAGCAATGCCACAGTTAACATCCTTTTCTTTACAGAAACCCTAGTTTTCAATTTGGTAATATATTCAATTGTTACATCACTTGATATAATGGTTATTGGGGGAAACCTACTTGCAAGCTTGGATAGTAAGAATTACCGAATTCTTTTCAGTTAGGTCAACCTTTACCCATGTGAAGGGCAAAATACCAGTTTCTGTTCTCAACACAACCAAACACAAAAGGCCAGCAGGGGATGCCAGGAGAGGCAGTCAGTATGGACACAGTTGACAGTTGGGACTGGAGTTAAGATCTGCTTCTGCTTGGGTAGAAGGCTTTGATGGGTGCCAACACTGAAAAGGGGCCTAGAAGAGGAGCAGTCCAAGGAAAAAGTCTTGTGTTGTGTTCTGGCAGTCTCAGTAGCGTCTGTTAAATAGATTAAGTGGGGCTGCTTCATGGTATCTCTACAAATTGAAGGAATCTCAGGCAATAAAAAGGAAGAGGGGTGTTAGGAATTAAAACACACACACACACACACACACACCCGAGGCCCACAATCCCCTTTCTGCAACTCCAAAATCCAAAATGATGTTCTGGAATACAAAAGTTTTTCCATATACTATTTGGCAGCAAAACTCATGTACAACAAGGTACTATAGTTATTATAGTATTTTTGACAATGGCTGAGTACATTTTTATGTATTCTCACCACAAAAAAATAAATATGTGAGGCAATGCATGTTAATGAGCTCAACATACATACTCTACAATGCATACGGAGTTCAAAACATGTTGTACATAATAAATATATAAAATTTTTGGCTGGGGATGCTGGTTTGGGTCTACAATACCAGTACTTTGGGAGGCCAAGACAAGAGGATCACTTGAACACAGGAGATGAAGGCTACAGTGAGCCATGATCGAACCACTACACTCCAGCCTAGGCCACAGAGCCCAAGATCCTGTCTCAAAAATATTTATGTATATATACACACACATACACACACAAAATTGTCAGTAAAACAATTTTAAAAACTGGAACTGCTGTGAAAAGGATTAATCATTTTTACCTATACCATTTAGTAAATTTTTATGTATTTCACTGCAAAAATAATGTTATGTAAATACACAGTATTAACTTTCCAAAATCTGAAATTTTGAAGGATGAGGCTCAACTGATCTCAAAGGTTAAGGTAAGAAATGCACACACGTAATACTGTCTGTCGGAACAAGATTCATTCCCAGACTAAATAAGCAATATGATGCGAGAAGATCTAAGGGGGGGGGTGAAAGTGGCAGTGTCTAAGAACAGCCTCAAGTGGGGTCAGAGGCATCTACTCATCACCAATTTAAATGTTTAGGCTCCATGGACAAGGCAATTTGAAAGGAAAACCAAATCAGAGAGGGATGCTGTTACCTCTGCATCTGAACTCACCGCAACTGCGGTGCCCAGGGAGAAGCATAGTTTGACAATCATAAAATGTCATCTGTTAGCATTTGTTCACTTAAAAGTTTTTATGTGACTCCAAAAGCCACACTATGCTCCCTTCCTCCCTAATTTTCTTCAAAAATTCTTCACTACCACTGACTGCTGCTCCCCCAAAAGTTACCATTACTCCTCCCCAACAGCAGCCAACCAACCACATCTAGCAAGCCCCTGCTCCCTCAATGCACCATTCTACAAGGCTTCCACAAACGCTGTATAGTTCCTTCTCCTATCACCTGCTCCCCTGCTTGTGGGACCAGGCCCCAGAATCACATAGGCCCTTGGTGAAGTCCAAGGGTCCAGTTTCACCAGTCCCTGAACTATTTTCCATCAACATGGCCCTGTCCAAAGTCTCAGAGCTCAGAGGCTCAGCATACTCCAGTAGCACACCACCATGTCTGGGTGTTTCTCTGAGCACACAGCTCTTACTAGTAACATACATAAAACACAAAGCATTGACCAGGCGTGGTGGCTCACACCTGAAATCCCAGAACTTTGGGAGGCAGAAGAGGGCCGATCACTTGTTGACCAGCCTGGCCAACATGGTGAAACCCTGCCTCTACCATAAACACAAAAATTAGTGTGGTGGCAGGTGCCTGTAATCCTAGCTACTCGGGAGGCTGAGGCAGAATAGATTGAACCCAGGAGGCAGAGGTTGCAGTGAGGCAAGATCATGCCACTGCACTCCAGCCCAGGAGACAGAGCATGACTCCATCTCAAAACAAAACAAAGGGCCTGACGCAGTGGTTCACGCCTGTAATCCTAGTACAGGCGCATGCCTGTAATCCGTCTCAAAAAAAAAAAAAAAATCCTGGAAGCATCATGTTTTAACAGTAAGTCATGTTGTACATGGTGGCTCACGCCTATAATCCCAGCACTTTGGGAGGCTGAGGCAGGCAGATCACTGGAGGTCAGGAGTTTGAGACCAGCCTGGCCAACATGGCAAAACTCATCTCCACTTAATATACATACAAAATAGCCAGGCGTGGTGACAGGCATCGGTCATCTTAGCTACTCAGGAGGCTGAGGCAGGAGAATTGCTTGAGCCCAGGAGGCAGAGGTTGCAGTGAGTCAAAATCTCGACACTGACTCCAGCCTGGGTGACAGAACAAGTCAGACTGTCTTAAAAACAACAACAACAAAACCTAGCAAATTAAAAGGCCCAGATAATGAAAGTGACTAAATTCTGTTTACAGAGTTGAACGCTGGAATTTGGCTGAGCTTACTAGCTGACTTGATAAAAAGAGAAACAGCCCCATTTGTGGCTCACAGGAACTATCAGAACTATTAAAAGTGTGAAAATGAGTTCATCCTGGAAGAAAATCATTTTCCCCCAGCAATGACTCTCTTAAGGAAGATGAAAACCCAGATAAGAACAATGCCCTGGGCAGCACAGCAAACGCCTTCCACCAGTTTTGGCAGAGTCAGACAAAGCAGTTTCATGAATATGCCTCTTGCTGCCGCCTAACCCCGAGCGCACAGTGTGGCCTGAGAAAGGGGTGGTGTAACTCGTGTTTGTAGTTTTCTGTGATTCTGACCTCTGCAGGCTGCTGCAGTGGGCTTTTTGGGGTTTTTTTTGTTTGTTTTTGTTTGTTTTTTTGTGACAGAATCACACTCTGTCCTCTAGGCTGGAGTGCAGTGGGGTGATCTCAGCTAACTGCAACCTCCAATTCCTGGGTTCAAGCGATTCTCCTGCCCCAGCTTCCTGAGTAGCTAAGATTACTGATGCCTGTAATCATGCCTGGCTATTTTGCATATTTTGTATATTTAGTGGAGATGAGTTTTGCCATGTTGGCCAGGCTGGTCTCAAATCCTGACCTCCAGTGATCTGCCTGCCTCAGCCTCTCAAAGTGCTGGGATTACAGGTGTGAGCCACCATGTACACCATGACTTATTGCTAAAACATGATGCTTCCAGGATTTTTTTTTTTTTTTTTTGAGTAGCTGGGACTACAGGCGCGTGCCACCACACCCAGCTAATTTTTTGTATTTTTAGTAGAGACGGGGTTTCATCATGTTAGCCAGGATGGTCTCAATCTCCTGACCTCGTGATCCGCCTGCCTCAGCCTCCCAAAGTGCTGGGATTACAGGCCGGGCTGGCCCTGCTGCGTTGAGTTTTACAAGGCAGGAGCAATCCTCCAGGTGAGTCATAAGGGGCAGAGGTCGAGGTAAAAGGAGATTCCGGCAGGGAAAATGACAGGCACCTCCCACGTTGAGCTAAAATTAGCACTTCTCCAGGCCTTTGTGAACACACACACAGACAGACACACACACACGCACCACTTAATATTTAAAAGTATAATCATGATGTTGCAAAATACCAACTGTGGGACAATACATATGCCAAGTGGGGGAAGAGGGATGCGTAGTGGGGAATGTAGCTATGCCTGCCATTTCCTTTACCCAGACTTTCCATCCTACACCGGACCTGAGCCTGAGCCCGAGCCCTGAGGGCAGGCGGCAGACACTCGTGCTCTGCCCCTGGGGGCACTGGAGTGTCAGGACCCTGTTGACATCCTGCATCCTGCCTTTCAAAGCAGGGGATCTCGAATAAACAACATGTTCTCCAAACTCTGCCTCTGGCGAACCCAGAGGGCACCAGCTCCCTAGGCCCTTTGGACTTACTTGCCTCCCGGATCAGAATCTGCTTTTTGGGCTGGCACCCACCCCACACAGCTTGAGGCAAACTCATGGCCCACCGCCTTCAGTCTCTCACACATTTCCTGAAGGCTCTGCAGCAAAAGGGCATCTTCTGAGGGTGGCGAGTGCCACACCTGTGCTTGGGGTATCCTCTAACAGATCCAAGTTACACTACACAATACTGAGTGACGGCTTAGAAAATGCCAGAGTTGTGTTTTGGATTACTGCTTCCCAAACACAGTTTTGAACAAATAAATATGTTTACTTAAATAAAACTTGCTAGCTACTCAGAAGGCTGAGGTGGGAGAATGGCTTGAGTCCAAGGAGTTCAAAGTTACAGCAAGTTATGATCATTCCACTGCACTCTAGCTTGGGTGACAGAAATCCTGTCTCAATCAATCAGTCTTGAATGTTTAAAAGTAAAAACAAAACTTCCACATCAACATACACCGTGGTACATCCACACAACAGGATGTTCTACAGTAATTACACACAAGAAGTTCGGGCACGGTGGCTCAAGCTTGTAATCCCAGCACTTTGGGAGGCTGAGGTGGGTGGATCATTTGAAGTCAGGAGTTTGAGACCAGCCTGGCCAACATAGTGAAACCCCTTTAGTAGAGATATTTATATCTCTACTAAAATATAAAACTATAAAACTTTAGCCAGGCCTGGTGGCGGGCAGCTGTGGTTCCAGCTACTCAGGAAGCTGAGGCAGGAGAATTGCTTGAACCAGGGAGGCAGAGGCTGCAGTGAGCCAAGATCTCACCACTGCACTCCAGCCTGGGTGACAGAGTGAGACTCCGTCTCAAAAAACGAAACAAACATAAATAAATAAATAAATAAATAATATGCCTACAGACAAGAAGCTTAAAGGCACTAGACTGGTGAAAAAAAGCCAAAATCAAGAGAATACACTGCACAACTCCATTTATTAACATACAAAGATAAAACTAAACGTCTAAGAAATCACAACAGTAGTTGCAGGTGAGAAGGGAGATGAACTGGAGGGACCCCAAGGGAATCCTTCTGGAGTGAGGGAAATAATGTATATCTTGATGGGGGAGGACTGATTACACAGGTATATATAAATCATCAAAACTCAAAATCTACACTTAGCCTGGCCAACAAAGACCCTGTCTCTACAAAAAAAATAAACATTAGCCAAGCTCGGTGGCGCATGCCTACAGTCACAGCTGAGGCAGAAGGACGGCTTGAGCCCGCCCAAGAGTTTGAGGTTGCTGTGAGCCATGTATGCACCACTGCACTCAGTCTGGGAGACACACCAAGACCGGCTCAAAAAAAAGGCGGGGGGGATTCAATTCTACTCCTCCCTCCCAAAAGTGAGGGGAGAATCCTTCCACTGGCAACCTAAGTGTTGAGGGGGTGATGCTTGGAGCCTGGCCACAGCGCAGCACTCTTCATAGCTAAGGACCTAATAAAATACTCATGGAGCCTATAAATGAGTTAACTCCAATGGCCCCACATAATTTACTTCTAATAGGTTGCTACCATTTTTTCCACAATGTTCCCATTAGGTATTATTTTTCCTTTGCCCTCTACTATAAATATTATCTTAAGTTCCATCTCGCAAGAGGCAACCTCCCTGGAGGTTTTGAAAAAATTAGAACCCTGAGTCCCGATTTACAGCACCACAGGCGGCCAGCGGTCATACAAAGCCGTATGAAATCATTAGTGTCCCAGCTGCTGCCCCGGCATGCATCTGACCTCTGATGTATTAATGAGTGGCCCATGCAGCTTCCAGCAGCAAATAAAAGAGATTTGTTCCAACACTGAGATCACTGCCCATGTAAATTATATATTTTTAAACTGGACACGAAAAGACAGATTGGGACGTAGACACACAAGTTTTCCGGCTGCCTCCAAGGTCGCAAAAGCAAGGCACGGTTTTAATCTGTTGTGCTATGGACAAGAGTCAGTGGTACTTTGGGGGTGACATTTAAAAAATGGTCAGACTCTGTAGGTGGCCATGTAACTCAGTCCTCGCCTCTGAAACAGCGGGCAACGGTGTACACCTGAAACCGTTTCAGTTCCTAAAGAAGCTAAGTAGGTTTCAATCGGCCATGTGGCTGAGACGGTGTAGAAAGGCAGATTTTTTTAAAGCAAGGGAAGGCACTCATCACCTGGGTAAAACTGTCCTGAGAAGAGAAGCAGAAATACAGACTTAGATGAGAATACACTAGTAATAAAAACTGTTAGTAAATATTACTAGTCATGCTTTCTACCTTTAACACAACCTAACATTTCACTCCTCTCTGCAAGTTCCATCATCTTGTGTCCCTGTCCCCTGCGTTACTTAGTTGCCTTCTGTCTTGATTAGGGTTAGTGAATCAAGGTTACTGTCCTATCCATTGATAAGGCTTAGAGCCGCTTACCTTTCTAGGCAATGCCTACTCTCTGCCCAAAAAAAGGGGGGGGGGGCAGAAAGATATTACTATAGCAATTTTGTTTTAATACAGAGTTGTTCACAGGGAGTAACTGTTTTCAACTGGGAAGTGACCAATCCTGGGAAGCAGTAGATAGCACATATGTGGCCTCTGAATTCTCTGAATGGCAAGAAGTGCCCGTGCTGCAGCGGGGATTGCCGAGGCTCAAGTGTGGTGTGGGGGTGTGGAGGAGTGGGTGCTGGGGCGTGTCTGTGAATTACGGGGATTTGTCTCAAGTACCAAGTCTGGGCTCTTCTATGGCATTCCCCAAAACTGCACCTGTCAAGGAGAGTATTAAAGAGAGAAGCCAGACACACTCTCCCAGTACCTCATCTTCCCCCCGACATTCCAGCAATTACCAGAGCCTTTCTTGACATCTTTCTCTGTAAGTAAAAGGCAAAATGAGTGAGAGCAGAGCAAACATCTTCAGTGCAAAAGCCGGGGAACGGGGGGATGCTTAGTCTTGTAAAGAAAATGATTTTTATTTTTTTGGAGAGACAGGGACTCACTTTGTTGCCCCGGCTGGTCTTGAACTCCGGAGCATTCCTCCCACCTCGGCTTCCCAAAGTGTTTGGATTACAGGTGTAAGCCATCGCACCTCACGCCTGTAATCCCAGCACTTAGGGAGGCCGAGGTGGGTGGATCACCTGAGGCCAGGAGTCAGAGGCCAGCCTGGCCAACGTGGTGAAACCCCAGTCTCTACTTTAAAAGAAAAAAAAAAAAATTAGCCAGGCGTTGTGGTGGTGCATGCCTGTAATCCCAGCTACTTGGGAGGCTGAGGCAGGAGAGAATTGATTGAACCGGGAGGCAGAGGCTGCAGTGAGCCGAGATCAGCCACTGCACTCTAGCCTGGGCAACAGAGTGAGACTCCATCTCAAAAAAAAAAAAAAAGATTATTTATTTTATTGAGACAGTCTTGCTCTGGCTGGAGTGCAATGACTCGATCTTAGAACTCACTGCAACCTCTGCCTCCAGGGTTCAAGCGAGTCTCCTGCCTCAGCCTCCAGAGCAGCTGGGACTACAGGCATGTACCACAACACCCGGCTAATTTTTGAATTTTTAGTAGAGATGGGGTTTCAACATGTGGGCCAGGCAGGTCTAAAACTCCTGAGCTAAAGCGATCTGCCTGCCTTGGCCTCCCAAAGTGCTGGGATTACAGGCATCAGCCACCACGCCCGGCCCCACGATTTATTTTTAAAAACACTTTTCAAGTTAGTATTTGTAGCCTCTACTCCAAAAGTAGGAAACCTAGCCCTGCAGACACCTCTACAAATGTCAAAGGGGCACAGACCAGGCGCGCAGGGCCCAGGCCAGGCAGCTTGCTTTGGGAGCTTCTGAGGTGGAAGCTACCTGTCTGTCCCCGACACAGGGAGTAACCTGAGGAAGGTAGGCCCCATGGCTGTGATCTAGGCAGTTACTGGGCAGGTAAAGAGTCCTCCCACCTCCCCAGGAGAAACCCCAAACTGTAGAGAGCAAAGGTGCTTTTCTCTTACCAACCATCAATAATCTAGAGGGTCCTGGGTAGAGCAATGAGGAGAGCAGGGCACCTGAAATGAGGCATAAAAGGCAAAATATCTCAAATTTCAAGGCCTTTTTAAAGGAAGGTGTTGAGGGATCAGACGTGATGGCTCACTCCTGTAATCCCAGCACTTTGGGAGTCCAAGGTGAGTGGATCACCTGAGGTCAGGAGTTCGAGACCAGCCTGATCACAGTGAAACCCCGTCTCTACTAAAAATACAAAATATAGCTGGGCATGGTGGTGGGCACCTGTAATCCCAACTACTTGGGAGGCTAAGGCAGGAGAATCACTTCAACCCGGAAGTAGAGGTTGCAGTGAGCTGAGATCGTGCCATTGCACTCCAGTCTGGGCAACAAGAGTGAAACTCCATTGAGGAGGGAAGGGGAGGGGAGGGGAGGGAAAAGGGGAGAGAGGAGGGGAGGGAAGAGGGGAGGAGAGGAGAGGAGAGGAGAGGGGAGGACAGCGGAGGGGAGGGCAGGGGAGGAAGAGAAAGCACAACAAAGGGTGGGCCAAAGGGCCTAGGAAAAGCAGAAGAAACTGGCCCAACAGGGAACAGAACTGGGTGGCAGGAAAGCTGGATTCTAAGTCTTAGGTAGTGTGACCTGAGGAAGAAGGGCCCAGCCCATACAGGAATCAAATGGGGATCAACCCACCCACTGTTATCAGTTCAGCTGCCAAACCAGGAACCATGTTACTGGGCTCCACTAAGGCCAGAAATAAAGTCCCAGTCCCTCGGCTTCCCCAAAACCCTCTTCCCACCAGTGTATACAGTCCACTCCAAAGAAGCAGTCATTACAGCAGGATGTAAGCAAAGACCAAGTGAAATGACCCCTGGAAAGCCAGGGAACCCAGGCACCCAGGCCAGCAGCATTCCAGGCAGGGAAATGTCAACTAAATGGTAATGAGATACAATCAGAAAAAAGACCAACATTTGGGGACACTGTACGTAAAACCACTGGAATCAAACCCCTCTTCAGAACTCCAAAGTTGGCCAGGCACAGTGGCTCATACCTGTAATCTCAACACTTTGGGAGGCCTAGCCTCAGGAGTTCAAGACCAGCCTAGCCAACATGGTGAATACAAACGTCTTTACTAAAAATACAAAATTAGCCAGGCATGTTGGCGTGTACCTGTATTCCCAGCTTTTTGGGAGGCAGGAGAATCGTTGAATCCAGAAGACAGAGGTTGCAGTGAGCCGATATACCACTGCACACCACCCAGGCAACAGAGCGAGACACTGTCTCCAAAAGAAAAAAGAAAACCTTAAATTTGCGGTACCACTCATCGTGTTTTTCCTCTTTTAGCAAATGATGGTAATGAAAAATAATTTCAAGTCTCAGATGTGAACGTTTCTCAGAAATCCTACCTCATTCCAACAAACGAAGCTTGCTGGATGCTATTCAACAGAACTTGTGAAATAGGCACCGGCACCCACTGACCAGATTCAGCAGGTCACGGAGCCAAGAGAACCCCCATACTTCTTCCCTATAAAGGTGGTGAGGGGCAGAACCTGACCATGCACTCCGTCAGATAAGCAAGGGTAAACTTCACAAAGATGGGCGAAGCCAGACCTGCTATGATGGGAAAAAGAAATTTCACAAGCTCTTATCTGGTGAAACAATCAGGTGATATCAGTTACATAATCAGAGTTTTCAGGAGGCTTTTCTAAGCCCCCAAATTAGTCTTTACTTGGGTCCTGAAATTCCTGTCTTGCTCCATCTGGCCCTAAAAAAGTCACCTTTACTTCTTTACTTTGTCTATCACCTAAAGTCAGGAAAAGGTGATACACATGGCACAAGAAATCTAAATATTTGGCTGTCCTTCCCCCAAATTGTTCTGAGGCCCTATGTGGCTTTTCCTTAGTCTTTCCACAATACTCATCCCACTGCATCTAAAACTCTTTCCCAAGAAGAGCTGGCCAGGGAGGCTCGGGCTGTTTAGCTGAGCCTCCTGGTTCTCCCAGAACTTCCTCCTGGGCCTCCAACTCCATCTGTTTTAGAAACGCTCTTAAAGTTGGTCTGTACTCAGACTCAGAGACTATGAGGCCACAGTATCCTGGCCTCATAGTCAAGTGTGCTGTGCTCACTGCTAATTTTTAAACTATTTACATCAGATTTAAGACTGTGCTAAAAGCCTTGAAAGAAAAAACAACTTGAGAAGCTTCTAGTCTCTAGAGGTGTTGGTTGGTCAGTCTGGACAGGTTTGCTCATGATGTCTAGGCTTAATTTTTTTTTTTTTAAGGCTTAATTGTTAACAGCACCCCCTTCACGCTCAGACATGGCGTGATCTGGAAAATATACCCTGATAGACAGGATCAGTAAGACAAATGAGGAATTACCAAAATGCAGTTGACCCTTGAACAACATGGGTTTGAAACAAAAGGGTCCACTTACACATGGATTTTCTTCTAGCTCTGCCACCCCTAAGACAGTAAGACTAAACCCTCCTCTTTCTCTAACTCTTCAGCCTATTCAATATGAAGCTAAGGAGGATGAAGACCTTTATAATGATCTACTTCCACTTAAATAGTAAATACATTTTCTTCTTCTTCTTGTGTCCTCCCTCCTCCCGGCCCCAAGACTAAGTCTCGCTCTATCACCCAGGCTGGAGTGCAAGTGGCATGATCTCAGCTCGATGCAACCTCCACCCCCTGGGTTCAAGGGATTCTTGTGTCTCAGCCTCCAGAATAGCTGGGATCACAGGCGCCCACCACCATGTCTGGCTAATTTTTGTGTTTTTAGTACAGACAGGGTTTCTCCATGTTGGCCAGGTTGGTCTTGAACTCCTGACCTCAAGTGATCTGCCTGCTTCGACCTCCCAAAGTGCTGGAATTACAGGCACGAGCCACCGTACCTGGCCGTTATTAATTTTCTTAGTAACATTATTTTCGAGCTCACTTTATTGAAGAATACAGCAGCATATAATACATGTAACATACAAATAATACATACATGTGCTAATTGACTTTTTATTATCTGTAAGAATTCTAATCAACAGCATACTATAAAGTTTTGGGGGAGTCTACATACAAATTTGACTGCACAGGGGGTCAGCGCCCCTAACCCCCTACATTGTTCAAGAGTGAATTGCACGAGGCCAGTTAGAGAAAAATTGCTAAAAATGGCTAGAAATTTTGCACAAAATGACTCCATTCAACAAGAACTTCAACCACCATCTAGGAGACACTGCAGTAGCATGCCCGTGGGATAAGCAGGTAAATCGGAAATAGCTTCTCTTTTTTTTTTTTTTTTTGAGACGGAGTCTCGCTCTGTCGCCCAGGCTGGAGTGATCTCAGCTCACTGCAAGCTCCGCCTCCCGGGTTCACGCCATTCTCCTGCCTCAGCCTCCCAAGTAGCTGGGACTACAGGCGCCCGCCACCTTGCCTGGCTAGTTTATTTGTATTTTTTTAGTAGAGACGGGGTTTCACCGTGTTAGCCAGGATGGTCTCGATCTCCTGACCTTGTGATCTGCCCGTCTCGGCCTCCCAAAGTTTTTTTGTATTTTTTTAGTAGAGACGGGGTTTCACCGTGTTTGCCAGGATGGTCTCGATCTCCTGACCTTGTGATCTGCCCGTCTCGGCCTCCCAAAGTTTTTTTGTATTTTTTTAGTAGAGACGGGGTTTCACCCATGTTAGCCAGGATGGTCTCGATCTCCTGACCTCGTGATCCGCCAGTCTCAGCCTCCCAAAAGTGCTGGGATTACAGGCTTGAGCCACCGTGCCCGGCCAGCTTCTCAAGGAGAATGGGACAGACCCAGGAGGACTGAGGTGGTAGATTTACAAATCTGCCAGTTAAAAGAACAGCTTGAGCAAAGAAGCACGCTATTCCCGGACGAAGTGTAGAATTCGAAGTAAAACAGAGGGAATAGGGGACCCAGTGAAAGCTCCTGAAGAGAAGTGTGTACGTGATAGCTGGGTGACCTTGAGGGGGGCCAGCGGTTAGCGATCGTTCCAGCCACGTGGAAGGAGGCCAGGACACAACTTTGGGCCACCTTGTGTTGAGGAGTCAGAAAACCTGGGTTCAAATGTTGAGTGGTCCTTCTCCAGCAATTTTGGGTAAGTTGGCTCACTGAGCTCTCTTTTCACACATAAACGGGGATACTACATTTCCTCTTGGGGTGGTGGTAGAGAATTCATCCGAGGACAGTACATGAAACCCAAAAACGTCCGTGGCAGTTCCAACAGAAAGAAAAGGCGTGGTTATGAGCCCAGAAGGGTTCCGGCCTGGGAAGTGGCAAGGCAAGTTAAATCACAGTGTTTGCAAAGCAGGACTGACAATGAGCCAAGAAGGCACTCCTGCCCCAGGTTCTCCGGGTTACTGTGCTTGTTGAAAAGAAGGTTGAGAGATTTCATAAATAAGAGTGGGAGAAAGCATGCTGAATGATGACCTCTGACCCTACGTGTCCCAAACTCCTCTGCAGGAGGCCAGTGACTCCACTCTTACTCATGTCCAGTCAAAACAGCCTTTCACCCCTTCCACCTTCCACCAACAGAGGTCCTATTTTTAACATCCAGTACATTTCGTTATTGCCTCATGCTTGGCACTACGATGTCCTTGCCCTCAAAGTGCTAACAGTCTAATAGAAGGGACAACTGAATTAAGTCCAGCTGAGATGTAATCTCATAGAACTTCCTGGAGGAGGAGAAGTCAAGCCTTAAAAGTACAAGCAGGGATGGGGGGTTGAGGGGGCGGTGGTAGCGAAAGTTCCAGGTAAAGAAACTATTAGAGAAAGCAGGTACCTCACAGCCCTTTTCAATCCCTGAAAATGTGTATCTAGTCACTTGTACACCACCTGCTCATTAGAATTTAAGTGCAGTAGTTCCCTCTTATCCTTGGGGAATGCATCCAAGACCCCCCAGTGGATGTCTGAAAGCACTGATAGTACCAAACTCTATATATACTATATTTTTCACTATACATTATGATAAAAGGTAACAAGAGTAACAACAACCAATATTAAAAGAGAACAATTATAACAAGGTATTGTGTAACAATATACTGTGTTATATGAATGTGGTCTCTCTCTCTCAAAATATCGTGTGCTGCACTCACTTATTTTCCAACTGTGGCTGACTGTGGGTAAAGGGAGATCACTGTACAACGAAGGCTGGAACTGACTTTTCCGTCTTGTTCACTGCTTCATTCCAAGCATCTAAGTGTCTGGCACATGGATGCTCAACACACATTTGAACCAACAGAAAGAAGGAAATCACGGCTTATACAATAGCTCTGCTTAAGTGGGTGGTTAGCACTGTATCCCACCAGCATCCAACTGTGGCCAGAAAATGATCATCGTAACACCATTCTCATCTATTAAAGAACATAAAACAGCTTTGTGAGGAGTTGGGGCTGAGGGCTAGAAAGATTTAGCCAGATAATGCCTTGTTTCCTCCTTGAGTAAGGCCTAGGGAATGAAGAGGATATTCAAACTAAGGTTCCTTCCTAGCTCTGCCCACAGCTAATTCCATCAAAATTTCATTCATGGATTCCATTCCAGAGCTTTGGTCAAGTGGGTAGCCACAGAGAGTCAGAGGAAAACTCAAGGTTTCCATGAGCTGGTCACAACCTCTCAGAGCCTAAACAGCCTAAGCAATGTCTAGAAGCATCTTTCCATGTATATATGTCCACAAATGAGGTGCCTCTCCAGAAATAACCATCTTTGAGAACGTGCTAGAGAACTATTAAAATGGGAATGTAGGCCAGGCGCGCAGTGGCTTACGTGTGTAATCCCAGCACTTTGGGAAGCCGAGGTGAGCAGATCACTTGAGTCAAGGAGTTCGAGACCACCCTGGCCAACAGAGTGAGACCTCTGAGTCTCGACAAAAACTAAAAAAATTAGCCAGGCATGGTGACACATGCCTGTCATTCCAGATACTTGCAAGGCTCAGGCATGAGAACTACTTGAACCCAGGAGGCAGAGGTTGCTGTGAGCCAAGATGGCCCAAAGGGGCCAACACCAAGACTTTTCTTTCCTTTTTTTTGAGACGGAGTCTCGCTCTGTCACCCAGGCTGGAGTGCAGTGGCGTGGTCTGAACTCACTGCAACCTCCACCTACTGAGTTCAAACGATTCTCCTGCCTCAGCCTCCTGAGTAGCTGGGACTACAGACACACGCTTTGCCCGGGTAATTTTTGTATTTTTAGTCAAGATGGGGTTTCACTCTGTTGGTCAGACTGGTCTTGAACTCCTGGCCTCAAGTGATCCACCTGCCTTGGTCTCCCAAAGTGCTGGGATTACAGGCATGAGCCACCGCACCTGGCCTCCCACAAACTTTTGACAAAACCAAACCCTAGACTTGACAAACTCACCAATGACTCAACATTATCTCAGCACAAAGTTTTAACTTCCATTTCTCCTCAGGAAAAATGGTGTCCCTTCTTTCGTAAGAACAGTTACAAGTTACAAGACAATCTTTAGATGTTCCAGGCAGGAATGAAGCACTTCCTTAAAAATAAATGATTTATAGTACCACACGAGACTGGAAGTAAACTAAATGTCCATTAATAGAGTACTAGTTAATAATTGTTAAATAAATTGACTCCAGGGCAACCATTTTAAAAAATGAGATATTCTGGCCAGGTGCGGTGGCTCATGCCTGTAATCCCAGCACTTTGGGAGGCTGAGGCGGGCGAATCACGAGGTCAGGAGATGGAGACCATCCTGGACAACATGGTGAAACCCCGTCTCTACTAAAAATACAAAAAAAATTAGCCGGGCATGGTGGTGGGTGCCTATAGTCCCAGCTCTCAGGAGGCTGAGGCAGGATAATTGCTTGAACCCAGGAGGCGGAGGTTGCAGTGAGCTGAGATAGTGCCATTACAGTCCAGCCTGGGTGACAAAGTAAGACTCTGCCTCAAAATATAATAATAATCTCTAAGATACGTTACTATGGAAAAAATACGAACAGAGTAATGTACACAGTATGTTACTATCTGTGATAAAGAAGAAAAATAGGTAAAAGTATTCCTTGATAACCAAATCTATAGTGAGGGGGTACAGTTCAGAGGGACAGCATACAGGACAGATGCCCCAAGATGTGGGTAGCTGGCATCTCCCACAGGCCCCATCTGAGCAGAGCCTGGATTGGAGTTCAGTGTTGGTGCTGACTTAGGCACACATTCTTTGTATGTCATAGAACAAAATTTCATACTTTTTTTTTTTTTTTGAGACGAGTCTCGCTCTGTCGCCCAGGCTGGAGAGGAGTGCAGTGGCCGGATCTCAGCTCACTGCAAGCTCCGCCTCCCAGGTTCACACCATTCTCCTGCCTCAGCCTCCTGAGTAGCTGGGACCACAGGCGACCCCCACCACGCCCGGCTAATTTTTTGAAGTTTTTAGTAGAGACGGGGTTTCACCGTGTTAGCCAGGATGGTCGCAATCTCCTGACCTCGTGATGTGTCCCAAAGTGCTGGGATTACAGGCTTGAGCCACCGCGCCTGGCCCATACTTTTTATTCACACCAAACTGGGGTATATTTCTGTAGCTACTTAAAACTTAACTGCAAATACCTTTTGCTGTTCTCTTCATGTTCCTGAAATATTTGCCAAGACAAAGCTACAAAGCTGCATGTTTCATTACTGCTTATACTAAATAAATACCAAGGGGTTTTTTTTAAGACAGTATACGAATACAAACCTTCCTCTACCCAGTTAGGGTTCTGTAATCCTCAGGCAGAGGCAATTCTACCTGTGTGCCATCAACCACTGCTAAATTCAACTGCTTTCTTTTTTTTCATTACTTCCAAACTCAAGAACCCTCAATGGCTCCCTATCCCTACAGGTGGAGAATAAATGCCTGTTGGGTTTAACAAGCCTGACTTTAATAGCACATCCCTATAGCTCCCTAAAATGAGCCTAGCACAAGGAGACCTCTCTGGCAAAATGCTCTTGTCTTGCTTTAGGTCGTCTGTAAGTTCTCACATCTGAGAGCCCCAGTCTCCTATCACTGTATTTGTTTGAACCACTGTTTTGCTTCCCAGGACTTCAAATGTCTACACAACACCCGCAGGCATAAACCCAGTAGTGGACATATGGAGAAGCTGGAGAGACCTAATTATCCACCTCCCAACCCCCACCCTCCCTCTGGTCAGAGAGAAGGAACACAGCCCTCAATGTCCTTCTCCAGGATGTGCCTCCGGGGCTCCAGTTTAGGCCGTGACACTGTCCCTGTCCCCAATTTCATTCATAGCCCCACAATCCAAAAGGCTACCCCCAGGGAATCTGTAGCCGCTTTGGTCCAAGGTCGAGGACCGGCCATAAAACAGCCTGGTCCAAGCTCCAGCAGGTCCAATACACAGCCTTTGTTCCCACAGGAACCCCTGGGCACGCTCCAGAGGGTTTCGGGTACGTGCAAGTGGGAAGTGAAGAGAAAATTCCTTTCCTGCCCACCCGGCAAAAGAAAGCTGCTGCTATGCCTAAGTGATAAAATCAGCTTTCCTTTCTCTCTTTTGCAATTTTGATACTCTTCAGACCTCTGTTTTGCCACCCTGAAATTTAAGTTTGAAATAATTAAGTTTCCCAAGTCACACAGAGTAGAACTGCCCCATCCCTTTCAAAGTTGCCAGTTACAGCAGGGCGTGGTGGCTCAAACCTGTAAACCCAGCACTTTGGGAGGCCCAGGCAGGCAGACCACCTGAGATCAGGAGTTTGAGACCAGCCTAGCCAACGTGGTGAAACCCCATCTCTACTAAAAATACAACAATTATCCAAGCATAGTGGTGGGTACCTGTAATCCCAGCTACTCGGGAGGCTGAAGCAGGAGAATTGCTTAAACCTGGGAGGTGAAAGCAGCAGTGAGCTGAGATCGCACCGCTGCACTCCAGCCTGGGCAACAGAGCAAGACTCTGTCTCAAAACAAAACAAAAACAAAAAAAGTTTCCAGTTTGCCAATTCTCTTTTATTAATCAAAGGTGAGCACAACACTAAGTCTTCAAAGAACTTTATATTTAGCTGGGTGGATTCAGTTAAGGAGGGAAATACACCAAAATCAGTCAGTAAGTTCTGCATACCCTCCTTACTGGCTTGGCCATTTGTTCACTGTCTTCTACTCTATTACCAATTGTATTCAATTATTTTACTAATTGTAGCCTGAAATTCAAATTTCACCATCTACTTAGAAATTTTCTGAAAAGTGAGAGTGAGGAAGAAATTGAGATGTAAGGCTTATCAAAAAGAACAAACTATTCCCCACAGCCTAAGAAACACAAGGCTTTAACATGTGTAAGCTGAACCAGTAACATTTCCATAGTCACACTGAGAAAGTGGAGCTTTCTAAAAGGCTTGACAGAATCATAAGAAAACAAAACAGGAAAGTGGAGAGGCTTGTTTTGAAAAATAATAATTTGTTTTCATTTTGTGTATTGTGATAGAGAATACCTTTTCTATTTAAACCCCTCCCCCACCTGCACCTCAGGATGTCTAATTAGAATGAGGTGGGTGGTGGGGGTGGAGAATGACTTGAGATTTCGGGATCTGATCAATGCAACATGTTAGGGGCAGAGCACAAGGTCAAAAGGAAATGATTAATCCCACAAGAGAAACAGGCGGATGGGGCAGGGAATGGTCCCCCTATAAAACCCTCACTAACAAGCCAGTCAAGATACCTTGCTTAGCAGCGTTCTCTCCATCCTGCACTCAGCATTCCAGCTTAAAATTCAAAGAACGTTCATCCACACAAGCTAGTCTTCCTTAAAGGTTATTTTTATTTGCTGATTATATTCCAGTGGTTGCAAAAGAAGGTCCAGAATTAAGCAGGAGAGAGAATGACTCTAGTCATTAGGATGACTAAGACATTCTATGACAATTTGACAATTTCCATTCCTGGCCGGAGCCATGCCGATCATTAATGGAGGAGGGAGTATTTTGGGCCTATTTAAAAGCAGTTACCAGTCAAGACATACAATATCCCTTTGAAATACTATGACATCAACACTCTGAAAGTACATAAATAGGTCAAACATAAGAGGAGGGGGAAGGGAAATGCCTTTTGCGAAAATCCTTTGAGAAACAATTTCCTCTTAGCTTTTCACCCTCCCTAACACTTGCTTTTAGAGAACTGCACACAAAAAATCTATATTCCCAATTAACGATGCAAACTTCACCCGCTAATCACCACATCCTCCTATAGAAAACCCTAGATTTGCCACAGGATTAGTATTTTAAACTCAGAAGTGCTTCAACACCTTTCTGTCCCATTACCTGCCTTTGGAAAAGAGGCACGGAACGGAGGGAGACTGGAAGGAAGGCTTTACCACAACGAACCTCCATGCCACAGGGCCTAAATTCTGAAGCCATCCGGATGTGTGGGGTTTTGTTTCGTTTTTGGAAATACATAATAACTAACAGATTACTATCTTGCTTTGAAAGACACTGAAGATATACCCCAAGAACACTCTGAGCCACACAAGCTTAGGAGCTAGATGGGAGGAGCTACCTTCAATTTGTGTGCACAACTGTGACAATCTCAGGGCCTGGTAACCCCTCAATTAGTGTGCAAAATTTTGAGTGTGCAGTTCCTTCTGGAGAGAAAGTACACAGGTCAGATTCTTAAAGGGGTTCTTGACCAAAAAGTTAAGAATCCATAGCCAATGCACCCAACTCTTACCCCACCAGACAAAAAAAGTGGAAGGGGAAGGAGGCCTGTTTACCTAGTAAAACAGCTACAGCTTAATTAAGAAATAAAGATTAGAATTCCAGGCCCTAGGCCAGGCTCATGCCTGTAATCCCACCATTTTGGGAGGCTGAGGCAGGTGGATCATTTGAGGCAAGGAGTTCGAGACCAGTCTGGCCAACACGGCAAAACCCCATCTCTACTAAAAATACAGAAATTAGCTAGACGTGGTGGCGCACGCCTATAATCCCAGCTACTGGGGAAGCTGAGGCAGGAGAATTGCTTGAAGCCGGGAAGCGGACGTTGCAGTGAGCTCAGACCGCACCATTACACTCCAGCCTGGGTAACAGGGCAAGGCTCCGTCTCAAAAGAAGAAAAAAAAAAAAAAACTCCAGGCCCTATGCAGGATCCTTCCTCTAACCACACTGTTTAAAAATTGGTCCTGGGGGAAACTGCAGTACTGGGGTTTCTCATCTAAGGCAGGTAAATGAACTCGCTCTGCCTTCACCATGTTTAACTACCAAGAAGTAGTTTCACAAGACTGTGTTCCTTCTGTCCTTATCCATCCAAACTGAGGGGCTTATTTTCCAATATGCAGCTTTTTAAATTCAATTGCAGTTATCATGCCCTTAAGTCCTCTGTCCACTTAGCACACCTAGCTTAAGGCTCCCCTGACTGCCCAGGGCCAGGATCCCATTTGTTCCCATTTCCTAAAATAAGAGTGTTTGAAAAAAATTTAAGTATCGGCCGGGCGCGGTGGCTCAGGCCTGTAATCCCAGCACTTTGGGAGGCCGAGACGGGCGGATCACAAGGTCAGGAGATCGAGACCAGCCTGGCTAACACGGTGAAACCTCGTCTCTACTAAAAATACAAAAACTAGCCGGGCGAGGTGGCGGGCGCCTGTAGTCCCAGCTACCTGGGAGGCTGAGGCAGGAGAATGGCGCAAATCCGGGAGGCGGAGCTTGCAGTGAGCCGAGATCCGGCCACTGCACTCCAGCCCGGGCGACGAGACTCCGCCTCAAAAAAAAAAAAAAAAAATTTAAGTATCATCTTAACCTCTCTCCAACCCTAGACTCCCAGAGTTTCAGGGAACTCACTGAATAGGGGTGAGGAATTGGGGTTTAGGGGCTTCGGGATGTGTCTGGCAGGGCTCTGAAATCCAGACGTTTCCACTCCATGACACTACCACATGAAAGCACAGCTTTCTGGTTTTCCTGTCACCTCAAGTCTCAGCTAACCAAGGTGATTCCCACCATCCCCAGACTCCACTGGGCCCACGGCCTGGCCACTGTCCCAGGTTTCATTTAGCTGGCCAGGGCCGGTGTTTAAGGGGCAAAAATGAAGAGGCATCAGGCATTTTAAAACTGTCTGGGGCAAGGGAAAAATAACCTCAGGATCCTAATCATAGCTAAACCTAGGTATATTTTTGAGCCTCATTTCCCAAAAAGAACCATTAAAAAAAAACAGTATTAAGAAATATGAGATAAAGAGATAGCAAAGAATTAGCAAAGACAATCCCCTTATTTCTTTGGAGGGAACCTTCCACAACAGCTTCATGCCCTGATGACTCAGGCCCCCACCCCTCCAGGGAAGAGGGGTGGTTATCAGGGAAAGAAGTGACAAGACCAGCTGACTTCTGCAGACAAGATAAGAGTTTATGGGCCAGACCTTGCAAAACTCCCTTGGCAGGATTCCTCTGACCTGTAGAACTAAGAGCGCAGAAAGAAATGCACACTACCCTGGGGTGCACAACTGTCGAAACTCACCGTATACTCAGATCTGTGCATTTCGTCAGCGATTACTATAACATTAAGTGTCTACCTATCATCTCTATTTAACAAATTAAAAATCTAAGGCAAAGACATTAACTCACACGAGGTCACACAGTATTAAGTGGCTCTTTGCCACGCTTGTATAAAGTACAGCAGTCTCTCGTTATCTGTGGAAGACTGGGTGTCCAGGACCCCCTTGGATACCAAAATCCAAGGATGCTCAAGTTCCTTATATAAATGATGTAGTATTTGCATTATCACCCATGAACATCCTCCCATATACTTCAAATCATTTCTAGATTGGTTATGAATACCTACTACAATGTAAATACTATGTCAATAACTATACTGTATTTGAATTTTTATTGCCTTATTTCTAATATTTTCAATCCACAGTTGGTTGAGCCCATAAATATACAAAACATGACCAGTCCCAAAACAAAACAAAAAAACAGAGCGCCATATTGAGAGCCAGCTAAGCCAAGACTCAGAGGCAAATGTGGGAGGAAGCCGACCTCCAGGCGAATCTCTGGTTGTCAGCACATTCATTTGTCACATATGGAAGGGGCTGCATTTAACTGAGCACAAAGCTAAGCTCAAAACAGATAGTCAATGTGTAGTTGCCAAATGTAAGGATACAGTAAGTCAGGCACTGGCACTGGCCTGGATGCTCCCCTGTATCAACTCATTTAAAATGCACAACCCTCAAGTTAGTATAGACGTTATGGAGAGGGGCATGGAGGTTCCTCAAAAAGTTAAAAACAGAACTACCCTGGTCGGGTGCGGGGGCTCAGACCTGTAATCCCAGCACTTTGGGAGGCCAAGGTAGGTAGGTGTATTACGAGGTCAGGAGTTCAAGACCAGCCTGGCCAATACGGTGAAACCCCGTCTCTAATAAAAATTCAAAAATTAGGCTGGACGCAGTGGCTCATGTCGGTCATCCCAGCACTTTGGGAGGCCGAGACGGGTGATCACCTGAAGTCAGGAGTTTGAGGCCAGCCTGACCAACGTGGAGAAACCTCGTCTCTACTAAAAATACAAAATCAGCGAGGTGTGGTGGCGCATGCCTGTAATCCCAGCTACTTGGGAGGTGGAGGCAGGAGAATCACCTGAATCCAGGAGGCGGAGGTTGCGGTGACATTGCGCCATTGCACTCCAGCCTGGGCAACAAGAGCAAAACTCAGTCTCAAAAAAAAAATTAGCCGGGCCTGGTGGCGTGAGCCTGTAGTCCCAGCTGCTCCAGAGTGTAAGGCAGGAGAATCGCTTGAACCAGGGAGGTGGAGGTTGCAGAGATCGTGTCACTGCACTCCAGCCTGGGTGACAGAGCGAGACTTTGTCTCAAACAAAACAAAACAAAACAAAATAAAACCAAAACTACCACATGATCCAGCAATCTCACTTCTGGGTATATACCCCAAATAACTGAAATCGGTATGTCAAAGAGCTATCTGTCCTCTCATATTCACTGCAGCACTGTTCACAAGACAGCAAAATGTGCCATATACACATGGGTAAATACTATTCAGCCTTTAAAAGGAAGGAAATCCTGTCGTTTGCAGTAACTGGGATGAAACTGGAGGTTATTACGCTAAGTGAAACAAGCCAGGCACAGAAAGACAGACACCACATGACGTCACTAAAAAAGCTGATCTCGGCCGGGTGCAGTGGCTCAAGCCTGTAATCCCAGCACTTTGGGAGGCCGAGGCGGGCGGATCACGAGGTCAGGAGATCGAGACCATCCTGGCTAACACGGTGAAACTCCATCTCTACTAAAAAAATACAAAAAACTAGCCGGGTGAGGTGGCGGGTGCCTGTAGTCCCACCTGCTCCGGAGGCTGAGGCAAGAGAATGGCGTAAACCCGGGAGGCGGAGCTTGCAGTGAGCTGAGATCTGGCCACTGCACTCCAGCCCGGGCGAAAGAGCGAGACTCTGTCTCAAAAAAAAAAAAAAAAAAGCTGATCTCACAGAAGTAGAGAGTAGAGAACTAAAGGAGAAGTAGAGAGTAGAATACCAGAGGCTGGGAGCAGGGTGGGGACGGGGTGGGTGTAGGGGAGGGGCAAGGGGAGATATGGTTAAAGGGTACACACAAAGTTTCAGTTAGACAGGAAGACTTCAGTGTTCAAGAGCTAATGCACGGCATGGTGACCACAGTTGTTAATGATGTATTGAGAACAGATTTTAAACATTTTAAATATTATTATCACAAAAAACGTAAGTATCTGAGATAATTACCTTAAAATAATCATTCCACAATGTATGTATATACCAAATATCGCATTGTACTCTCTAAATACATATAATTATTATGCCAATTTTAAAATAAGAAGTGGCTTACCAAGTTAGTTTCCCACCCAAAAACACAATAAATAAATGCACAAGCTAGTGAGCCAGTCTCTAACTCCATTTTAAAAAAAATGATGCAAACTGCTGGGCGGAGCACCTAAGGTCAGGAGTTCGAGATCAGCCTGGCCAACATGACGAAACCCTGTCTCTATTAAAAATACAAAAATTAGCCAGGCGTGGTGGCAGGTGCCTCTAATCCCAGCTACTCGGGAGGGTGAGACAGGAGAATCGCTTGAACCTGAGAGGTGGAGGCTGCAGTGAGCTGAGATCATACCACTGCACTCCAGCCTGGGTGACAGAGAGACTCTGTTTCAAAAAAAAAAAAGGGGATCCAAACCGAAACTCTGCCCAGGTCGCATGGCAATTTGACCCAGTAACCTCATGAAAGATCCCAAGGCCTTTTGTTCTCTCAGAGCATATTGTCTTTAACAATACATACAACTGGCTTATAATATCATATGATCTCATTTACCTAGTGACCACCGAGTTTAACAAAGGTTTGTATCTGTGAGTAACCCCAAACTCAAGACTCCCTGCAAACCCGCTAGAGGGAAAGAGGGCTGCCAAGCGAGGTGGCAGCAAGACTGTTCATGGTGTGGTGGCAGGAGCTGCTTAGCCAGATGAAGGACACTGGGGACTCCTGAATATACTAAACACCTGCATTCCTTTTCATCCTTTTTGCCCTGGCTCCTGGGGATTCCTACATCTTTGCAAGCCTTCTGTGGGTCTGAGCCATGTGTCTCCCACATTTTCACCCAATTAACCCTGGGAGTGAAATGGAAGCCCTGGCATGGTCTGGGAGACACGGCCACAAACATTTCAGCTCTGTCTGAAAATTACTGTACTCCCCTCCATGACACAACACCAGCTGTTTTTATACAATCCAGACAGGTACCTGGAAAGCCTCCAGGTGGCTCCCGTTCAGCTCCATTTAGAGAGAGAACAGAGATGCCAACTAGAGGTAAAACCAGAAGGGAAAACCTGGCAAGGCCCTCAGATGCACAGCTTCACCCCAAGAGCAGCTCCATAACCTAGTTCTAGCTGCCCTTGCTCGTGTTGAAGGCAGAGTTCCACATGAAACAACTTCGGGGAGTTTAGCTCAAATTCAGTCCAAAAACTCATTGTCTTCATTACCTTGTCTTAAATTGAATTTCCATCCCAATGTCATTAAAATTGGGAAAGTTTGGAGGTGTGGAATGGCTTCTCAGAAATAGAATGTCCCCACTGGCTATCTTTTCAAGGTGGCTCAGGAGAGGAATGGCTAAAGGTTGATTCAATATTCTAGGAATTGTTCGTCTTTAAGTTGGTTAACCTACTTCATCAGCTAAGTTAAAGCTTCATTATTATCAAGGGCTGCTTAAACCCACCAGGGCATCTGATAATAATACAGGTCTACCAACTTACAATTCAGGAGACATCATGTAAAATTAAATAGAAAAGTTATGATTGGCCAGGCATGGCGGATCACTGGTGAGACGCTAGGCATGGTGGAGAGTGTCTGTACTCCTAGCTAGGCCAGAGGCTGAGGCAGGATTGCTTGAGCCTGAGAGGCTGAGGCTCCAGTGAGCTGTGATCATGCCACTGCACTCCAGCCTAAGTGACAAGCTGAGACCCAGTCTCAAGGAAAGGGAATAAAAGTAAAGTTATGACTGACAATTGGGTAAAATGCCAATTCACAAGACAAAACAGTGTGCTGGGAACTCCGTCGTGACCTAAAGTCCCCTCCTTCCTTCTAGGGCAACATTTAAATCTGTTTCTCAAAGGGGCCACCAGCATTAGAATCCCCTGAGGTACTTGTTAAAGATGCAAATTTGAGCCCCACCCCGGTTTCAGAGAATCAGAATCTCCACGGGGTAGGGAGCCCCAGGGCTAACCAACTCCCAGGTCATTGTTAACCAGGGAAGGGCTGATTTACACAACCACACAAAATAACCACGACACAGCCAGAAAGCATGGGTAAGCACATAGTGGGCAGTCACCACAAATAATTTCCCGTAAAATACTTCGGCTCTCATCGTTTTTAGGACACTTATTTTTTCTGTATTTCACATTAAGACATCTTGAGATTCTAACCAGAAAAAAGTGCATTATCTGGAGTTATTTGCATAACATTAAATCCAGCAGGATTTACGGAGCTCCTCCACAAAGGCAGGCTGGGCGGGCAGGGCCCAGATTAACCCTTGCCCACACCCTAGCTGCTTTCTGGGCCGGCTCTGCACCTTCCCAAAGAGCAGCACGACAGGAAAGGAGCTCAGGGAGGTTCCCTCAGCTAATGGCCCTTGGGCGAAGACTCCTCCAGAATGTTACTTGTCCTTGGCTGGGCTGGAACAGAAAACCCAGCAGGTAACGGGATAAGCACGCAGGCGGGCATTAAGCCTGCTTCCCGGGGAAGATTAAACACAGTTAATTAAAACCCTGCAGAATGGGAGGCACAGGGATTAGTTGGCAGGGAAAGGGAGGGGGACCTGCTAGCAAGAGAGGTGATGCCTGCCCAGATTTCCTTCCCAGAGCTCTTTTGCCACTAATAAAGATTAAATGTGCTAAGCACAACTGGACCATCCACTCCATTTTCACAGATCCTGGTATCCCTTACTTGAAGGCCCCTGGGTAAACCTGTCCCAAGAGCTGGGCAAACCAAGAAACAAGCTTACTGGGGAGTTACTGCTATGCCTTAAAACTCTGGTGGATGAAAAAAAGGATCCTGGGGAGTTGGGGGGAGTGTCCTGAGGTGAAATCCAGATCAACCCTCAATTATGATTACCTTCACATTTCTCCTACCCCCTGCTACCACGCAGGTCAGATCTTGGGGGGTGAAAGTAACCGAGGGCTCCCTTGGAGGGTGAGGCCCTGCCCCTCTTGTATTTCTCAACAAAAGCATGACTTGACCAATTCAGTCAAATCTAGTCCCAGCACCCTGGAAGCCCTTGCCCGATCACAATGTTCCAGGCCCATACCCAGCTGGAGGGGCTGTGGCCGACACCCCGATAATCCTACAAACAGGCCCACCCCCACCCTCCAATTACAGAAGACCAAGGGAATCACCATCAAAACGCATTTATTAAGCACCTAACTGCCTAGAGTCCAAGCAAAGACTCATAGGGGCTTCGCCCTGCCCTGAGAGAGGGTCATTTATGACCATTAAGGCCAGAGTAAGGCAGGCTCCCAGAGGCCCATAAAACTCCCAGGGAAGGAAGTGGGGATTAACCACTTCCTCCCACCTCTCAAGAAGGGGTTTCAAGATGTACCAAATTGCAGAATAGAGCGTTCCTGGGTGGGGGCGGGGAGACGGGGATCAGAAGAGCCTACACCTGGCTAAGGCCTGTATAAGGGGACATGAATAACCCTGGGGTTTCTCAAATCACTTTGGTTTTTACAGAGGAGAGCTTTGTAGTCCTCACTGCCCAGGCTTCTCTGTGAGGCACAAGCTAGCAAGTCTCTGCACCCGCCCCCTGGCACGGGTCTGGACTCTATCCAGGAAGGGACAGAGCATACATGGGGATTACGTGCGTGTCTGACAAGTGCTATGCTGGTACAATGGCTTAATTCTTTTACCTACTCAGCAGTCTGATTTGTTGGATCAAAACCTGTCTGTCCTGGACAATTCATAACCCCATCATCTTTCACTCAATTTTCACTGAAATGTATTTCAGGAACTCTCATCCAAATCTAAGAAAAGCAGCTTACAAAGAAGACAAACACAAGCAAGCTCGAGTCGGGAAAGGAGAAGAGCAGCATGCGGATGGCACTTCCTGGATTGAGACCATGAGTTTGGCTCTGAGCTTCCCGGCAGTCAAAGCAAAATGAGCAACACTAAATAATTATGCCATTATCAAACTGTCAGTTTTCAATATGGACAATGTTTTCCCAGCAGTAAATCTAGACAGTGATGGAACTGCAAATTCCCCTTCTGAGCATATGAGGACCAGCACTGACAGAAGGGGAGAACTCCATTCTCTCCCTGCTGAGCTGTGGGGAAATCCCTGCTGAAATTACAGGGGGAATCTTTATTGTGCTAGAGCAAAGCAGGTAGAGACAGTTGCTCAGAAACGAGTGGAGTTGTTCCTAGGTGTATGGCATGAGTTCAAGAACTGCACCCGGGCTGGGCACCATGGCACATGCCTACAATCCCAGCACTTTGGGAGGCTGAGGATCACAGAGCACAGGAGTTTCAGACTAGCCTGGGCAACATGGCAAGACTCCTGTCTCTACAGAAATTTTCTAAATAAAAGTAAATATTAAAATAAATTATAAAGGAAGCTTCCTGGTAAGTCCTGGGAATCCAAGTTAGGTGAAGTCCCACAAACCTCTTGAAAAAGGAAACAATAAACCTTACAACGCTTCATCAGTAGAGAAGCCTTGTTAAGCCAAAGAACAGGTACAGCACTAAACATGTCAACCAATCTCCCGCCTCTGAGGCTTTTTCTTTTGGGGGGTAGGGGTTGGGGGTGGGCCTCACTCACTGCCCAGACTGGAGTACAGTGAAGTACAGTGGCGTAATCTTGGTTCAGGGCACACACCACCACGCCCAGTTAACTTTTGTATTTTTTTGTCGAGACAGGGTTTTGCCATGTTGCCCAGGCTGGTCTCCTGAGCTCAAGTGATCCACCCACCTTGGCCTCCCAAAGTGCTGGAATTAGAGGTGTGAGCCACCTCACTAGATAAAGATACCTAGTATTCTTTACCCAGTTTCCCCTAACGGTAACATCTCCCAAAACAATAGTGTAATATCACACTCAGGGTACTATCGATATAATCAAAGCACACATTTTCCCTGTGCCTGGCTGGATAAGATAAAAGCTGGCTCATTTAGACTAGCCCAGAGGCGACTGAGAAGGGAGGCCACTACTCAGGGCCAAACGCATGCCCCCCTGCACCCCCAGCTGAGCCCTGAAAGCTCCGCAGCAGCAGAAACACAAGGCTTCACCAGTGTTAACCACTTGGGCCAAGGTGATCAACATTCCAGGAGGCAGCCATTCCTGCTGAACAAAGAGCCCAGGGAGGAATTCCTCCTGCCCCAAGCATGTGGGTTGGGGGTGGTATCCAAACAAAACTGGACAGAAGAAAGCAGCCCCAGCAAGGGGCCCTAAGGAAGCCTACCCCCACCGCACGCCCTATCAGAGGAATGGAGAAAATTCAAGGAAAAGGCTCCAGCACAGATTACAATTGGACCTTATAAACACAGAAGGCAATTTGGGGGCTTTGTCTCAAAACATAATGGAGTATAAAGTTCAGGAGAGAGCAATCCGTATAGGAAACAGGCCAAAACCTCTGAATTTAATCATTAACTTTATCTCGAGGGGCTTTGTATTCATGCCATGTACTGGCTTTTACTGTAACCAGTGCAAACATTTTACTGTCCTTCAAAGCACAGAAAGCGGGGTTTGTTGGCCTATTTAAAAGACTGCCTGCATCAACATGAGATGATTCTAGAGAGATTCCAATCAGAGATCCCCAGCAAAAACGACCTCTGGAAGAGAAGAGGGGTGGGGAACACAGAAACTGGTGAAAGCAAACTTTTCTCCCTCCCTGTGCTGGTACACTCCTCCACTGACAATACAGTGGGTACATCTTCAAATGAACAGAAGATGAACAACTTCTGTTTTGGAGGAGGCTTGCGGAGGCCTTGGGAAAGACATTTTGAGGCATACTTACAAAACAGCAAGGTTCTCTCTTGCTTTGAAGGGCAGAGGTGGCAAACTGCAGCCAGTTTGAATTAACTCTGTAAACATTGGTTGAACATTTGCTTTGTAGATACAGTTCCAATCACCAGTGGAGTCCTCAGCAAAGTGCTTCCCAATTTTCCAAACACCCAGCTCCTCAAAAGCACCCAGGTCTTTCTTCTGGGACCTGCAAGTGGCTCTTATACCGTCTTCCCCAGGCAGTACCCCCACCTTCAATGCCCCTACCCCATTCCGGCCCAGCAAACTCTGACTTGCCAGCAGATCCACGCATGAAGGAAGAATTAGATATGAGGAACCGATTCCGAACCCTGCTAGTGCCAAGTGATAAGGGACCTTGCCCCCACAAAAAAGCTCAATAATCAATTTGACTTTCTACAGTGAAGACTCAACAATTATGCACGAGGAAACAGCCTAAAGCCTACTGTAAATTCTGGGGCTTGGGGGATCAGATGTCCCTCCTTGGTAAGATCACGTCTTCCAGGTGCGGTGGCTCACCCCTGTAATCCCAGCACTTTGATCCAAGGCAGATGGATCACGAGGTCAGGAGTTCGAGACCAGCCTGACCAACATGGCGAAACCCAGTCTCTACTAAAAACACAAAAATTAGCCAGGCATGGTGGTGCACACCTGTAATCTCAGCTACTCAGGAGGCTGAGGCAAGAGAATCACTTGAACCCAGGGGGCGGCGGTTACAGTGAGCCGAGATGGTGCCATCGCACTCCAGTCTCGGTGACCAAATGAGACTCTTGTCTCGGAAAAAATTCATGTCCCTTTCACACAGGACCTTATCATCCATGAAAGGCAGTTCTGAATGGCATGTATAATAGCTGGTCCATGACAAGAAACACCCTCCACTCACACTCCCGAAATGAAATGTCCTTGTAAGTTTAGATTTCTGATTAAGGAGGCCCTAGGCTGGGCATGGTGGCTCACGTCTGTAATCCCAGAGGCCAAGGTGGGCAGATCATCTGAGGTCCGGAGTTCGAGACCAGTCTGGCCAACATGCTGAAACCCCGCCTCTATTAAAAATTCAAAAATTAGGCTGGGCACGGTGGCTCAAGCCTGTAATCCCAGCACTTTGGGAGGCCGAGACGGGTGGATCACAAGGTCAGGAGATCGAGACCATCCTGGCTAACACAGTGAAACCCCGTCTCTACTAAAAAAATACAAAAATCTAGCCGGGCGAGGTGGTGGGCGCCTGTAGTCCCAGCTACTCAGGAGGCTGAGGCAGGAGAATGGTGTAAACCCGGGAGGCAAAGCTTGCAGTGAGCTGAGATCCGGTCACTGCACTCCCACCCGAGCGACGGAGCAAGACTCCGTCTCAAAAAAACAAAACAAAACAAAAATTAGCCAGGCATGGTGCCATGCGCCTGTCATCTCAGCTAGTCAGGAGGCTGAGGCAGAGGTTGCTGTGAGCTGAGATCGCGACACTACACTCCAACTTCGGTGACAGAGCAAGACCTCATCTCAAAAAAAAAAAAAAAAAAAAGAGCTCAGAACCCAAATTTTTCCTGAGAAGAAGAGTCTTCAGTAATGGAAACCACCAATCTGTCACATCCAATTGACCAGCAGGCCTGAAAAGCTATGAACTTTCTCATAAGCATCACTAGCCTCTACAAGCAACCTTCCTCCAAGGACAAAAGAGCTTTAGCTCCCCTATACCAAGCACCACTAGGAGAATACATAGAAACTGGCATTCTGCGTCAGTACTTCACTTCTCCACTGCATGCCCCTTAAGTGCTGGACTTTAAAAAAAAAAAAAAAAAAAGCCAGGCATGTTGGTGCCTATAATCCCAGCACTTTGGGAGGCTGAGGCGGGTGATCACTTGAGGTCGGGAGTTCAAGACCAGCCTGATCAACATGGAGAAACCCCCTCTCTACTAAAAAATATAAAATTAGCCGGGCGTGGTGGTGCATGCCTCTGATCCCAGCTACTCGGGAGGCTGAGGCAGGAGAATCACTTGAACCTGGGAGGCGGAGGTTGCGGTGAGCTGGAGATCGCGCCACTGTACCCCAGTCTGGGCAACAAGAGTGAAACTTGGATAGTACCTAATCCAAAATAATATAGTACTTCTACATGTACATCATTATCCACGGTACCCCAAATCCCCAGTAATTCTACTTCCCTTTATAGCGATGTAAGGGTCTCCAGAGGGCAAGTTCTGTTTGTTGCTTTATGTCCTCCAACAGCCGGACAGAGCCAGGCACATGGCAGATGCTCAATGAAAAGTGTGTTGATTGAGTGAAATTCACATCCACATGAAATTCACATCCACATTTTTCGAGCAATCCTTGAGGAATTTGCCTGCCAGCAGGCATCTGCTCAGAGGACAACAATGTGCCCTGGCCATTTGCATTGTGGCTCTTAAAACAGAAAAAGAGATAGAATCTGAGCCTTCTGAGAAGCTAAATGCCATAGAGGTAAAGAATTTAGGAGGTTTTTGTTTTTTTTTTTTTTTGAGTCTGTCACCCAGGCTGGAGTGCAGTGGCGTTATCTCAGCTCACTGAAGCCTCCCCGCCTCCTGGGTTCAAGCAATTCTCCTGCCTCACACTCCCGAGTAGCTGGGACTACACGTGCGTCCCACCATGCCCGGCTAATTTTTTGTATTTTTAGTAGGGACGGGGTTTCACCATGTTGGCTACGATGGTCTCGATCTCCTGGCCTCCCCAAAGTGCCGGGATTACAGGCGTGAGCCACCATGCCCGGTGACGTTAGTAAGTTTTACAACTATTATCAGATCAGTAGTAAGCCAGGACATCAGACATTGCAACTTTTCATCCTTAGAGACTTGACCATATCCACAGCCCCTAAAACTATACTTTTCATAAATCTTTTCGAGACCCATGACCAGAGAAGCAGGCCAAATTCTCCACAGATTTGTACTAAAAGGCAACGTAGTAAAAGAACTTTCTGGACTGGTGGAAATGTCCTATCTTGATTGTGGTGGTGGCAACACACACTTATTAGACAGTACAAAACGCAATATATAGCCGGGCGCGGTGGCTCAAGCCTGTAATCCCAGCCCTTTGGGAGGCCGAGACGGGCGGATCACGAGGTCAGGAGATCGAGACCATCCTGGCTAACATGGTGAAACCCTGTCTCTACTAAAAAAAAATGCAAAAAACTAGCCGGGCGAGGTGGCAGGCGCCTGTAGTCTCAGCTACTTGGGAGGCTGAGGCAGGAGAATGGCGTAAACCCGGAAGGCGGAGCTTGCAGTGAGCTGAGATCCGGCCACTGCACTCCAGCCTGGGCGACAGAGCGAGACTCCGTCTCAACAAAAAATAAAATAAAATAAAATAAAAAAATAAAAATAAAAATCCAATGAAGATAAAAATTGAGGGGGGAAAAGGCACCTGTAAGACAGCAATTCTGTATGTTTTTGAAAAAGCCCAGCCCGGGAATAGGTACATGCTGAAGGAATGGGTGGTTTGTAACAAGACCTAGACCAATACAAGCACCATCACTCGTCTGCTGTGAATAAATGAACGTCTGCAGAGACTATTTCCTTAATAGCTACCAGTATACGGCCACGAAGCATGAACACTCAACTGATTGCAAGCCAGCTGGTATTCACAAGTTAAGGACCTTCATATGCCTGCTCTTCATCCACAGCCAATAGCTATTTTCAGAATGGCTTCCCTGAAATCTAAGGTACGAAGAAAAAAAGGACAAGAAACCATTCACGTTATAACAGAGACAGGACATTAGGCTCATCGTTTGTTCTAAATAAAATTAGATCCACCTCATATGATATACCAAGACTATATCCTAAAGTGGGACCTCAAGACACAAAATGTAGAGAAAGTCAATGTCTATCACACTAAAATTTAAAATGTACACCAAGTTAAACTAAATGGAGGCAAACCATGGCCTCAGAGAAATCCTTTGTAACCCACAACTAGTAATCAGTATTTATCCGAAATGCCTACAAATTGAATTTTTTTTAAACCCAAGAAATCAGCCCAGGAACAGGAGCAGGGAACTAAGGAGGAAAACTCAAATGGCCAATAAACATACAAAAAGCTCACGCACACCTCACAGCAATTGCAGAAATGAAGAATAAAACAACAGGACGAACCCTTCTTTTCATTAGATTGATGGCAATAAGGGAGGGGTGGAGAGGGAGGAAATGTGGCTGGTGGGAGGCAAGCTCTCAGGAGCAAAGTGCTGGGATCTATTAACATCTCAAACGTGCCCCTCCAGGGTTCCAGAGATCTCCTTGCTGGGGAAGCAGTTGGGGGAGGGGAGGATCTCCCTTCTATAAGAGAGGGTAACAGGGACACAAGGATGTGCATTGCTGGCAACAGCCAAATAAGAGAGGCAATCAGAAGCAGAGAAAGGCAAAATAAATTTCACACTATACAAGTTTAGAGCAAATAACGACCAGCAAGTCAGTACAAGGTGGCATCTGCACATGTTTTTTAAGACTAAACTCTATATGCTTGTGTATGTAAATGGTTGCTTGAAAGGAACTCCACGAACCTGGAACACCACACACTTTGGAAAGAAGTGGGACAGGGTACATTTGAAAAATAAAATTTACAAATAATCCAAACAACAAATAGGTTTATATTATTTATGATTAGAGTTAACTAAAGTTACTTCCTAGGATAAAAGGTATCCCTGAGAAAAATCTCAGTTTTCTATTCATCCAGCAATTACGAGCTAAGGATGGTGAAGGAAGGAGAAATGAAAAACATCAAATATTATACTCACAGGCATAGACATACTCAGAAAAATTACAACCTAAAATGACAAGCGTTGTGAATTCTAAACAAAACGTCATTTTCCCAAAACCCATTAAACGTTGTTGTCTTTTAGACACATCTTTAAAACAAAATTGTTACCCCTTCCCTCCCTTTTTCACCCCTATCAAGTGTTAACATACTTTTGATTAAGCATTCATTCATCTGGGCTCCTCTTTTCTGTTCACAGTGAGCCAACCTGTCTATTTTCACCATTTGGGTGGGAGAGGACCCTCGCACAGTGATAACATTTACAAATAGGTGTAAAGTCAAGGAATTAAAATGAGAATGTTTCTTAACCTGCTGAAGCTACAGAACTGTTACACCTTGGACATTCTGCCCCCACTCCCCCCTCATCATGTTACACATGCAAAAACTGTGATTTGTCCAGATGTCCTTAACATGCCAATAACGGGAACCCAACAGAGCCTGAAACTCAACTTCTTCTCTCAAACCAGAGCTTAACATCGCTTCCTTCTCATCTTCATAGTTTCACCTTGCACACGGCTTTTAAATTTTATTCCATTCGATGCTTTACATACCTTTCTTTTTTTTTTTTTTTTTTTTTGAGACAGAGTCTTGCTCTGTCACCCAGGCTGGAGTGCTGTGGCCGGATCTCAGCTCACTGCAAGCTCCGCCTCCCGGGTTTACGCCATTCTCCTGCCTCAGCCTCCCAGGTAGCTGGGACTACAGGCGCCGCCACCTCGCCCGGCTAGTTTTTTGTAGTTTTTAGTAGAGACGGGGTTTCACCGTGTTAGCCAGGATGGTCTCGATCCGTCTCGGCCTCCCAAAGTGCTGGGATTACACGTTTGAGCCACCGTGCCCGGCTTTACATACCTTTCATGATGGGGAAGACAACTGGTTTTACGTCTCAACAAGCAAACAAAAAAATCTGTATAAATTAAATTCTATGGGGTTAGGACAAAAAGGCACAGATAGTTCATTCTGCCAGTTTGGGCAGAATGTCATTACATTCAGACAAATTCTGTGCTCAGATTCTGTAGTAGGCCATAGGCAAAACGAAGGCTCAAAAGGCCAAATGTGAACATCATTCCTCTTTTTTTTTTTTGAGATGGAGTCTCGCTCTGTCACCAGGCTGGAGTGCAGCGGCGCAATCTCGGCTCACAGCAACCTCTGCCTCCCGCATTCAGGCTATTCTCCTGCCTCAGTCTCCAGGGTAGCTGGGACTACAGGCGCCCGCCACCGCGCCGGGCTAATTTTTGTATTTTTAGTAGAGACGAGGGTTTCACCATGTTGGCCAGGATGGTCTTGATATTGACCTTGTGATCCACCTGCCTCGGCCTCCCGAAGTGCTGTGATTACAGGTGTGAGCCACCACACACGACCTCCCACCATCCCTCCTTTTATGAGAAAAGGAAATGCTCATTTTCCAACTTTAAAACTGGCTATACTAGAAGTAAAACTCCCCCGATCTAGGAAACCCTGGTATATTTAATGCCTTTCATTGTATGCCTGTGTATGGTAACATTTGTGTATGTAATTAACACACAATCTACTTAAATAAACCAACAATAAAGCTGCAGATGAAGACAGGTAACAACTTCAGCTGTAGGATCTCAATCAAGGCAAGTCTGGATTTATTGCACAACAGGCTTAACATGAAATTTGTAGCTGCTTTGTCAAGTCCCAAACGTCACTAGACTTAATCACTATCTCCTGCTATGAGAGGATTTGCTATCCTTTCTTCAAATGGTTTCCATTTATCACCACAACAAACACAATCACTCTGTTTCACCTACCAAACTTCAGTTTAAAAGTGGAGACACTTAAAACCTTGCTTCACTCATACACACGGAAGTAACTCTGAGCCCCAAAGCTCCAAATAGTTTGGGTCAGTCCACAGCTGAACAGAGTTGTGTTTTTTCTTTGTATTTGCAGCACCTACGTGGTTTTCAAAATCAAATTAAATTGGAAAAACTCATTTTCCTCTTGGAATATTCCTCTAAATCCCTGAAGGCTCTTTTCAAGCTAACGACAGAAATGAAGGAAGTAGAAACCTGTTGTATTAGGAAAATGAAGAAAATTAAAAACAAACAAAAACCCATTTTTTCCCCAAAGATCAAGGATGGGGGTGGGGGGCACAGTAGGTGCTTCCATTAGCCCTATGCAGCACTCTCCCCATATTAATTCTTTCACATTAAATTTCTACATAAATGTCTTCACTTATAAATAGGGCATATTGCAGAAAATATTTCATTTGATTCTCAAACAAAAAAGTCAGGTCGTTCTTCCCACTGCACTTTAGCCTGAGCAAAAAAACAAAAAACAAAAAAAAACGTGCTCAGTACTCTTGCAGCCTGTACTCAACCTCCCCATCTCACTCTTAAGATTATAACCATCATGCACTGAATGTCTTACTTCACACCGGGGAGATGGCCAGGGGGTTCCAAACCAGCAATCCACAGATGCTCCCTCTGTGCAACAGCAGCAGCCTCCACTCCAGTCAGAAGCAGATTAAGGACATAGCAAAGGCAGGGAATCATCTTATTATCCCAAATGTGAAATCTACAGCAGGGATGTGGGACTGTTTTGCTCTCTGCTGTTTCCCCAGGGCTTACTTTATCAAATCAGTTTTCATAGAAATTCCAGTTTCCATAGAAATTACAATATTCTGCACTCCTATTTCATCTTTACTTGAGCTGGGTTAATTACAATAAGCCCGTTTGGGAACAACAGCCTTTTTTTTTTTTTAAGACAGAGTTTCATTCTTGTCACCGAGGCTAGAGTGCAATGGTGAAGTGGTGCGATCTCAGCTCTCTGCAACCTCCACCTCCTGGGTTCAAGTGTTTCTCCTGTGATTCTCCTGCCTCAGCCTCCCAAGTAGCTGGGATGACAGGCGCGTAACACCAAGCCTGGCTAGATTTTGTATTTTTAGTAGCGACTGGGTTTCACCATGTGTTGGCCAGGCTGGTCTCGAACTCCTGACCTCAGGTGATCCATCTGCCTCGGCCTCCAAAGTGCTGGGATTACAGGCGTGAGCCACTGCGCCTGGCCCAGTCAATAATTCTTTATATTATCGACTAATTAATGTGGCTCTGGCCCCTGATACACCAATTATTTCTTCAATGTATCAATCATCCACACCCTAGGAAGGGAGGAAGAGGAGGAGACCCTTATATCTTCCTTACGGATGTTGAAAGAAGTAGAAATAATTAGGTAAAAGGTATAATTTTTAAACTTGTATTATTTTTTATTGAGACAGAGTCTCACTTTGCAACCCAGGCTGGAATGCAGTGGTATGATCTCAGCTCACTGCAAGCTCCGCCTCCCGGGTTCACGCCATTCTCCAGTCTCAGCCTCCCGAGTAGCTGGGACGACAGGCGCCCGCCACCTCGCCCGGCTAGTTTTTGTATTTTTAGTAGAGACGGGGTTTCACTGTGTTAGCCAGGATGGTCTCCATCTCCTGACCTCGTGATCCGCCCGTCTCGGCCTCGCAAAGTGCTGGGATTACAGGCTTGAGCCACCGCGCCGGGCCAACTTTAGCGTTTAAATCTCATCTAGTAATTTAAATAAGGCCACATATAAAGTGGCCATATAGGGAAGTACAGAATCCCCTCCCCGCAATTCACCTTTTCCTTTTCAGTTTTATATTCCCAGTCAAACCACAAGACTAAAGCAAGGAACAGAATGTAGACTGCTCTTACACATCTTCAGCGAAGAGCACAATTCACACTGAGCAGAAATAGGCATTCAAATATTTTGATGGCAAATTTTAATACATCAAGTTCTGTCAGCAATGAGGAACTGCCCAAGTTATTTCATGGCATCAAATACTGCTTGGCCATCAACCAAAACATATCTTTTAAGGAAGATAACGGCCGGGTGCAATGGCTCATGCCTCTAATCCCAAGCACTTTGGGAGGCCAAGGAAGGCAGATTACTTGAGGTCAAGAGTTCAAGACCTGCCTGGCCAACATGGTAAAACTCCATCTCTACTCGAAATACAAAAATTAGCCGGGTGTGGTTGCACGCGCAGGGCTACTCCAGAGGCTGAGGCAAGAGAATCACTTGAACCCAGGAGTCAGAGGTTGTAGTGAGCCGAGATCGCACCATTGTACTCCAGCCTGGGCATCCCAGCAAGATTCTGTCTCCAAAAAAAAAAAAGGAAGATAAGCAACATTGTTTAATTTCATGAAAAGAAACTTTAGCTGTTTGGCTGCAACTTGCAGGAAAAGTTGAAGCCAAATTTTTTCATGATATTTACAGTTATGGGCACATACATTACAACATAAAATTTTCTATCTCTTTCAAACCACCTTCATGTGAAAGAGCTCCCCATAAATAGGTCTGGAAGATGTAGCCACCCCATCACTCCCATCTTAAGGGTCAGAAATCAAGTCACTTAAGTGACTTGTCCAAGGTCACACAGGGCAACATTAGGACTTAAATCCAGTCGTTATTCTATGGCTCATGGTCTTACCTATACCAAGAAGCTGTGAGCATTTTTCAAGCTACCCCTTTCATCTCCAAAATCCCCCAACGGTCCCCCACCCCCATCTATATAATGTGGTTGGAAAAGTCCATCAAAACTCAACATTTGCAGGCAGGCACAGTGGCTCACGCCTGTAATTCTAACATTTTGGGAGGCCGGGGTAGGTGGATCACCTGAGGTCAGGAGTTCGAGACCAGCCTGGCCAACATGGTGAAACCCAGTCTCTGCTAAAAAAAATATCAAAATTACCCAGGCGTGGTGGCGGGCACCTGTAATCCCAGCTACTGGGGAAGCTGAGGCACAAGATCGCTTGAACCCAGGAGGTGGAGGTTGCAGTGAGCCTAGATTGCGCCACTGCACTCCAGTTCCGGCAAAAAACAAAACATACAAACAAAAAAAACCCCTCAACATTTGGGGCAGGGGGAGGCATTCAATGGCTTGAAAACTAAGAAGTCTCCTTTGTTTCTGCAAAGGAATGAAGGCAGAGCTTGGGCATCTTCTGAGGGTCAAACCTAACTTGCATTAACTCATTGGAAGTTGACAATCAGGCAAAAGCTAGAATTGGTCCTTAAATCCACTGATATCGACAGAGGCCAGACTTAGTGTAAAAATCCCCACTCCATTAATGTCAAATTGCTCTGAGGTGTTGGGGCCAGGGTGAGAGGGCATGGGGACAGGAGCAGGAGGTGGGCTCCATTCCCGGCAATCTGGAATAGAATATGCCCAGAGGATGCACCTCACCCTGATACTATGAGATGTAGTTATCATTTCAAGAGATTAACAAAACTCAAAGCTTTCTCCCTCGCTAAATTATCATTCTGGTAATACTTATTAAATTAATTTTGGATGGCCGGGCGCGGTGGCTCAAGCCTGTAATCCCAGCACTTTGGGAGGCCGAGACGGGCGGATCACAAGGTCAGGAGATCGAGACCATTCTGGCT
>NW_012119154.1:5464505-5474584 GCF_000951035.1 Colobus angolensis palliatus | reverse complement strand
AAAAAAAAAAAAAAAAAATTCAGGCAGTAAATTTAGTATTAAGCAGATTTTTAAGGATTAATCTCAAAAAGCTACATTTGTCAGTAACACATGTTATTGTCACATAAATAGTAATGTGGAAAGAGTGCTAGACTAGGAGTCAGGACAGTTTCTGATCAAGTCATTTCATACCCCAGGACTCAGCATTCCCATTTGTAATGGATAAGTTTCTTCTATGAAGACTTAAGGCCTTTCTTGTGACAATTTGATTCTTCTTCAGATGCCTCCTCCAATGCATACACAGATACACACAAACACACACAGATACAATACCATGACATTAAGGCTTACTAAATATTCTAGTTGCAGAGATTAGACTGTTCCATTGAGCAAGTTGATTTGCTTCCTTGATATGCCACAGTTTCCCTTCCTCTCCCCAGCCCCCACACAATATCCTGGCTCTAAACATTAATAATGGTGGCAGGGCGCGGTGGCTCATGCCTGTAATCCCAGCACTTTGGGAGGCCAGGTAGGTGGATCACAAGGTCAGGAGTTGGAGACCAGCCTGGTCAACACAGTGAAACCCCGTATCTACTAAAAATACAAAAATTAGCGAGGCGTGGCCAGGCACAGTGGCTCACGCCTGTAATACCAGAACTTTGGGAGGCAGGCGGATCACCTGAGGTCAGGAGTTCGAGACCAGCCTCACCAACACAGAGAAACCCTGTCTCTGGTGGCTCATGCCTGCAATCCCAGCTACTCGGGATCACAACATTCCACTCCAGTCTGGGCAAGAGTGAAACTCCGTCCCAAAAAAAAAAAAAAATTAGCCAGGCATGGTGGTGCATGCCTGTAGTTCCAGCTACTCAGAAGGCTGAGGCGGAAGAATCTCTTGAACCCGGGAAGCGAAGGTTGCAGTGAGCCGAGATTACACCACTACACTCCAGCCTGAGTGACAGAGTGAGAGTCTGTGTCAAAAAAAAAAAAAAAATTAGTGTGTTCTAGTGGAGGGCAGTGGCTCATGCTTGTAACCCCAGTACTCTAGGACACTGAAGTAGGAGGATCACTATCACTTGAGGCCAAGAGTTCAAGACCAGCCTGGGCAACAAAGTAAGAACCCCGCCTCCACAAAAAAATTAAAAAGAAAAATTAGCGGTTTTCAAACACACCATATAAAATGTAAACAGGGGCCAGGTGAGGTGGTTGATGCCTGTAATCCCAGCACTTTGGGAGGACAGGCAGGAGGGTGGCTTGAGCCCAGGAGTTGTAGACAAGCCTGGGCAACATGGTGCAATCCAGTCTCTACAAGAATTTTTTTTAATTAGCCAGGCTTCGTGGGATGCACCTTCTCGAGAGGTTAAGGTGGGAGGATCACTTGAGCCGGGAAGGTTGAGACAGCAGTAAGCTGTGATTGCACCACTGCACTCCAGCCTGGGTGACAAAGCAAGACTCCACCTCAAAAAAAAAAAAAAAGTTTCCAATTGCCTTCAATTGTAGGGCACTGTGCTATAAGACTATATGTCAGCTCTAATCCTTACAACACCGCAAAGAGTTACCCTCATTTTATAGACACAAAAACTGAGGCAAAGCAGAATCTAACCTAGAACCAGAGCACTCAAGCAAAGCCAAATAATTAAATGGACACTTGATTAAGACTGTCTATCAGGAATCTTACTTTTTTCCAACTATTACCCTAAACTTCCTACTCTCCTGCTCAATGCTTATCTACAACATTTCTGGAAGCATTTTCAGTACAAATCTATTGATAATCCTAAGTAACAGAAACGTCTCCCTTTGACATTGATCTCAGAGGGAACAGACCAAAATGTGGAGATACACGATCTAAACTCCTGACTTCCTTTAAGTGTCCCACACATGGTAATAATGGCTGCTGATGCCACTCATTCACAATTCTCATTTTTAAAACACCAGTGCTTAAGTAGTCATCAAATCTATACTCAGCAGCAAAACTTAAGTGCAGATTTTTTTATATAACACCATTTTAGTAATTATCCCAATCAGTCTCAAAAGTGTATGAAACGACTTCCCCAAATCCACTGGCATTTCAAGAAAAACATTTTAACTGCAAAAGGTTAAGACAAGAACAAAAAATGGCTGGCCAAACTTTCCAGAAGTAACAGCTACAGGATGCAGCAGCCAACAGATGTTTACAAAGGCTCTCATTCTCAGGGGCGCCTGACCTGACTGACCACTCAGGCTCCAAAGTCCATTCAAGGGCCCGTGGAATTCACAGGGTGTCAGAGCCAGAAGGGTATGTCCTCAGTCTACACAACTGATCTGCATCCACTTTATTCTTTTTTTGTGCCCACCGCTCTATTTAAAACCTGTTAATGTTGACAAAATGTGCTATTCTGCAGAAGCTCATATAAATGATCACAATCAAGAATTACGCCCCCTTGCAAGGCGTGGTGGCTCACGCCTATAATCCCAGCACTTTGGGAGGCTGAGGCGGGCGATCATTGGAGACCAGCCTGGCCAATATGGCGAAACCCTGTCTCTATGACAAATACAAAATTAGCCAGGCATGGTGGTGCATGCCTGTGAACCCAGCTACTTATGAGACTGGGACAGGCGAATCGCTTGAACCCAGGAGGCAGAAGGTGCAATGAGCCGAGATCAGACCATTACACTCCAGCCTGGGCAACAGAGTGAGACTCCACATCAAAAAAAAAAAAAAAAAAATTATCCCCCACCCTTCATGACAAAGGACCTCATTCCTAATAATCACAACTTCAATATGCTAACATAATTACTGAAAACAATATTTTTATTGCTAAAGACTACTACTTCTATGTGGAAAATTGTTTTTGAGTGAAATACAACTGGCTGCTAATTTTTTGTGCCAACTGATAATTTAACTACAGCTTCATTAAAAGCAAACTCACGGCCGGGTGTGGTGGCTCACGCCTGTAATTTCAGCACTTTGGGAGGCTGAGGTGGGCGGATCACGAGGTCAAGAGATTGAGACCATCCTGACCAACATGGCTAACCATCCTGGCTAACTCGGTGAAACCCCGTCTCTACTAAAAAAAATTACAAAAAAATCAGCTGGGCAGGCGCCTATAGTCCCAGCTACTCAGGAGACTGAGGCAGGAGAACGGCGTAAACTCAGGAGGCGGAGCTTGCAGTGAGCTGAGCAGAGATCAGGCCACTGCGCTCCAGCCTGGCAACAGAGCGAGACTGCGTCTCAAAAAAAAAAACAAACTCACCTGGCTGGGTGTGGTGGCTCACACCTGTAATCCCAGCACTTTGGGAGGCCAAGCTGGGTGGATCACTTGAAGTCAGGAGTTTGAGCCCAGCCTGACCAATGTGGTGCCACTACACTCCAGCCTGGGTGACAGAGCAAGACTCCCTCTCAAAAAAAAAAAAAAACCAGAACTCACCTGATGGGAATTAAAGTTCAGGTTAGGAACCATCTAAAGTTCAGATTAGAAAATCTACAGTAAGGATGACCAAAAAAACTATTAGCCTAAGTAAGGATGACCAAAAAAACTATTAGCCTAAGTCTAATATGAGTATCTCTGAAACTCAGGTTTGGGAGTTTGTTTTTGCTTTTGAGACATAGCCTTGTTCTATCGCCCAGACTGGAGTGCAGTGGCACAATCCTGGCTCACTGCAACCTCCGCCTCCCAGATTCAAGTGATTTTCCTGCCTCAGCCTCACTAGCTGGGATTCGCCCGGTTAATTTTTGTAATTTTAGTAGCAAAGGGGTTTCACCATGTTAGTAGTCAGGCTGGTCTCCCACTCCAGGCCTTATGTGATCTGCCCACATCGGCCTCCCAAAGTGCTGGGATTACAGGCATAAGCCACCGCACCCCCCCTGGATGGCAGTTGAGTGGGATCGTCCCCCATTTCATTTCATTCTACCTTCGAAGCCAGTTGTAAGTAAACTGCATTTATCTACACCATGAGGAAGGCAAGAAATGGCATGGGAGAGGCAAAGATTTACTTTGGAATATAGTTTAAGTCAAACAGCTTCAAATGTAAAGGGACACCACTAGGCCCCCTACTCCTCCCACTTTTTAGGTTGACAAGTCAGAGTCTTGTCAATCAAAACACTCAATCTGGTTTCAGCCAACTCAGTTTGTGAGTATAGACAAAACCTCAAAAGGAGGGGAATAATTTAGTATTGAACAAGTAGGAGGTCACATCAGCTTCAGAGGAAAGATGGATCAAGCTTACTTTTGCAGGCCACAATGCATGAAAGGTCAAAGAAGAAAAGCGGTAACAGGGTAGGCTTCAGTGGGTGGCATCTTGCTCCCTTAAGGCAACTGTAATTCTTTATCATTATCTTTCTCTTGCTCTCTTCCAAAATGGCAGAGATAGCAAAAACAGCCTTAGTGAGCCAGGCCTTTAACCTTTTTTAGTTTTATGGGTGGGAGTGGGAGAACGGGGAAGCAGTATTTTGAAACTGCCTGCATAGTATAGAATTCATCTCACCCTTTTGCCTAAGTGTCAAAACTGACACTGAAATGGTCCTTTACTTGCTAAGAATGAATACAGACAAAATAAACCCTGCCCTGTGTGGAGAACCGGACAGAGAAATGGCAAACCATGTGACTTTTAGCAACAGAAATAACTCGGAGGGGGTTAAATTTTAGATCTACAGTATTAATGAAAATTCCTCTTGACCCAGAAAAACTTACAAACACGTTTTACCCTGGCAAACCACTTCAAAAAGCATTTTAGCCATTTCACCTCACTGACAGCTTCCACAAGAGCTAACTCCCTTACTATACATGCAGGATTTTTAGTTATCTTTTTCAGTAAAAAGACAAAAAGTCCAATTATGCTCATAATTTTACATGTGAGGAGAAAGTTACATCCATATTAAGTAGTACTTGAGGAAACTACACATTTTAACCTCCTGAGATCCTTCTAGAAAATAACTAACGGCCAGGCACAGTGGCTCACACCTGAATCCCAGCACTTTGGTAGGTCGAGGCAGGCAGAGCACCTTGAGGTCAGGAGCTCAAGACCAGCCTAGCCAACATGGCGACCCCTCGGCTCACCGCAACCTCCGCCTCCTGGGTTTCCCCATTTCAAGCACACCTATTTCACTTTGAAAACAATGTTGGCTGGGCGCAGTGGCTCACGCCTGTAATCCCAGCACTTTGGGAGGCCGAGGCGGTTGGATCACGAGGTCAGGAGATGGAGACCATCCTGGCTAACACGGTGAAACCCCCTCTCCACTAAAAATACAAAAAAATTAGCCGTGCCGCCTGGTGACGGGCGCCTGTAGTCCCAGCTACTCGGGAGGCTGAGACAGTAGAATGGCGTAAACCCGGGAGGCGGAGCTTGCAGTGAGCCGAGATGGCGCCACTGCACTCCAGCCTGGGTGACAGAGTGAGACTTCATCTCAAAAAAAAAAAAAAGAAAAAAGAAAACAATGTCAATGATGAAGAACAAATACTATTGTCAAATGAAGACCTGGCAGTCTAAAAAAAGTAACCGTTTTGTTCCCAAATATCTTGTTTTCCAAAATGTATATTCCTAGAATTGGAAATTAAAATCTTGTATCAAATCTATGCAATCCCCAAATCACTATAGTTTATCTTTCCAAAGGAAGGAAACTGAACAAATAATCACAAAAGGTTTCCCAGACAGTGCTGATACCACAACAGCCTCCATATTACTAGCACAGTTCATGACACGTTGTGCCTTCAAGGCAACCTCATCAGTACAGGCTTGCCAAACTAGCCAGGGCCCCCACTTCCTGAGGGTCCATGTTGAAAAATCCATTCCTATGCACTTTAGTGGAAATAGCTTAAACCCACAAAGGCTAAACAATTAACGTATCAATAATGAACATTTCCCTCCTATATATTTTTATCAAGCATTCTCTGAATTCAATAGGCTTCCAAATGTCTACCTGCTGAACTGGATTGGATTCAAAGCAGCAACCTCTGTAACTATTTCCAAGGCACGTAAAGTTTGGTTTTCCAGCCACTAGGTGAGATGTCTGCACTCAGAAGACATATTCACCTGGTAGTGTAGAGCAGGTTGAAGGCAGGTAACAGAAATACTAGAATACCCATTTCTATTCACTTTCTCTCCTTGTCCTTACTTTAAAAAAAAAAAAAAAAGCTGTTGAAATTAATATGAATCAATCAGATTCCAATTAAAATCCCAATTTCAGCTAGAAATTCTCAAAGTTTATCATAAATTTCACCAACTTAGTTACATCTGATCACTTCTAAAGAAGGAAAAGATAGGACAGTATAAGTGGGAAATTTGTATTATGCTTTTAAAAGTATTTTGGTATGGATTTTATAATTTAAGCAAGAACATGCATATAATTTAAAAATAAGCATGCATACACTGAGTATATGCAGGCTCGAAAAAACTTAAGACTTTGGGAACGGAGAATAATATACACTGGTGCTGAATACAGGTACAGTCCCATTTATGGTGACTTGCAATATATAAAACAGAAATTCACACAACCACCGATTATTTTAGGCAGCAAACCTTGTTCCAAGAGTCTGAAGCCACTTTAAGTTTCCTGCCAGGAGACAGTCCCAGGGAGTGCTCAATGTTCAGGGTCAAATCAGGTTGGAATTCTAGAACTTTTATTTTCAGGTGGCGTTTTAAAACCCAACACAGGGACCGCATGGATACTACCAACACCTGCACCCCTTTTTCCAACCAGAGACTCCAGAAAATTCCACCCCCCACCTGCCTAACTGGGAACAATATTGCCATCCTCGGGTGGGGTGGGCTACAATGTTTTCCAGGTGGCAACAATGTCACCCCCACTGCCCCTCACCACTAGTGACAGAGGCTTTCCTGGGTTCAAACCTTGCTCAACTTCCCGCCATTCACAGAATCCTGACGCTCAGCTTAGGCACAGAACACACCCAGGATTTCTGCTCCTGGTGTCGCCTCCAAGGCTGCAAAGGGCTCACGTCCTATGTGCCAAAAGCAAAACAATGCTAAAAGGCCACTTGTGAGCAGCTGGAGCATTGCTCACAACTCCCTAGTTGTGAAACTCTTCCTCCAAAACTCAAGCGAAGACCCTTCTCCATGACCAGAGGGGCCGAGAACACCCCAGCGAGTGCCTGCGGGGAGGAGGAACAGCCGCCGGCCAGGCCACGTCCCCAGAGCCGAGGCAGGCTCCTGGATGGCCGGGCGGCAGCACAGGCCCGTGGCGACTCTGCCTGCGCCCGCCTCTCCCGGGACCCGCGGCACGCAGCGGGCCCGAGGCCAGCTGTTCCGGGGACAGCGGCCTCGGATTCCCCGTCCGGATGCTGGCTGGGCCACGGAGCCTGCAGAGGTCTTTCGGACTCTGGAGGCACAGAACTAGTGAAAAGCCCCAACTATGCTGTTGAAATAAGCCAAAGAGAGTAGCAGCAAGCAAGTCTCATTATTTCGTTGAAAAACCCAAAGATTTCCAGGTTATCATCACTATGGCTTAAAGCCAATTGCTCAGACAAGACACTTCACTCGCCAATCCTAAGGAGACATTTCCAAGGGGACGCTTATGGAAGAAAGTCTCCTTGGGCGAGAGACCCTGCAGGCTGGGGGTAGGGTGTCTGGGCCTCCTTCCCAAGGTAAGGTGGCCTTAGTCACTGTAAGGAAAAGGTGCTGCTCTGAATTATTTAATGGAGCCTGTTGACAAGGGAAGTAACTCAGTTAAGGAGCTCTTCTTAAAAATGGAGGTAGACAGTATACACATTAAATAAGTGGATTTAGGCATTCAGTATACCACAGTCAAGATATAGGCCTATCATCCTCCAAATGTAAATGTCCTAAAGCTCCTTCCCAGCCAGAGGGATGTTTTTTTTAAAGGAACAATATTCTCAAACTGTTAACGTGATCACTTCCTTCAAAGAAAAGGAATTATTTAAGCTGTGGGTGGAACCGTTTACGAACCTCACTACCTGGCAGTGCTTGCTCTCCTAAACACTTGTCTTCTACTCAGAACACTGGTTTGTCACCTTTAATCTCAAATTTCTGGCGTTCTAAATCCAGGAATGAATAAAAGGGCCAAACAATTAATTTCCAAGACGTTTTTAATGAAAAGCTAAAGAGAGAAAGTAGAATCTTGCTCAAAACTGTTCAAATTTTATGTTAAGTATTAGTTACTTCAACCTGACATTGCACATGCTAAAAAGTGAATCTGAAGAGCTTCGGAGTACCTCCCACCCAGGGTGAGTGGAGAGCCTCACTTCTCAATTCACACTCCCCAATGCAGTTTGAAGGGTTTTCGAATTGTAAAAGTGAATAAATCTTTTACAAGTCTGCCAACACTGAGCATCTACTGTTTCAGTCTAAATAAAAATATAGGTGGATCTTTAACTGGAAATATAAACTGACATTTAAACTAAAAGCACCTCTCAGGAGGGAAACTCCTGGATTCAACCCCATTCTGCTCGCCCTGCATTTGATCCCAATCTGCAAGTGAACTGGCTCCATTTTTCTGTTCCTGGGATTTGGATCGGTATTTTACCTCAATCATTCATTTTTCTAAAAGTGCTTACAGAACATGAACCCATAATATGTTAAAACTAGGAGTCCATTCAAAGTTTAAAAATGAAAACTGCCCCCTAGCTTCTTACCTAGAAGGAACTCTTTAAAAGGAGATGCCCACAACAAGTAGATTAGAATTTCAACTTTTTCCCAACAGGAGAAGCCAGCTAAAGGCCATCAGGCAATGGCTCCGCCCTCCTCCCCAAATAACAGGTTAGGAGTGGAAAAGGTAGTAGCGCTGGGCTCACCTTTGCGGTGCTCGGTACCCACTCTCCAGCTCACACAGGCCATGACCCCCACAATGGTTTTTAAAGCCTCTGCAGTCTCCAGCTTACCCTATCAAGACTTTCACCCACACCCTCTCTCACCGGTCTACAGGTAGATCGCCTAAGTTACTGACCCCCTCCGGCACAGCCCGCTTCTCAAGACTTTTGGCCTGACTTTATTGGGTTCAGGGGAGTAGAAGATACTCGCGTAATACCAAAGGAAAGGAGAAAGGGTTCACACGGTGTGAAAAATAAGCAAAAGTTTACTCGACGGCCCAAAGGGCGAAATCAAGCCCGAGAGTTGCGATGTAGCCCTAAGACCCTTCGCACTCCGGCGTTCCAGCAGCGTACGGCTGCCTTGGTCTTTTCCAAAGAAGTCGAGGCCCTGGTTGAGCCGGGTGGATACCTCCTAACCAGGGAAACCGGTTCCTGTAGGGCTTGGAGTCCGGGCAGGCGGGCGCGGCCCAAGAGACTCAGGCGGGTGAAGGTAACGTCGTCCCCTTATTCTGCTTCTATCTCGGGGTGGAGCCGTGGGGGCCTACGAACGGCGATTTCACGCTAGAAGAGTTCAGGGGCCAGAACACGCATTTCAAACAATATAGGAAGCAGCCGCGGAGAGAGAAGGGCTTAAGACGGGGGCCCTTGGCCCTCAAAGATCCACAGACTCTCCCACTCTTACCCAACATAAGGAGGCAAGGACTACCATGCTGTCCCAGCAACAAAAAAACCAGTCTTCCCCCTCACAAGTGCGCACGTGGAAACCAGGTCTACGGAGGCACACCAACTCCACGCACTCACCCACACAACCATCTCTTCCGGGCTCACGCCCTATTTTAAAGGCAACAACCTATGAGTTTTCCAAACAAAAATCTGAAAATAAAGGAGCGCTTCTCAACACGTTGGGAGGCCTCTGGCGTGCCCGCGCCAGGAGGCCACGTCTACACAAACACACCTATCTCTTCCCAACTCATGCCTAACTGAAGACGATTGCCGCGTTTTGCCACACACAAACTAAAATCGGAAAAGGGAGGATCCCACGCTATGGGATATTTCGGGGCCCCTCGCGACACTTACTCAGAATCCACTTCCACAGACTTCCCAGGTCATGATCTACTTTGGTAGCAAGGACTGCCACGTAGCTAAAGGAAATACAAAGCAAATCCGGAGAGGGCCTCCCCCCCTCGCTATGGGACCGGCCGGGAGATCCCTGTTGAGCACACACGCAGTTATCTGGTGAACACAAACACACGCCCCACGCACTCACCTCGTCGTCGTGGTGCTGGCAGAAGCCGAGGCGCTCGGGAAACACTGAGAGGATGGAGAAGGGCGGGCCGGGAAAGG
>NW_012119154.1:5463179-5463870 GCF_000951035.1 Colobus angolensis palliatus | reverse complement strand
CGCCCCCCGACGACGTGGACGTCTGCGAGGACGACGACGACGCGGACGAGTTGGAGGAGAGCGGCGCCGGCGAGCCGCACATCTCCTTGCACAGCAAGCAGATCTGGAAATCGGTCTCGGGGAACGAAGCCATTTGCAACCTAGCCCGGAGGAGGGAGGAGACCAGAGAGGAAGAGGAGGAGGAGGAGAGAGCGGACGAGGTGGGTGGGGGAGCCACCGACTCACTCAGAAAAATGCATCGATTAGGCCTGCAATCCGGGAGCCGGCACCAGAGCAGCGCTGCCCGCTTGGCTTCGCCACGTCCGGCCCGAGCGCTGCCACCCCCGACACTGCAGACATTAAATGCCACTATCCAGCGGCAACACAGATTCCTCCGGATAACTTGGGGGCCGCGTGCCTTCCGAAGAGGGAAGACCGGAACAAGCCCCAACAGGCGAGGGGCGAGCGAGGGCAGGGAGGTCGGAAGACTCCCTGGAGCAGCTGGGGCTTCGCTTCGCGATAGCCGAAAGGAGTTCCCAAAAGGAGAGTTCGCTGTGCAGTCCCAGTCCTGGCGAGAGCAGAATTTGGTTCCACGAGTATTTGGTGCGTTGCTTTTCTTTAAACGAATCTAGTCTGTTCTTGGGAGGGGAAGGCGCCCCAAACTAGTAAAGGCGGGAGCGGCGCGTCGCCAAGCCGGTGTCTCCCCGCGCGA
>NW_012119154.1:5457981-5462879 GCF_000951035.1 Colobus angolensis palliatus | reverse complement strand
TGCCCCCGCCTCGCCTGGCCTGGGCGCTTCCCGCACGCTCCTTCCCCTTCGGCTTAGCGCGCGGGGCCGCAGGTCCCCGCGGGCCTCCCTGAATTATTCATCGGCAGGAAGATATTAGATGTACCCGCTCCGCGCGGGCCGTCGTGCAATGCTATCCGAGCTCCGCGCGCGCCCTGCGCCCCTCCTCCTCCTCACGTCCGTCCTCTCTGAAACCTTGGCAGCGAAGGGGGATCACATTTCCTTTGTCATTGGGCCATTTCACCCTCGCCTTGGTCCCCCCTCCGATCCCGAGCCTCGGGGATGGAGGCTTCTCTCAGGCGCGCTGGAATCAGTGGAACCGGCAACAGCCCCGCGCGGCGAGCTCGGGAGCCGCGTGGCCAACGCCGCCGGCTCGCGCCCGCGTCATCTTCTTTCTGAAACGAATCGCCGATCCGGACGCGGGTGGCCTCGGCCGCGCTGCGCCTACCGGGCTTTGCTCCCGCCGTGCCCCGGCCTCCTGGGGCTTTGCACAACTCCCCCAATTCGGGTTGCGTGCGCGCGCGCGCGCGCGCCCCCTCTTTCTCTGCTTTGCCGCCTCTTCCTCCTCCTCCTCCTCCTTCTCCTCTTCTCTTCAGTACGCCGGTTATTGGGACTGATCGGAATTCGGAATCCTTTTAATCTCCAAAGGAGCAAACTCACTTCCGCCCGAGTGCTGGGAGGGGGCTGGGGGAGGGGAGGCAGGGGAGGGGGCTCCAGGCAAACAGGAAACATTAGCCCTCTCTGCACGGCCCGCTTTTGTGTGCTCCCTCCCTCCTCCCTCCAACCTCCTCCCTTCTCCCGGCCGCTGGGGAGATGAACGCCCCCGGGCTTCAGTGTGACGACCTTTGAAACCTTCTGAGCGAGGAGCAGAGAACGACTCTTCCGTTTATTTAAAAAAGAAAAGATTTCATTCTGAATCCCTGGCTCAGCCCGAGACTAATATCCACTGCCTTGGAGATCTCGGTTTTTACCCACCTTTTCTTTTTTTCTTTTTACGTTTTTTAAAGGACTCTGCGTATCTGTGATCACCAAAACATCACACGGTTGTGTGCAGTTGGATGCGTGGAATTAAGCGAATCTGAATTCTGATCGGCAGAGGGGCCAGAGTTCCCTTTTGAGTTTTAATGGGACTAGGGGGAAGCAGGGGGCAGCTGTTCTGGGGAGGCGACCTGGTGATGGCCCCGCAGCCATCTGGGTGGTGCCCGAGGCCGCCTGAGCGGTTCTGGGAGAGAAACTTGCATGGCCCTGGAGAGAGACTCACTTGGAAGGGCAAGGAGGGCCAACTTACCAGGATTTAGGTAGTATCTGGCCTGGAGGCCAACGGGGTAAAAATTGTCCCCTTCTTAACACTATCTCGCTGTTAGTGATATCCTATTTAACCTGGTACAGGCAACAACCTGATGACTCTCAAAAACATCGTGTTGTGTGAGAAAGAACCCAAACACAAAAGAGTTCATACTGCGTGATTCCATTTCCAGGAAATTCTAGAACAGACAGAGCTAAGCTATGGGGAGAGGAAAAGTATCCTTGGGGGTGAGGGGGTATTGACTGGGAAAGGGCATGAAGGAACCTTCTGGGGTAGTGAAATAAAAATAGATTGCCATGTATGTACATTTGTCAAAACTTATAAATGCCATTTAAGATCTGTGCACAATTTCACTGTTTATACTTCGATAAGAAATTTTAAAAAATACCTCGGTGTCCAACCTTCATAACTATGCCTGGATCATAAAGAAGGAGACATTTTAAAATACACTACGTGGACCTCCCCAGCTCCTCTGGTTTTGCTCATTGGAATCCATGGGATGATCACCCTGGAAAGAGCCCTTAAATCAACCGAGCTAGACACATGTGCTGAAGGCCCCAGGAAGCTGCAGAAGTACCTCTCCAAAAGGATGAAGCCATCTCAGGGGCCAGGGTGCTGTCCTGTGATGGGAGCATTTCCCAGGCTGACGAAGAGCCTGGCAGCCCCACCAGGAATGCCTAAGCCCTCAGCTGTCCCCAGAGCTCCCTCCTCAGCACCTGGAGCAAAGCGAAGATCAGTGAACATTTACTGAAATGTGTAAGGAGTGAAAAATTACTGATCAAATAAAACCAAAACAGAGCCCCTCCTTTGCCAAACGAAGAAGCAAACTTTGTATAATTTAAAAATTAAAGAGGAAGCTTCTCATGCCACCATCTATTGTCTAAGCAATGTATTTCTTCCATAATTTGAGACCTGTGTGGAAACATGGAATGCTCACATGAATCAATGCACTCCTATAATTTTTTAACCATAATTTTCTACCATACTGGCCTTGCCATAGAGATGTTTCATGTAATTTTGTTTTGTTTCGTTTCTTTTCCTTTCTTTGATTGTTTTTCCTTCTCTTTTAAAAAACAAAAACAAGAGGAAAACAGATGGGGGAAGAGAATTGCCAGAAGGAAGATGGCCCCAGAGGGTCAGAGGAGGGATGGCGCAGACCTGCTGTCTCCCTCTTAGCTTGGCCCCACCCACCACCAAAAAAAAGAAAGAAAGAAAAAGAAAAGAACGATGACAAGGAAAAAAACCTCAATCGTCCTCCTGGTCCTGGTCCTAAGACTCAACATGTATTTTGAAAACGAGTAGCAGAGGTGGTGCGTCAGCTGAGCCATCACGGAGGAGCAGGAAGACTGTAACTCCAGAAAGAGGAATCAAACTTGACAGCGGTTTGTGGGTTTGTTTCCTGGGGACCATTGCTCAGAGGAAAAAAAAAAAAAAGGAAGAAAAGAGAGAGAAGTGGGGGTGAGGTTTGATTTCTCATCATGAAGTAGCTTGCTTGCTTTCTTTTCTTGAATTGACAGCACATTGCCAGGCAGCAGGCCTGTAGTGTAAATTGTTAAATTAGCACATTCCTAATTTTAACAATTTTTTAGCACCAGTAGGAAAGAGGGAAATCTTTAAATCAACTAATTTAACCCCACTTGGATAATACAGCTCATAGCTATGATTTTTTTTAGTATGGCATAGTGACAGTATTTGAATCTAATAAGGTTTTATACAGCTTATCCATGAGAAGTCAGAGCTGCACATCCAGATGAGGAGCCAAAGAAACGGTCCACTGCTATAAACTACATTGTATTAAATTTTTCATTGCCATCCTAGCTAATAAACACCCTTTGTTAGCAAAGGAGGAGGAGTGCAGGCTTCCAGTTTTTCCTCCACTCGTTTACATTTGAAAGGGAGTCTATACGCCTTCAAGAATCCTTAAATCATCTTGTATTTTAATAATCATTTTTTAAAACAAACTAAAAATACAAAAAAATTAGCCGGGTGTGGAGGCAGGCGCCTGTAATCCCAGCTATTTGGGAGGCTGAGGCAGGCGAATTGCTTGAACCCGGGACCCAGAGGTTGCAGTGAGCTGAGATTGTGCCACTGCACTCTAACCTGGGTAACAGAGCAAGACTCCGCCTCAGGAAAAAAAAGCCCTAAAATTATATAAGCAATACATTCTCACTCTTTCTTGAATTCGTCTGTAGCCATGTTTTGTATTCAAAGGTGACACTAGCTTCTGCCACTCTCAGACCTTGGGGTGGGGGGTTAGGCCACATTTCCATCTAAGCGACTCTGCATCTGCTTTCTTCATCTGATCCTTTAATTAAATATTTGATGCACCCGCTTGTTTTGATGTCAAAATTGCACCTTTCACCATCATCCTCAGGGTGCATTTAGATAACTTTTAAGTCCATAAATCATCAGAGTATTTTTTTAAACATTAAACCAACATTACATCATAATTACTATTTTGAACGATGGCAGGGGGTGAGGGGATGGGGGAGGTGGCCAGCCCAACCTACTGAATCATTGCCTGCATCCTGCCAGTTAAGGGGGGATGGAGTTCTTACACACCAGGCCAACTCCTCACTCCAGCCTGACTCTGGCCTCGGAATCATTAACAGAGTATATCAGCTGCTTTCAACAAACCTGAGTCCAGAACAGCAACATGTCAGATGATATCATGGAAGCTCTAGTCACCTAGAACTTTATAAATTAGAATAGAGAAACCCGAATTGCACATATAAAAGGTAAAAGTAAATATCTAGCTGTGGTGGTTAACTACAGAACTCAGCTAAACTAACACTTCATCTCTACTACTCTTTTTTTTTTTTTTTAGAGACAAGGTCTTACTGTGTTGCCCAGGCTGGTCTCAAACTCCTGGCCTCAAGCAATCCTCCTGCCTCAGCCACCCAAAGTGCTGGGACTACAGACTTGAGAGCTCCACCACGCTTAACTGGAGCTTTGGACAAGTTACCTAACCCTTTGGTGCCTCAAATTTTTTTTTTTTTTTTTTGAGACAGAGTCTCGCTCTGTTGCCCGGGCTGGGCTGCAATGGCCAGATCTCAGCTCACTGCAAGCTCCGCCTCCCGGGTTCACGCCATTCTCCTGCCTCAGCCTCCTGAGTAGCTGGGACTACAGGCGCCCGCCACACCTCGCCCGGCTAGTTTTTTGTATTTTTTAGTAGAGACGGGGTTTCACCGTGTTAGCCACGATGGTCTCGATCTTCTGACCTCGTGATCCGCCCGTCTCGGGCCCCAAAGTGCTGGGATTACAGGCTTGCACCACCGCGCCCGGCCTGGTGCCTCAAATTTTTAATCCATATAATGGGAATGATACAGGTACCTGACTATCAGGGTTAAATGGGTTACTAAATGTACAGTGTTTAGTATAATACCAAGCATGTGTAAGTGCTCGATAAATGTTCACTGCTTTTTGTTTATTTTGTTTTTTTTTTTTTTTTGAGATGGAGTCTCCTTCTGTCACCAGGATAGAGTGCAGTGGCACAATTTTTGCTCACTGCAACCTCTGCCTCCCAGGTTCAAGCAATTCTGTCTTAGCCTCCCAAGTGGCTAGGACTACAGGA
>NW_012119154.1:5453480-5457356 GCF_000951035.1 Colobus angolensis palliatus | reverse complement strand
CTCCAGCCCGGGGACAGAGCGAGACTCCGCCTCAAAAAAAAAAATTATCTGAGCTGGGCATGGTGGCTCACCGAGGCAGGTAGATCACCTGAGGTCAGGAGTTCGAGACCAGCCTGGCCAACATGGTGAAAACCTGTCTCTACTAAAAATACAAAAATTAGCCGGCAGTGAGCTGAGATCCAGCCACTGCACTCCAGCCCGGGCGACAGAGCGAGACTCTGCCTCAAAAAAAAAAAAAAAAAAATTATCTGAGCTGGGCATGGTGCCTCACCGAGGCAGGTAGATCACCTGAGGTCAGGAGTTCCAGACCAGCCTGGCCAACATGGTGAAAACCTGTCTCTACTAAAAATACAAAAATTAGCCGGACGTGGTGGCACACGCCTGTAATCCCAGATACTTGGGAGGCTGAGGTAGGAGAATCGCTTGAACCCAGGAGGTGGAGGTTGCAGTGAGCCGAGATCGTGCCACTGCACCCCAGACTGAATTACAGGGCAAGACCTTATCTCAAATAAATAGATAAATAAATAAATAAAGCAGAAAAATAAAAAGATATATAAATCAATATATGCTGTTAAGCCTGACCAGCTTCTTACTCCAAATGCTGCCTGATTTTGTAGCTGAAAATTTTTATGCCATTTATTCATCCTTGTTTGGCCTAATCCTGTCTTTCACTCATTCCTTGACTTCACCTGCTGTAGAATTCAAGGACTACCCTCTTACCTAGAAAAGGTAACTCAGGTGCTTAACCTGGCAGCCGAGGACCTCTCTAGTCTCAGAACTCCCTGTCCAGCATTGCTTCCTTTTTTTGTTTGTTTTTAAATTTAATTTAATTTAATTTAATTTTTTTTTTTTTTGAGAGAGTCTGCTCTGTTACCAGGCTGGAGTATAGTGGCGCGATCTTGGCTCGCTACAACCTCTACCTCCCAGGTTCAAGTGATACTCCTGCCTCAACCTCCCGAGTAGTTGAGATTATAGGCATGCACCACGATACCAGCTAATTTTTGTATTTTTAGTAGAGACGAGGTTTCACCATGTTGGCCAGGCAGGTCTCAAACTCCTGACCTCAGGTGATTAAACCGCTTCAGCCTCCCAAAGTGCTGGGATTACAGGCGTGAGCCACCGTGCCCGACTCAGTATTATTTCCATCACTCTTCCACACAAGGCCCACCTACAACCATCATATACCCAGACTCAACTGCTTAGGACCCATTATGGCTTCCTTTTTTATTTTGCATCATCATTATGATTATGATTATGATTATGATTATTAGAGACAGGGTCTCACTGTGTTGTCCAGGCTGGAGTGCACTTGTGCCATCATAGCTCTGCCTGGCAGTTCCAACTCAGCCTTTTCCCTCCTCCCAGAACATGACTACTTTGATTAATAAAGCATGGCAGAAGTAATGCTATGTCAGGTCCAGGCCTAACCTTTAAGATAATTGGCAGCTTCCACCTTGGTCTCTCATAGCCTGAGCCATGATGTAAGAAGTCTGACCTTCCTTCTAGAGAGACCACATGAAGAGGCTCAGAATCTCCACAAAGGACAGGGACCCACTGGAGCCCAGCCTCCCAGCTGTCCCTGCCAAGGTGGTAGGTGTAAGAGTGAAGCCATCTTGAAACCTCCATCCTTGAACATCCCACCCAGCCGAGCCTGTCTGAATTCCCGATCCACAAAATTGTGAAACATAATGGTATGACTGTTACTTTAAGCCACTATATTTTGGAGTCATTTGCTGCAGCACAGGAATAAATAATTGGGACATCTGTTACTCCCAGCTCTTCTTCTTTTTTTTAGACAGGTCTTGCTCTGTTGCCCAGGCTGGAGTACAATGGCACAGTCTAGGTTTACTACAACCTCCGCCTCCCAAATTCAAGTGATTCTCCTGCCTCAGCCTCCCGAGTAGCTGGGATTACAGGCGCCCACCACCACACCCAGCTAATTTTTTTATATTTTGTAGACAAGGGGTTTCACCACGTTGGCCAGGCTGGTCTCAAACCTCTGACCTCCTGATCCACCCTCCTCAGCCTCCCAAAGTGCTGGGATTACAGGCTTGAGCGACAGTGTCGGGCCACTCCCAGCTCTTTTTTAAAAACAGCTTCATTGGCCAGGCACAGTAGCTCATACCTATAATCCCAGCACTTTGGGAGGCCAAAGAAGGAGGACCTCATGGGCCCAGGAGTTTGAGACCAGCCTGAGCAACACAGCAAGACCCTTATCTCTACAAAACATTTAAATTAAAGAAAAAATTTTTAAGGCCGGGCATGGTGGCCCACACCTGTAATCCCAGCATTTTGGGAGGCTGAGGTGGGTGGATCATGAGGTCAGGAGATTGAGATCATCCTGGCCAACATGGTCTCTACTAAAAATACAAACATTAGCCAAGCATGGTTTCTGCCTCATTCTCCTGCCTCAGCCTCCTGACTAGCTGGGACTGCAGGTGCTCGCCACCACGCCCAGCTAATTTTTTGTATTTTTTGTAGACAAGGGGTTTCACCACGTTGGCCAGGCTGGTCTCAAACCTCTGACCTCCTGATCCACCCTCCTCAGCCTCCCAAAGTGCTGGGATTACAGGCTTGAGCGACAGTGTCGGGCCACTCCCAGCTCTTTTTTAAAAACAGCTTCATTGGCCAGGCACAGTAGCTCATACCTATAATCCCAGCACTTTGGGAGGCCAAAGAAGGAGGACCTCATGGGCCCAGGAGTTTGAGACCAGCCTGAGCAACACAGCAAGACCCTTATCTCTACAAAACATTTAAATTAAAGAAAAAATTTTTAAGGCCGGGCATGGTGGCCCACACCTGTAATCCCAGCATTTTGGGAGGCTGAGGTGGGTGGATCATGAGGTCAGGAGATTGAGATCATCCTGGCCAACATGGTCTCTACTAAAAATACAAACATTAGCCAAGCATGGTTTCTGCCTCATTCTCCTGCCTCAGCCTCCTGACTAGCTGGGACTGCAGGTGCTCGCCACCACGCCCAGCTAATTTTTTGTATTTTTAGTAGAGACAGGGTTTCACCACGTTGGCCAGGCTGGTCTCAAACTCCTGACCTCAGGTGATCCACCTGCCTTGGCCTCTCAAAGTGCCGGGATTATAGGCGTGAGACACCATGCCCAGCCTTTTTTTCTTTTTTTGAGACAGTCTTGCTCCATCATCTGGGCTGGAGTGCAATGACATGATCTCAGCTCACTGCAACTTCTGCCTCCTGGGCTTAAGAGATTCTCATACCTCAGCTTCCCAAGTAGCTGGGATTATAGGCATGCACCACCATGCCCAAGTAATTTTTGTATTTTTAATAGAGACGGATTTTGCCATGCTGGCCATGCTGGTTGTGAACTCCTGGCCTGATTCATCCACTTTGGCCTCCCAAAGTGCTGGGATACAAGCATGAGCCACCACACCCAACCTATTTATTTTTAAATTAAAACTTTTTTCAAGGGTTACTGAGGTGTAATCGATAAATAAAGTGTATATGAGGGCACAATGTCTTACACCTGTAATCTCAGCACTTTGGGAGGCCAAGGCAGGAGAATCTCTTGAGGCCAGGAGGTTGAGACCAGCCTGGGCAACATGGCAAGTCTCCGTCCCTACAGAAAAACAAACATATTAGCCAGGTGTGGTGGCACATGCCAATAGTATATTACTAGCAGGAGGCTGAGGTGGGAGGATCACTTGAGCCTGGGAGGTTGAGGCTACAGTGAGCTGTGATTGTGCCACTGCACTCCAGCCTGGGCAACAGAGCAAGACAATGCCTCAGAGAAAAAAACGAAAACAAGCCAGGCACAGTGGCTCACGCCTGTAATGCCAGGCCTAGGGAGATCACCTGAGGTCAGGAGTTCGAGACTATCCTGGCTAACATGGTGAAACTCCATCTCT
>NW_012119154.1:5446185-5447815 GCF_000951035.1 Colobus angolensis palliatus | reverse complement strand
CCACCATGCCTGGCTAACAACATAACATTTTGTTATGCCTACACATTGTAAGATAATTGCCACATCGGCTGGTCACGGTGGCTCATGCCTGTAATACCAGCAGTTTGGGAGGGTGAGGCAGGTGGATTGCTTCAGCCTGGGAGTTTAAGACCAGCCTTGGCAATACGGTGAAATGAAATCCTGTTTCTACAAAAAATACAAAAATTAGCTGAGCTTTGGGAGGTCGAGGAGGGCGGATCACGAGGTCAGGAGATCGAGACCATCCTGGCTAACACGATGAAACCCCGTCTCTACTAAAAATACAAAAAATCAGCTGGGCGTGGTGGTGGCCCCTGCAGTCCCAGCTACTAAGGAGGCTGATGCAGGAGAATGGGGTGAACCCAGGAGGCAGAGCTGGCGGTGAGCAGAGATCACGCCACTGCACTCTAGCCTGGGGGACAGAGCGATACTCCATCTCAAAAAAAAATAAACAAAAAATTAGCTGAGTGTGGTGGCATGCACCTGTAGTCCCAGCTACTTGGGAGGCTGAGGCAGGAGGATTGGTGGAGCCTGGGAGGTTGAGGCTGCAGTGAGCAGGGTTTGCACCACTACATTTCAGTCTGTGTGACAAAGCAAGACCCTGTCCCCCCCAAAAAAAAAAGATAATTACCACATCAAGCTAATTAACATATTAAACACTTCACATAGTTAACTTTTTGCTTTTTGTGCATGTGTGAGAACATTTAAGATCTACTCTTAGCCGGGCACAGTGGCTCATGCCTGTAATCCCAACACTTTCAGAGGCCGAGGTGGGCAGATCACAAGGTCAAGAGATCGAGACCATCCAGGCCAACGTGGTGTAAACCCTATCTCTACTAATAATACAAAAAAATTAGCTGGGCATGGTGGTACATGCCTGTAGTCCCAGGTACTCAGGAGGCTGAGGCAGGAGGATCACTTGAACCACAGGAGGTGGAGGTTGCAGTGAGCCGAGATTGTGCCATTGCATTCCAGCTTGGTGACAGAGCAAGACTCAGTTCACTCTCCACCCTCCCCCCGAAAAAAAAAAACTACTCTCTAAGCAAATTTCAACTATACAATACAGTATTATTAACTGTAATTGCCATATATTAGATCTCCAGAACTTATTCATCTTGCATGACTAAAACAGCTGTATAATAATAACTGACCAGTATCTCCCCATTTCCTCCACCCACCAGTCCCTGGCCGCTATCATTCTACATTCTGCTTCTATGAGTTCAGCTTTTTAAGATTCCACATATAAGTGACATCATGCAATATTTGTCTTTTTATTTTTACTTAGCATAATGGCTTATATCACTTATTATGGCTTACTGCACTTAGCATGTCCTCCAACTTCATCCGTGTTCCAAATGACTACATTTCCTTCCTTTTTGAGGCTCCATGGTATTCCATTCTCTGGATATACCACATTTTAAAAATGCATTTATCCTTCCACAGACATGTAGATTGATTTCATATCTTGGCTATTGTGAATAATGCTGCAATGAACATGGAAGTACAGATACCACTTCAACATACTGATTTCGTTTTCTATGGAGATACAGCCAGAAATGGGATTGCTGGATCATATGGTAGTTCTTTTCTTTTTTTTTTTTTTTTTTTGAGA
>NW_012119154.1:5442224-5445878 GCF_000951035.1 Colobus angolensis palliatus | reverse complement strand
GGATGATCTCGATCTCCTGACCTCGTGATCCGCCCGTCTCGGCCTCCCAAAGTGCTGGGATTACAGGCTTGAGCCACCACGCCCGGCGTTCTTTTGTTTTTTTTGAGACAGGGTCTCACTCTGTAACTTCAGCCTCCCAAGGAGCTAGGAGTATAGATGCGGCCGCCAGGCCCTGCTAATTTATTTTTTGTAGAGATAGGGTCTCACTGTGATTCCCAGGCTGGGCTCAAACTCCTGGACTCAAGCAATCCTTCTGCCTTGGCCTCCCAAAATGCTGGGATTACAGATATGAGCCACCATGCCCAGCTTGTGGTTCTATTTTTAATTTTTCAAGGAACTACCATAACTGTTTTCCATAACAGCTCCACCAACTCATAATCCCTCCAACAGTATACAAGGGTTCCCATCTTTGTTATCTTTTGTCTCTTTGATCATAGCCATTTTAACAAGTGTGAGGTGATATCTTATTGTGCTTTTGACTTGCATTTCCCTGATGAGTGGTGATGTATTTTTCTTTCTTTTTTTTTTTAATATGGAGTCTCACTCGCCTCACCAGGCTGGACTGCAGTGGCACAGTCTTGGCTAACTGCAACCTCCGCCTCTCAGGTTCAAGCAATTCTCGTGCATCAGCCTCCCAAGTAGCTGGGACTACAGGCACGAGCCACCATGCCCAGCTAATTTTTGTATTTTTGGTAGAGACTGGGTTTCACCATGTTGGCCAGGATGGTCTCAATCTCTTGACCTCATGATCCACCTGCCTTGGCCTCCCAAAGTGCTAGGACTACAGGTGTGAGCCACCGTGCCCAGCCAATGTTGAACATTTTTTCATACACCTATTGGCCATTTATATGTCTTCTTTTGAGGTATATCTATTTGGGTCCTTTGCCCGTTAAATTTTTTATTTTTACTGTTTTAGAGATGAGGTCTCGCTATGTTGCCTGGGTCTGCCTCAAACTCCTGGAATCAAGCAATCCTCTCACCTCAGCTTCCTAAATAGGAGGGCCTACAGGTATACACCACTGCACCTGGCTCTTTGCTGTTTTTTTTTTTTTTGAGATGTAGTTTCGCTCTTGTTGCCCAGGCTAGAGTGCAGTGGTGCAATCTCGGCTCACTGTAATCTCCACCTCCTGGGTTCAAACAATTCTCCTGCCTCAGCCTCCCAGGTAGCTAGGATTACAGGCATGTGCCACCACGCCCACTAATTTTGTATGTTTAGTAGAAACAGGGTTTTACTGTGTTTGTCAGGTTGGTCTCGAACTCCTGACCTCAGGTGATCCACCCACCTCAGCCTCCCAAAATGCTGAGATTACAGGCGTGAGCCACCGTGCCTGGCCTCTTTGCTTATTTTTTCATTGGGTTATTTGTTTTCTTGCTGTTGAGCTACTTGAGTTACTTATATATCTTAGATATTAACTCTTATCAGATGTGTGGTTTGCAAATATTTTCTCCCATGCTATAGGTTCTGTTCAACTGTGTCATAGATTTCCTTTGCTGTGCAGAAGCTTTTTAGTTTGATGCAATCCCATTTGTCTATTTTTGCTTTTGTTGCCTGTGGTTTTGGGGTCATACCCAAAAAAATCATTGTCCAGACCAATGTGAATAAGCTTTTTTTTTTTTTGAGATGGAGTCTTGCTCATCACCCAGGCTGGAGTGCAGTGGCGTGATCTCGGCTCACTGCAAGCTCCGCCTCCCGGGTTCATGCCATTCTCCTGTCTCAGCCTCCCGAGTAGCTGGGACTAGAGGCGCCTGCCAACACGCCCGGCTAATTTTTTGTATTTTTAGCAGAGATGGGGTTTCACTGTCTTAGCCAGGATGGTCTCGATCTCCTGATCTTGTGATCCACCCACCTTGGCCTCCCAAAGTGCTGGGATTACAGGCGTGAGCCACTGCGCCCGGCCGAATAAGCTTTTTCCCTATTTCTTCTTACTAGTTTTGCAGTTTTTGGTTTTATGTTTTAAGTCTTTAATCCACTTTTAGTTGATTTCTGTGTGTGCTGTAAAGGTCCAATCTCATTCTTCTGCCTGCAAACATTCACTTTTCTTGACACAATTTATTGAAGAGACTGTCCTTTTCCCATTGTGTGATCTTGGCACCTTTGTTGCAGATTAATTGAGCATAAATACATGGATCTATATCTGGGCTTTATATTATGTTCCATTGATCTATATATCTGTTTTATGCCAATACCATGCTGTTTTAATTACTATAGTTTTGCAGTATATTTTGAAATCAGGTAGTGTGATGCTTCCAGGTTTGTTCTTGTTGCTCAAGATTGTGACCAGGAGTAGTGGCTCACACCTGTAATCCCAGCTTTGGGAGGCTGAGGCAGGCAGATCACTTGAGGTCAGGAGTTCGAGAACAGCCTGGCCAACACCGTGAAACCCCATCTCTACAAAAAATACAAAAATTAGCTGGACATGGTGGTGCACATCTATAATCCCAGCTACTTGGGAGGCTGAGGCAGGAGAATCACTTGAACGCAGGAGGCAAAGGTTGCAATGAGCTAAAATTGCACCACTGCACTCCAGCCTGGGCAACAAGCAAGACTTCATCTCAAAAATAAAAAAGAAAAAAAAAAGAGATGAAAATGGAACCTAGTGCTCTGGGTGATTATGAAAATTAAATGAGATAGTGCTTTTAAAACAAAGCTGGAGGCATCATGCTACCCTGCTTCAAACAGTACTACAAGGCTACAGTAACCAAAACGGTGTGGTACTGGTACAAAAACAGACACATAGACCAATGGAACAGAATAGAAAACCTAGAAATAAAGCTGCACATCTACAACTATCTGATCTTCGACAAAGTTGATAATAACAAGCAAGAGGAAAGGACTCCCCATTCAATATATAGTGCTGGGATAACTGGTTAGCCATATGCATAAGAAAGAAAATGGATCCTTCCTTCTCAACTCAAGATGGATTAAAGACTTAAATATAAAACCCAAAACTATAAACACCCTAGAAGAAAACCTAGGAAATACCATTCTGGACACAGGCCTTGGCAAAGATTTCATGCCAAAGACTACAAAAGCAATTGTAACAAAAACCAAAGTAGACAAGTGGGACCTAATTAGGCCAAAAAGCTTCTGCACACAGAAGAAACTATCACACAGTAAACAGATAATCTACAGAATGGAAGAAAATATTTGCACAGTATACATCTGATGAAGATCTAATATCTGGAACCTATAAGGAACCTAAACAAATCAACAAGCAAAACACAACCCCATTAAAAAATGGGCAAAGGACATGAACAGACACTTCTCAAAAGAAGACATACATATGGCAAACAAGCATTAAAAAATGTTCAACATCACTAATCATTGGAGAAATGCAAATCAAAGCCACAGTGTGATACCATCTCACGTCCATCAAAATGGCTACTATTAAAAAGCAAAAAAATAGGGCCGGCCGTGGTGGCTCACACCTGTAATTGCAGCACTTTGAGAGGCCGAGGCGGGCGGATCACGAGGTCAGATTGAGACTATCCTGGCTAACATGGTGAAACCATGTCTCTACTAAAAATACAAAAAATTAGCCGGGTGAGGTGGTGGGCGCCTGTGGTTGCAGCTACTCAGGAGGCTGAGGCAGGAGAATGGCATGAACCTGGGAGGCAGAGCTTGCAGTGAGCCGAGATGGCGCCACTGCACTC
>NW_012119154.1:5440997-5441889 GCF_000951035.1 Colobus angolensis palliatus | reverse complement strand
AAAAAAAAAAAAAAAAAAAGAAAAGTGACTCTAAGTCCACTGCTTTTCCGGAACACTGGGTCAGAAGTTGTTTTTCCTCCTTGCCACCTCCCACCTTTGCTGCACTTAAGCTAGTACTCTCTTCTGAAATTAGCTGTTGGGGTAGACGGTTGTAATCGTGGCCCCCGATTTGTTCACGCCTCCCTGTATGCTTGCCTTTTGACTGTGCCCTCTCACTATGACTCTGAGAAGGGCCACATGACGTGCTGTGGCCAATGGAACAATAGCAAACATGACACAAGCAGAAGAGAATGTGGAGCTTGCCTTCTTGCTGCTATTCAGCCTATGTGATCACCTGGGCTACTTTGCTGCTAGATGAAAGACATGTGGCTCAGTTACCTCCATCTCCCCACAGACAGCTGGCCAACTAACAACTATGTGAGTGAGACCCTGCAGGAACAGCCATCCACCAGTCTGCTTGCCAACTGCCCTGAGAAGTGATTTGCCTGAGGTTACACAGTGAGGAAATGAGGCAATAAGTGAATTCATTCAATTAGTATTTATTGAGCACCTACTATATATCAGACTTTGGGAAAGCAGCAGTGAACAAAACCGTCCCAGCCGTGTAGGTGGAGACAGATAATGCACATGTAAATGAATGTGGAGCAGATTAGCCTTTAGTGATCAATGCTGTAAAGCAAAGCACAGCAAAGCCATGCTAGGCGTGGGGAGAGAGTGATAGAGTTGAGTGTGCTGTTTTTGGATGGAGAGGTCAAGGAAGGCCTGTCTGAAGAGATGACATCTGAGTAGAGACCAGAATGAAGTGAAAGATATCCATGTAGATATCTAGGTGAGAAGTGTAACAGAAAGAGGGAACCACAAATTAAAACACCCTGAGGTGTGAATATGATAG
>NW_012119154.1:5432970-5436047 GCF_000951035.1 Colobus angolensis palliatus | reverse complement strand
CTGAGGCAGGAGAATGGCGTGAACCCGGGAGGCGGAGCTTGCAGTGAGCCGAGATCGCGCCACTGCACTCCAGCCTGGGCCACACAGCGAGACTCCGTCTCAAAAAAAAAAAAAAAAAGAAATCCTAACACCCAAGGTGGGGCCTTTGGGAGGTGATCAGGTCATCAGAATGGAGCCCTCATGATCAATTAGTGCCTTTATAAGAGACCCCAGGGAGATTCCCTCACCCCTTCTGCCCTGTGAGGTTACAACGAAAACATACCTTCTTTTTTTTTTTTTTTTTGAGATAGAGTCTCGCTCTGTCGCCCAGGCTGGGGGGCGGTGGCGTGATCTCAGCTCACTGCAAGCTCCACCTCCCGGGTTCACGCCATTCTCCTGCCTGAGCCTCTGGAGTAACTGGGACTACAGGCGCCTGCCACCGCGCCCAGCGAGAAGATGCCTTGTATGAAGAAACAGGCCCTTACCAGAAACCAAATCTACTGGTACTTTATCTTCAATTTCCTAGCCTTCAGAAAGGTAAACTGTTGTTTACAGGCTACCTATTCTATGGTATTTTATTATAGCAGTCCAATCAGAATAAGAAGCTGGGACACTGACCCTCAGAACCATGAGCTGCCATAATAGAGAGGCCATGTGGAGAGTCCACATGGAGAAGTTCCGAGAATATATAACAATAGATGATTGATAGATAGATAGATAGATAGATAGATAGATAGATAGATAGATAGCCAGCCAGGGAGCCCCCAGCTATTCATGTCATCCCAACCAAGAAGCCAGACGTGAGAGTGACTCCTCTCCAGATGAGTCTAGCCTCCAGCCCTTACAGTCATCCCAGCCATCAGCTAAGACTCCAGGCATTGTGAAGATGAGACAAATATTTCTTGCTGTGCCTTCTCTCAATTCCAGACCCACAAAACCTGTGAGCAAGGTAAAATGGTGGTTGTTTTATGCAGCTCAGTTCTCAAGTGGTTTGTTAAGCAGCAATAAATAATTGAAGCATATACCATTATTACCGCCACACAAAGAAAAACTCCACTAGTTTAGTCCTCTGAAAACTTCATCCCAAATTCAGAAATATCAAGTGAAAAATGTGCCTCTTTGCCCAGCACGGTGGCTCACGCCTGTAATCCCAGCACTTTGGGAAGCCGAGGCAGGCGGATCACGAGGTCAGGTGATCGAGACCATCCTGCCTAACATGGTGAAATCCTGTCTCTACTAAAAATACAAAAAATTAGCCAGGTGTGGTGGCGGGTGCCTGTAGTCCCAGCTACTTGGAGGCTGAGGCAGGAGAATGGCATGAACCTGGGAGGCAGAGCTTGCAGTGACCTGAGATGGTGCCACTGAACTCCAACATGGGCGACAGAGTAAGACTCCATCTCAAAAAAAAAAAAAAAAGGAAAGAAAAAAAAAGAGAAAAATGTGCCTCTTCAAACTAATGAAATACACAGTGTTTTTAAAGTAGAACCCTTGCCATGCACTGTGACTCACGCCTGTAATCCCAGCACTTTGGGAGGCCGAGGCGGGTGGATTATGAGGTCAGGAGATTGAGACCATTCTGGCCAACATGGTGAAACCTTGTCTCTACTAAAAATACAAAAATTGGCTGGGCGCGGTGGCTTATGCCTGTAATGCCAACACTTTGGGAGGCTGAGGTGGGCAGATCATCTCAGGTCGGGAGTTTGAGACCAGCCTGAGCAACATGGGGAAACCCTGTCTCTACTAAAAATACAAAATTAGATGGGTGTGGGGCGCATGCCTGTAATCCCAGCTACTCAGGAAGGCTGAGGCAGGAGAGTCGCTTGAACCTGGGAGGCGGAGGTTGCGGTGAACCGAGGTCGTGCCACTGCACTCCAGCCTGGGCAACAAGGGCAAAACTCGGTCTCAAAGAAATAAAAAAAATAAAAAATAAAAATACAAAAATTAGCTGGGCATGGTGGCGCATGCCTGTAATTTCAGCTGCTTGGGAGGCTGAGGCAGGAGAATTGTGTCAGGCCTCTGAGCCCAAGCCTGCACTTATTTGTCCAGATGGCCTGAAGCAAGTGAATAATCACAAAAGAAGTGAAAATGGCCAGTTCCTGCCTTAACTGATGACATTCCACCATTGTGATTTGTTCCTGCCCCACCTTAACTGAGCGCTGAACCTTGTGAAATTCCTTCTCCTGGCTTGGAGGCTCCCCCACTGAGCACCTTGTGACACCCCGCCCCTGCCCGCAAGAGAAAAACCCCCTTTGACTGTAATTTTCCACTACCCACCCAAATCCTATAAAATGGCCCCACCTCAGCACTGGGGGTGACTCTCTTTCGGGACTCAGCCCACCTGCGCTCAGGTGAAATAAACAGCCTTGTTACTCACACAAAGCCTGTTTGGTGGTCTCTTCACACGGACGCGTGTGACATTTGGTGCCGAAGACCCGGGACAGGAGGACTCCTTTGGGAGACCATACCCCTGTCCTTGCCCTCACTCCGTGCGGAGATCCACCTATGACCTCGGGTCCTCAGACCAACCAGCCCAAGGAACATCTCACCAATTTCAAGTCGGGTAAGCAGTCTTTTTACTCTCTTCTCCAGCCTCTCTAGCTACACTTCAATCTCCCTGACCTTCCAATTGCAGTTCTTTTTCCTCTCTAGTAGAGACAAAGGAGACACATTTTATCGTGGACCCAAAACTCCGGCGCCGGTCACGGACTGGGGAAGACAGTCTTCCCTTGGTGTCTGATCACCGCGGGGACTCCTGCCTTGGTCATTCACCCACATTCCCTTGGTGGCAAGTCAATTGTGGGGACGCCTGCTTTGGCTGCTCACCCACATTGCAGCCCAGGGCTGCTCACTACACCCGCTCCTCCATGTCTTTACCCTGTCTTTTCTCTGGACTTGCCTCCTTCACTATGGGCAAACTTCCACCCTCCATTCCTCCTTCTTCTCCCTTAGCCTGTGTTCTCAAAAGCTTGAACCTCTTCAACTCTTACCTGACCTAAAACCTAAGCGTCTGGCCGGGCGCGGTGGCTCAAGCCTGTAATCCCAGCACTTTGGGAGGCCAAGACGGGCGGATCACGAGGTCAGGAGATCGAGACCGTCCT
>NW_012119154.1:5431110-5432730 GCF_000951035.1 Colobus angolensis palliatus | reverse complement strand
TGAGCTGAGATCCAGCCACTGCACTCCAGCCCAGGCGACAGAGCAAGAGTCCGTCTCAAAAAAAAAAAACCTAAGCGTCTTACTTTTTTCTGCAACACCGCTTGGCCCCAATACAAACTCGATAATGGTTCTAAATAGCCAGAAAATGGCACTTTTGATTTCTCCATTTTACAAGTCACTGCACGCCAGCCTGGCAACAGAGCGAGACGCTGTCTCAAAACAACAACAAACAAACAAACAAAAACAAAATAGAGCCCTTAGGATTTGTTGATGGGTTGGATGAAAGAAGTCAAAAGGTGAGAGTGGGGTTGACTCCAGAGATTTTTCGTGAGCATCTGGAGGTATGGTGGTACCATTTCCTGAGCCGAAGAACACTGGGGGATTGAATGTGTCAGTGCTGATACATGGACAGAAAAGACTGCCCAGTTTATGTGTGGGACTGAAAACAGCTCCCATATGGACTGCTTCTGGGTCTGGGTGCCCTCAGATCCATTCCCAGCCCTTCCCCTGGTCTGTCCTGGATCACAGCGACCCTGATCCTCAGTTATGCTCCCTCAGTTCCTGTGTCAGTTGGCTTTGGCTGGGTTTAGCCAATAGCAGGATGACAGTTGACCAGAGGATGAGAAGGGAAAAACCAGGGTATTCTCTCCTCCCTCTGCCTTGGGTAGCAACTCCCGTCTTCAGTAGTGGCTGCATCTCTTCCATGGCTCCAGTTACAGACCTGTTGTGGCTTCAGCTTCCAGCAGGTGACCTCAACCCCGGGGTTCAGGTAATATCACTTCCTCCCTTGACCCTCCAGCCTAGAAGTGGCAGTGGCTTCCTGCTCTAGCTGACCTCTTGATTCTATCACCTGTCCAACAAAATCCCCCCATTAAATCTCTCTGTTATAAATATGTAAAGTCATTTCTGTTTTCCTGGGTTGACCCTGACCATGGGACTGTAGGCTGAGGCCTCATGTGAAAGCCTGCAGGCTCAGGTGAGAAGCAAACACCTTGCACAACCCCACCTTGTGCAGACTCCCAGGCTCCAGGGTGTTTACCGTTCCCTCAGCCTTGGGATTTGCCCATTCGTGACCTGTGTGCTCATTGCCCTGTTTGTCTATAATACGTGGTTTTCACGCATCCTTGGCAATCTCCTTCTTCAAATCCTAGCTCAAACTAGCCTCTTCGAAGCCTTTCAGCGGTGACTCGCCTGCCCAGACTCCTGCCTGATGCTTTTCAGCACCCACTTTGCTTAATGTGCCCTTGTTGCTTGGCTGTTGCATACTGTCTCCTATCTCTGTGCTTTGCAGACCGTCTCGTCTACCATGGCTCACAGCTCCCTTCTCTGACTCCTACTCAGCCTTCGAAACCTACTTTCAGTGTCACATGTTGTGAGAAGTAAGTTTTTTCTGGCAGGTTCCCTCCCCAGACTGAGATGCACACTCCCATGTTTATGCTACCATCACAATTCTTGTGGACACTGCAATAATTTTGTGCATGTTGGTTTCTTGCATAAAACTGCCAGCTCCTTGGAGGCAGGAGCTAAGTCACAAACTCTGGTCTGGGAACCAGAAGTCTTCATTAACTCTTTGTTGAATGATGGCTGCTGGACACATGGATAACCACAGGTTTTCTTTTC
>NW_012119154.1:5427603-5428980 GCF_000951035.1 Colobus angolensis palliatus | reverse complement strand
ACCCGCCTCGCCTCCCAAAGTGCTGGGATTACAGGTGTGAGCCACCGCGCCCTGCCATAAAGTGTTTAAGCGCCTGGCCAGGACCCTGATATTTTTGAAGCATCTAAGCCAGTTGTTTTGTTTTCTCCCAGGTCTAAAAATGCCCCCCTAAGATTTTACCTCTCACCACGTTGTTACAAACTCTCTTCTCCAGACTTAGGGGAGGGACTCTTTGCAGGGCCTTGTAAAACCTTAAATAAACTACTCGAACAAATTCCACTTTGACCACTATCTTGTTAAAATTCCTTGAAAAAGTTAACTCATTGGGCCCAAAGTACCTTAACAAAAGCCAGGCTGTACCTCTCCTAGTATTCACTCTTCCTCAAAAGGTTTTATGTGCTGTTTAATGATTTTTCACAAATAGTTTTTCTTGCCTTTAAAGTTGGATTAATTGAATTTTAATTCAGCAGAATCACTCTCTAAAGAAAGAAACACTGACCATGCAGGTGGAGTTAGGGCCACTAGCCCTCATTAAGACCTTTTTCAAGCTGAAGGGATTCTGAGGGGTGAAAAATGCAGCCGTACTGCACCCTGTAAATTCACCTCTATTTTAGATCAAAAATGTAAAAGCCCCTCTTCCTTCATAGCAAAGGAAAACCTAGTTGGCCTAAGAAAGGAAATCTACCACTTTGGCTTTGTCTGGCTCGAGCTCCTCACTCTCTCCAATTTGATTCTTGTGCCTTTGACTCAGTGGGCCTACGAACACTTCACTGTGCCCCAAGGCCCCCCTGTTAGCTCCATTTTTCTCCATTTGTTCCTGACCCTTTCGGAACTTCACTCCCACTCAAAACAAAACACAGAAAAAACTCAGCTATTAAAAGTTTTCATGAACAGCCAAACCTGGTTAAAATTTCCAAAACAAAAGAAAAAAAACATGTCGATCTGTTTCTGCTGAATCCTTTTTTTTTTTTCCAAAGGGAGTTTTGCTCTTGTTGCCTAGGCTGCAGTGCAATGGCGCGATCTCAGCTCACTGCAACCTGCATCCTGGGTTCAAGCAATTCTCCTGCCTCAGCCCCCTGAGTAGCTGGGATTACAGGCATGTGCCACCACGCCCAGCTAATTTTGTATTTTTATTTTTAGTAGAGATGGACTTCTCCATGTTGGTCAGGCTGGTCTTGAACTCCTGACCTCAGGTGATCCGCCCGCCTTGGCCTCCCAAAGTGCCTTTTTTTTTTTTTTTTTGAGATGGAGTTTTGTGCCCAGGCTGGAGTACAATGGCAGGATGTCACCTCACTGCAACCTCCGCCTCCTGGGTTCAAGTGATTCCCCTGCCTCAGTCTCCCAAGTAGCTGGGATTACAGGCGCCCGCCACCATGCCCAGCTAATTTTTGTATTTTT
>NW_012119154.1:5423858-5426798 GCF_000951035.1 Colobus angolensis palliatus | reverse complement strand
TTTTCAAAGTTTTTCACACTGTTCTCTCTCTCTTTTTTTGAGACAGAGTCTTGCTCTGTCACCAGGCTGGAGTGCAGTGGTGCGATCTCCGCTCACTGCAATCTCCACCTCCCAGGTTCAAGCAATTTTCCTGCCTCAGCTTCCAGAGGAGCTGGGACTACAGGCGCCTGCCACCACGCCCAGCTAATTTTTGTGTTTTTAGTAGAGATGGGGTTTCACCATGTTGGCCAGGATAGTCTCAATCTCTTGACCTTGTGATCCGCCCGCCTTGGCCTCCCAAAGTGCTGGGATTACAGGCATGAGCCACAGTGCCCGGCCACACTGTTCTTATGAAAAGCCAGAAGGAAGAAAAAGCCTATTCCCCCCCCACCCCCCATTCTGGGAAAGAAGGCCTGAAAACTTCAGGGGATTCAGGGAAAGTACAGGCCAGGGAAGGTTCACTCTTACCCACTCCTTACACCTGTGGCAGCTGCCATCCCTAGTGGACTGGATTTTCATAGGCAAAACCCAGAAAACCTCAGGAAGCACTCTGACAACAGCAGAGGCCATTTACTGTGTAGCCTTAGCTAAGGAAACTCTTTTCCTTCCCACTGCCCTGCAAAGTGAGCATTATTCTCATTTTACAGGTGTGGAGGCTGAGGTTCAGAGGCCAAGAAGCTTACACGCTCACGGAGCCAGGGAGTAGCAGAGCTGGGATTTGAATCCAGGAGCGTCTAATCCCAACGCTCAAGACTTTTCCGTGAACCCATCCTGCTTCCCTTCCAAGTCTGCAAGGGAGGTCTGGATACAAGAGTTCTACATGGCATTGATGGTAGCTTCTGCATTTACTTATCACTTTCACTGATCTAGTATAATACTTCCTGAGTACTAGGGACTGACTGTTTCTTGAGCTTTACAAATACAACCTCATTTAAGCTTCATTAACAGGTCTAGGGGTCTGTATCATTATCATCCTGTTTTACAAATAAGGAAATTGGCTGGACACAGTGGCTCACGCCTATAATCCCAGCACTTGGGGAGGCTGAAGCAGGCGAATTGCCTGAGCTGAGGAGTTCGAGAACACCCTGGGCAACACGGTGAAACCCATCTCTACTAAAAATACAAAAATTAGCTGGGTGTGATGGTGCGTGCCTGCAATCCCAGCTACTCGGGAGGGTGAGGCACGAGAATTTCTTGAACCCAGGAGGCGGAGGTTGCAGTGGGCCAACATAGCAAGCACCACTGCACTCTAGCCTGGGAGAGATGGAGTTTTGTGGCCAGACAGAGAGCAAGAGTCTGTCTCAAAAAAAAGGAAACTTCAGTACAGAGAGGTAAAGTAACTTGCTCTAGGTCACACAGGAAATAGTAGGGCTGGGAATTGGACCTCAGTAGTTTGGTTCTGAGAACATGTTTCCCACCTTCCCTAAAGTGCTATCCAGGAGGAGGAGGAAGCATACACGTGGATGCATCACAAAGAAATTAGAAAGCAGCAAAGTGAAAATCCAAAGTCCATGGAAAAGAACCCACCTTTTGCCTGACTTGAGTGACAGGAGCCTGTGTTGGTGGGACTCGTGCCTGGTGGTGTCATCACTGGGCCTGTGGCTAGTGTTGCTCTTCTCAGGGGGACAGCAGGAATCTTGTCCAAGTAGGCTCCTTGTCCCAACCACTTAGTGTGGCACGGGAAGAAGGCTTCTTTCTTTCTTTTTCTCTTTACTTTCTTTTTTCTGAAATGGAGTCTCACTCTGTCACCCAGGCTGGAGTGCAATGGTGCCATCTCAGCTAACTGCAACCTCTGCCTCCCAGGTTCAAGAGATTCTCTCACCTCTGCCTCCTTAGTAGCTGGAACTACAGGCACGCACCACCATGCCTGGCTAAGTTTTGTATTTTTAGTAGAGATGGGGTTTTACCATGTTGGCCAGACTGGTCTCGAACTCTTGACCTCAAGTGATCCACCCATTTAGGCCTCCCAAAGTGCTGGGATTACAGATGTGAGCCACTGTGCCTGGCAGAAGGCTTCTTTCTTTACAACCTTTCCGATCTATGCTTCTTTCCAGTCCTGCCATTAAACCAAACCCTATCTGAGATAGAGGACCTTAAAAATCTGCCCCCACCAGATGATGATGGATTAATCTCCACCTCAGGACTGCTGTCCACCCTGCATTTCACCAGATGTAAATCAAGAAAGAGCAGCCACACTAACCACTTCTCAACACCATGCTGCGTCTCCTCATCCTAACAGGGCTCCTCTAACCAGTGCTTTGACCATTGCCTGCATCTGCAGCCACCTCCCAAATCTCCCAGATTCCTCCCTTTCTGGTGTTCAGCGCTAATGAAAGCCACGATAATTAAATGGAAATTGGAGTTTCTCAACCTAGAAAACATGCCATTTTTACAAAGGGAAATTTGGATGTCTTTGTGCTTTCCTTATTGGATTGTTTTGGAAGCAGTGTGGGGACAGGAGTGCTGGGAGCTAAACAGATAGAAAAGCAAGAGCAAACTTTTAAAGATACCAGCTGGGTGCAGTGGCTCACACCTGTAATCCCAGCACTTTGGAAGGCCAAGGTGGGTGGATCACTTAAATCCAGGAGTTTGAGACCAGCCTGGCCAACATGGTGAAACCTCGTCTCTACTAAGAATACAAAAATTAGTTGGGTGTGGTGGTGCCCGCCTGTAATCCCTGCTACTCAGGACGCTGAGGCAGGAGAATCGTTTGAACCCAGGAGGCGGAGGTTGCAGTGAGCTGAGATTGTGCCACTGCCCTCCAACCTGGGTGACAGAGTGAGACCCTGTCAGGAAAGGAAAGGGAAAGGGAAAAAAGGAAAGGAGAGAGAAAGACAGAGAAAGAAGAAAAAGAGAAGAAAGAAAGAAAAGAAAGAAAAAGAAAGAAAGAAAGAAAGAAAGAAAGAAAGAAAGAAAGAAAGAAAGAAAGAAAGAAAGAAAGAAAGAAAGAAAGAAAAGAAA
>NW_012119154.1:5420606-5422983 GCF_000951035.1 Colobus angolensis palliatus | reverse complement strand
CGGCCTATTTTTATATTTTTGATAGAGACAAAGTTTCACCAAGTTTCCCAGCCTGGACTTGAACTCCTGAGCTCAAGTGATCTGCCTGTCTTAACATCCCAAAATGCTGAGATTACAGGCGTGTGCCACTGTGCCTGGCCTCAATTGTTTTCTTTTTTGTTTTGAGAGGGAGTCTCACTCTGTTGCCCAGGCTGGAGTGCAGTGGTGGGATCTGGGCTCACTGCAACCTCTGCCTCCCGGGTTGAAGCGATTATCCTGCCTCAGCCTCCCAAGTAGCTGTGATTATAGGAGCCGGTCACCTAACCCGGCTAATTTTTTTGTATTTTTAGTAGAGACAGGGTTTCACCCTGTTGGCCAGGCTGGTCCCCAACTCCTGACCTCAGGTGATCCACCTGCCTTGGCCTCCCAAAGTGCTTGCTCACAGGTGTGAGCCACCATGCCCAGCCCAAAATTCATTCTTAAAAGTCCAGTAGGGGCCGGGCCCCGTGGCTCATGCCTGTAATCCCAGCACTTTGGGAGGCCAAGGAGGGCTGATCACCTGAGGTCGGGAGTTCAAGACCAGCCTGGCCAGCACCGTGAAACCCCATCTCTACTAAAAATGCAAAAATTAGCCAGGCATGGTGGTGGGAGCCTGTAATCCCAGCTACTCGGGAAGTAGGAGAATTGCTTGAACCTGGGAGGCGGAGGTTGCAGTGAACCAAGATTGCACCATTGCACTTCAGCCTGGGCAACAAAAGTGAAACTCCGTCTCAAAAAAAAAAAAAAAAAAAAATTAGCTGGCTGTGGTGCATGGGTGACAGAACGAGACTCCAAAAAAAAAAAAATTTTTTTTTCAGTAAGAAAAGATAGATACATACATACATAAAGGGGTGTGTGTGTGAGAGAGAGAGAGAGAGAGTGAAAGAGAGGAAGCATGCTATAGTAAATGCTGTCAAAGAATCAGTTGGTGGATCTAGGACATAAAGAGGCTTTTTTTTTTTTTTGAGACAGAGTATTGCTCAGTTGTCCAGGTAGGAGTGCAAATGTGTGATCTCGGCTAACTGCAACCTCTGCCTCCGGGGTTCAAGCAATTCTCCTGTCTCAGACTCCTGAGTGGCTGGGATTACAGGCACCCACCATCATGCCCAACTAATTTTTGTATTTTTGTAGAGATAGGTTTCGCCGTGTTGGCCAGGCTGGTCTTGAACTCCTGACCTCAGGTGATTCACCCACCTCGGCCTCCCAAAGTGTTGAGATTACAGGCATGAGCCACCAGGCCCGGCCATCCATCTTTTTCTACATACTTAATATTTTTTAAAATTAAACGTTGGGGGAAAGTAAGGTAAATATTCAGAAATGCAATTCATTGTGCTTTCTAGAGAACTGATAGCAAATAAATAGGGAATCATCTTCCCCTATCCTCAAAATAATACATAACACACAGCATATTGTACATGGTATGCGGGGAGGATGTCACAACCTTGAAGGCCCTCCCATGGAAACCAGAGAACCATCAGGGCTAAGACCTGAGACTTTCCTGGCCTAACTCAAATTGCAGACAGCTCGCTGCAGCACAAGAGACTCTCCACAGTGTGATGGAACTCTTCCTTCCTTGTATTGATCTGGAACACGGCTCCTATTATCCAGTCACCTGAACCAGCCTCCTGTCCCTTTGTATCTGCCCACCTGAAATGACACTTCCTCCGTGGAGCCTGGTTTGAAGTATTGGGTCTTTGTCGTTTGTCAGTTTGGCTTGGGGCTCTTGAGCCTAGGACTGTGTGGTCATCTCCTCTTTTCTGCCCTGTACACTGGGCAAGGTATCTTGCCTAGAGCAGGCACCTGGAAGGGGTTTAAAAATATGACTGAGGCCGGCAGGGTGTGGTGGTTTACGCCTGTAATCTCAGCACTTTGGGAGGCTGAGGAGGGCGGGTCACCTGAGGTCAAGAGTTCGAGACCAACCTGGCCAACATGGTGAAACTCAGTCTCTACTAAAAACAAAAATTAGCTACGTGTGGTGGTGCACACCTGTAATCCCAGCCACTCAGGAGGCTGAGGCAGGAGAATCACTTGAACCTGGGAGGCGGAGGTTGCAATGCGCCACTACACTCCAGCCTGGGCAACAAAGTGAGACTCCGTCTCAAAAAACAATAACAACGAAAAATAAGACAAAAAAAGGTATCCACCCTTTACCTTCACCCACAAATAAAGTAGTGAAACAAATAATTAAATACTGAGACAGAATAAAATTAATTAATGGGGAAAATAGAATTAATGAAGTAAAATTAATGGGCCGGGCGCGGTGGCTCACGCCTCTAATCCCAGCACTTTGGGAGGCGGAGACGGGCGGATCACGAGGTCAGGAGATCGAGACCATCCTGGCTAACACGGTGAAACCCCC
>NW_012119154.1:5417134-5419661 GCF_000951035.1 Colobus angolensis palliatus | reverse complement strand
GCCGTGCCCTTCCTCGCTGGAACGGAGGTTGTTGTTCCAGATACAACTCAGTGTATCAGTGTCCCAAGTATGGAGTAAAACATGTTCACCTGCCCGGCAACCCCAGGGAAAGGCTATTTATCCAGAAAGTAGCTATTTGTGGCTTTAACCGGGATAAAATAAATGACGGCTGAGGACGTTTGCGGGCGGCCCCAGCCGGAGGACAGAAGTCTGCGGCCAGCCGTGCTGGGGTGGGGGAGGGCCGCGGGTGGGGACGGGGACCCGGGGCCGCTCACATGCAAATGCGGCCGGGACAATCCGGCCGGGCGCCTCTGCGCCTCCGGGAGGCCGAAGCAGGAACAAAGCATTAGCATTTTCTACATGTGAAAGGCCTGCATTCCTGGGCTGGGAGGCCGCCGGGGCGCCGCCCCCCTCTTCCCATTCACACCCGGGACCACACAGAGCGCCTCTCGCGCCAAAAGCTCCGAGGTTCGTTTCAGCTTTTCTTTTCATCCGAGCGATGCATACGAAATGTAGATATTTCCCTAAACGCCGGCTTTGACATTTAATGCGATCCTAAGTAGTCTGAAATGTGGACGGGATTAGGAGGAGGCTAGGGGCCCACAGGGACACTTGGCCAAATCCCCCTAAATCCTCCAGGACAATTGTTTGTCACCACACGGATTCCTATTGCCCCAAATGAGGGGGCTAATGAACTTCGCTGCCTCCTCCCGTCGCAGCCCCACTCCCACCCCAGAGCCTGCATTTCTGTCCGGTCCTTCCCAGGAAGAAAGGGAAGATGAATTTTTAAATTGCAAGTTTTCTGCATGGGTTTGGTTACTTTAGGCCAGGCCAAGTTGATTTGGAGGATTGACTTTGACCAGTAACTAACCCACCCGTCCCGGGCTACTATTTAACTCTCACTCCATAAAGGCGCAGAGGTCAAGGATGCTGAGGCCCTGTGAACCTTGGGCTTATGTTAATAGGCCTTCCCCACCTTGAAAGAAGTAGGGCCTGGGTGTCGTTGCCAGGCCTAGAAAGGACATGTCACCAAAAATTCTGTTTAGCAGACTTTATTGTTCACCTAGAACAATCCACACCCTGTATAATGCACAGCCTGTCTTCAAAGGTACTTACAATCCAGTAGGGGAAAGAAAACGGTCAACAAAGAACACGTCATGAAAGACATGCGCCTGCAGATTTGCCTAGTTACTATGGGGCTCAAACAAAAAAGCTTCTGGGACCAGAGTATGCCCTCAGTAAGCATGTGTGAAATGAAGAGGGGGGGCACAAGAGGAAATCCCTTGGAGGAGGTTAGGGCTATGGAGAGGCAGTGTGGAATGCCCAGGATGTTGACACATTAAAACTGGAAGGGAGAAAATTCTAGGCAGCAGAAGAGACTGAAGCAAAGCTCTGAGGGTAGGAAATGGCGACTCCTTTTAGGGGATGGCAGAGAATCCAGTGGTGGAAAAAATGGGGCATAAGGGAGGGATTAATAGCCACTAAACTGGGTGTGGTGGCTCATGCCTGTAATTCCAGCACTTTGGGAGGCCCAGGTGGGAGGATCACTTCAGGCCAGGAGTTTGAGACCAGCCTGGGCAACACAGTGAGACTGTCTCTACTTTAAAAAAAAAAAAAAAAAAAAGGATCACTTCAGGCCAGGAGTTTGAGACCAGCCTGGGCAACACAGCGAGACTGTCTCTACTTTAAAAAAAAAAAAAAAAAAAGGCTAGGTAGGAAGGGCAGAAAGAGACCTTCAGGTATCCCTGAAGCAACCCCCGGGCAGAAGCCCGAGCTGTCCTATAGGAAGTCACAGGCTGTGGCGAGGCAGAAAGGGTGGGACAGGGAATCTGAGGCAAGGAGATCTGGCACCTCTTGTCATCACAAGATGAGGTCCTGGACAAAGCAGGAAAGAACAGATGAGAACAGGATGCCACTAGGTGTTGAGCAGCCACTATGAACCAGACACCAGGCATATCAAAAGTGAAGGACTGGGCGCAGTGGCTTGCACTTGTAGTCCCAGCTACTAGGGAGACTGAGGTGGAAGGATCATTTGAACCCAAGAGTTTGAGGCCAGCCTGGACAACAGAGTGAGACTCTGTCTCAGAAAAAAAGTGAAGGAGGTGGTAATTTACCTCAAGGAGTTCCCCTCCATTCCCCACTGTCCAGCCCCAGTGCTACTGTCACATAATGTCAGTGCTTCAGGAAAGTATTTGCTTTGATATCACTTTTACACGATACAGTGAAAATTATGGTGTTTCCTTTCAAACATTTGGGAGTTCAAGGCACATTCAGCAATAGTACAATGGCCGCACCCTTAAACATCATTCTAATCCTATGAATTAGCATCCCCATTTTACAAATAAAGAAACTCAGGCACAAAGCAGCAAAGCAACTTGTTTCATATTAAATTTGTTCCAATGAGAGAACCAAGATTTGAAGCTAAACAGTCTGGCCTGGCCGGGCGCGGTGGCTCAAGCCTGTAATCCCAGCACTTTGGGAGGCCGAGACGGGCGGATCACGAGGTCAGGAGATCGAGACCATCCTG
>NW_012119154.1:5413291-5415444 GCF_000951035.1 Colobus angolensis palliatus | reverse complement strand
TTTTTTTTTTTTTTTTTTGAGACAAGTCTTGCCCTGTCGGCCAGGCCGGAGTGTAGAGGCATGATCCTGGCTCACTGGAACCTACACCTACCAGGTTCAAGTGATTCTCCTGTCTCAGCCTCCTGAGTAGCTGGGATTACAGGCACCCGCCACCACGCCCATTTAATTTTTATATTTTAGTAGAGACGGGGATTTCGCCATGTTAGCCAGGATGGTCTTGAACTCCTGACCTCAAATGATCCACCCGCCTCGGCCTCCCAAAGTGCTGGGATTATAGGCGTAAACCACCAAACCTGGCCAGAAGCCTTTTTGTACAGATAAGGTTGTTACTGGAAAGGGGTCCTGATCTAGATTCCAAGAGAATTCAGAAAGACTTCAGCCCAAGTCTGTAAAGTGAAAGCAAGTTTATTAAGAAAGTAAAGGAATAAAGCATGGCTACTACACAGCAACCCTTGGGGCTGCTGGTTGCCCATTTTTATGGTTATTTCTTGATGATGTGCTAAACAAAGGGTGGATTATTCATGCTTCCCCTTTTTAGACCATAGAACTTCCCAACGTTGCCATGGCATATGTAAACTGTCATGGTGCTGGTGGGAGTGTAGCAGTAAGGACGTCACTCTCATCGCCATCTTGATTTTGGTGGGTCTTAGCTGGCTTTTTTACTGCAACCTGTTTTATCAGCAAGGTCTTTATGACCTGTATCTTGTGCCGACCTCCTGTCTCATCCTGTGACTTAGAATCCCTTAACCACCTGGGAATGCAGCCCAGTAGCTTTCAGCCTTATTTTACCCAGCTTCCATTTAAGATGGAGTTGCTGTGGTGGTTCACACCCCTCTGACAGGGTTACCTCAGTTAGCAGAGGTGGCTTTAACAAATTGTGGCACAAAAAATAGGTGAGAAGCCTTCCTGGCTATGGGAACCAGTAAGAATCCAGACAGAGATGACGAGCTTATATTTAATTTGCTGGGCTCTGCTGACAGTAGGCAGTAGAAGGAAAAGCTGACTGCTGGAACATTAATCTGAAAACATTGAATTGGCCTCCCTTAGGATGTGCAGGGCTGTGCCAGCAACTGCAGCAGACACGGTAATGACGTCTTTGCCAGGCTTCCCTGCAGCTTAGGATGGCTCCATGACATGATGTGACAAAAGAGACGTTAAGCTGAAGGCTGCTGGGGGTTTCTAAGAAAGTTTTGTTCCAGATAGTCTCCCATCAAGATTAGCTAGTTTTTGCCCTATTTTTCTTGCCTTCAATGCTGATGTGATACTGGAACATCTTGTGACTATGGAAACAAATGCCCAAATGCTGAGGACAGTGGCATGGAAAAACAGAGCTGAGTCCTGGATGGCATCATGGGACACTAGAACCCAGGCCAGCAGCTGCCTTCGTATCCCCTTCTCAAGTGAGAGAAAAAGAATCTTTGTTTAAATCACAGATCTATTTTTTGCTAGTTGAAGTCAAATGTAGTCTTATTTAACATGGGACCTGCCCTAGCCTTACTAGGTATGTCCTGCTTCCCCATAAACAAACAGCATGCAGAGAAAGTTCTAATTTCTTGATTTCTCTAAAGATGTGTTTTTTTGAAGTACAATTCTAGGGCTTTTCCCACTTCAAAGTACCAAGACTATGTGAGTTCCTAGCAATTTATGAAGTCTGTGGACTCACTCTCCAGAAAATCCCCAGGCTAAGCAATTCTGCTCATTTGAGTGGGTCTCACAGTACTGTTGTCGGTCTGGAGTATGGGAAACCAGAGACGGCAGATTTAAACCAACAGTGCAGATTATGGGTCCTATGGGCCTACTTGGAAGGGGCTTCAAGAGGCTATCTCTGCTTTCTATGTCCACCTGTAAAGACCTACTCTGTGTAAAACACAACTGCAATGTGGCACTTGATCAATGGAGCCCCTAAATACATCCATCCCTGTTTAAGAAGGATATTCTCCCCTTCTTTGAGTCTGTTGGTAATGCCCATCTCAATCACAAATACTTGGTTCTAGTATATATCATTACCTGAGTTCTGTTTCTTATCAGCAACAGCATAATTCAGATACGCTAGGCTTGGTGGCTCACGCCTGTAATCCCAACATTTTGGGAGGCTGAGGCGGGCAGACCACCTGAGGTTGGGAGTTCGAGAACAGCCTGACCAACATGGAGAA
>NW_012119154.1:5411337-5412095 GCF_000951035.1 Colobus angolensis palliatus | reverse complement strand
AAAAAAAAAAAAAAAAATTAAAGTTTTAGAGACAGAGTCTTGCTATATTGCCCAGGCTGGTCTTGAACTCCTCAAGCGATCCTCCCGCCTTGGTATGCCAAAACACTGGGATTATAGATGTGAGCCACTGCACCCACTTGTACTGTTCTTTTCCCCCTACTTAATGTTAGTATACATCCATCCTATTGGCAAGTTTTTCAATGTCAATCCCACAACACCTAACTGTCTATTGGGAAGAAGCTATTAAATTCTTGTTTGCATTTGCAAAAGGGTTAGTAATGAACCTTGAACTGCCTGCTAACAGACTCCAGAACCTAGGAGAGTGAACAAGGCCAGTACACTGAACCCTGTTGTATTTGCACTTTTTAAGCAAATGATTCCTAACAGATCAGTTGTGTCTTTTTTTGAGACTGTCTTGTTCTGTTGCCCAGGCTGGAGTGCACTGGTGCAATCTCAGCTCACTGCAACCTCCACCTCCCAGGTTCAAGTGATTTTCCTGCCTCAGCCTCCTGAGTAGCTGGGACTACAGGCATGTGCCACCACGCCTGGCTAAGTTTTGTATTTTTAGTAGAGATGGGGTTTCACCACATTGGCCAGGCTGGTCTCAAACTGCTGACCTCAAGTGATCTGCCCACCTCAGCCTCCCAAAGTGCTGGGATTATAGGGATGAGCCACTGTGCCTGGCCCAGTTGTGTCTTCTTAACCAAATTTCTCAACACATTTTCTGGTCTTTTCAGTCATCACTAGACATAAAACAC
>NW_012119154.1:5405210-5406757 GCF_000951035.1 Colobus angolensis palliatus | reverse complement strand
GTCTCGATCTCCTGATCTCGTGATCTGCCCGCCTTGAACTCCCAAAGTGCTGGGATTATGGGCGTGAGCCACCGCGCCCAGTTTCCCAGTGATTCTAAGGTACAGCCTAGATAGAGAACTTGTTACAGGTGGGCTGTATAAAAGAAATGATCAGCTTGGAGGGTTGGTTCACATCTGTAACCCCAGCACTTTGGGAGGCCAAGGTGGGCAGATCGCCTGGGCTCAGGAGTTTGAGACCAGCTTGGGTAACATGGTGAAACCCCGTTCTCCAGAAAAAATACAAAAATTAGCTGGGCGTGGTGGCGTATGTCTGTAGTCCCAGCTACGTGGGGGGCTGAGGCAGGAGGGCTGCTTGAACCTGGGAGGTCAAGGCTGCCGTGAGCTGAGATCACGCCGCTACATTCCTGCCTGGGTGACAAAGTAAGACTCTGTCTCAAAACAAACAAAAAAAAATGAAACAATCTAGGGCAATGCATTAACCCTAATCATATCTTGAAGGAGGCTAAGTCCAGCTGGGTGCCAGGCACTTAAGACCCCTTCTTCAGCTATTAAAAAAAAGGGGAGCCTTGTAAGAGTTCCCATGGTCAACAAGGAGTTATGCCTTTGAACACTGGGTTTTCTTTGAGACAGTCTTGTTCTGAGGCCCAGGCTGGAGTGCAGTGGGGCGATTATGGCTCACTGCAACCTCCATCTCCCAGGTTCAAGCGATTCTCCTGCCTCAGCCTCCAGAGTAGCTGGGATTACAAGCATGAGCTACTATGCCCAGCCTTTTTTTATTTTTTAAAAAAGAGACAGGGTCTCACTATGTTGCCGAGGCTGGAGTGCAGTGACTGTTCACAGGCGCAATACTGCACACTATAGCCTTGAACTCTTGGCCTTAAGCAATCCTCCTGCCTCAGCCTCCAGAGTAGCTAGGACTCCATGCCTGGCTGTGACTTCATTTCTGTCCCCTTTTCTTGTTTTTTGAGATGGAGTCTCGCTCTGTTGTCCAGGCTGGAGTGCCGTGGCGTGATCTCCCTCCGCCTCCAGGATTCAAGCAATTCTCCTGCCTTAGCCTCCTGAGTAGCTGGAACTACAACTGCATGCCAACACGCCCAGCTAATTTTGTGTATTTTTAGTAGAGACAGGATTTCACCATGTTAGCCAGGATGGTCTTGATCTCCTGACCCCGTGATCCGCCTGCCTCGGCCTCCCAAAGTGTTGGGATTACAGGCTGAGTGAGCCACTGCACCCGGCCTATTTCTGTCCCTTCTAATCTCTCTCATTCATGTCTCTTTTCTACTTCATGCTATTTCATATCTAGAGCCGACAGCCTTTCTTCTAGTGAGATACATCTTGCAGATCGTATATGCCCTAGAGGCATGACCTGAATTTATGTTTGAATAAATAATTCTCAGCAAGAACTGGCTTACTGTAAAACTCATTAATATATGTGTTGAAAATACTATGGTGAGGCCGGGCGTGGTGGCTCAAGCCTGTAATCCCAGCACTTTGGGAGGCTGAGATGGGCGGATCATGAGGTCAGGAGATCGAGACCATCCTGGCTA
>NW_012119154.1:5400331-5403380 GCF_000951035.1 Colobus angolensis palliatus | reverse complement strand
TTCCAGTTACTCGAGAGGCTGAGTCAGCAGAATCTCTTGAACCTTGAACCCGGGAGGCAGAGGTTGCAGTGAGCTGAGATAGTGCCACTGCACTCTAGCCTGGGTGACAGAGCGTGACTCCATCTCAAAGGAAAAAAAAAAAAGAATTTGATGGGTCATATCTTCAAGGAAGGCAAAGTTCTGAATCTGAAGAGAAAAAAACAGACATTAAAAATCTCAGCCTTGGCTGGGCGCGGCGGCTCATGCGTGTCATCCCAGCTACTAGGATCTCAGCCTTGGCTGGGCGCGGCTGCTCATGCGTGTCATCCCAGCTACTAGGGAGGGTAAGACGGGAGGATTGCTTGAGCCCATGAGTTCGAGAGCAGCCTGGCCAACAAAGCGAGACCACATCTCCACAAAAAATTTAAAAAAATTAGTTGGGCTCAGTGGTGTGCACCTGTAGTCCTAGCTACCTGGGAGGCTGAGGTGGGAAGGCTGCTTAAGCCCAGGAGTTTGGAGGCTGCAGTAAGCTCTGATGGTACCACTGCACTCCAGCCTGGGCAACACAGTGAGACCCTGTCCCCCAACCAAAAAATTTCGGGCTCTTTGAAGGGATACAGTCCTAAACAGAGAGAATTACTCACCATTCTGCAGCTCAAGGTAGACTGCCAGCAAGATGGCCTCAGGGGGCACCTCTTTAGGATGGATCATTGAAGCCGCCTTTGCTCAAAACAGAAAGATGCCCATGAAAAACCAACAGCTTAAGATACACACTCCAAGTACATCTGCCAACCAACAAGGTAACAAATTTATTCAAGCTCATTCCCTCGTGACTTCCTAGGGACTACCTGTTTTTTTGCTGTGATGAGCCTCAGCTCCTTTTGTCTTAAAACCTACCAATTAAGCTAGATATGTAATACTCTGGATTTTGAGATGGGTGACTGGACACCCTGATACTACAATCAACCATGCAAGTCTGCTGGTGGCTTTCACAACAGACACATACAGTTGCATTTACATCAAAATCTGCAGGCCCATTTGTTTTCCTAAGTAACACCTCGGTATTATAAACTGTAAGTTGTCAATGTCAGGAATAACAATTCAAACCTAAATAGTAATACAGAAAAAATGTACCACATAGCATGTTTGGTGTCCCCATTCTTAAGGACTGAAACACAGTACAATTTAGTTCAATAAAATAATTTACTAGCTTAGGCAACATGCTGCCCTTAGATCTGAGTAAGAGCCATAGCATCGGCCAGCAGTTTCTCTCTGATCCAGTCCTGAGAAAAGAAGCCTGAACTGCTCTGGACAAAAGTGCTGAAATTACAGGTTTATTTCTTCAGTCTGGGCCTCTTTGGGCTATAGCCAAAATATTCCTCACCTTATTATCAACTTGTATTTCCCCATCTAGTTTTAGTTGCTCACTGCTTCCAGACAGCTCTGCCTCTTCTCTTAATCTAATCAGATAATGGACTTCTACAAATACTTACTGACCAGAGATGGGTATGGAGATAAGTCAGGGACTTCCCCTGATAATAAACAACCATGCAAATAACTAACAATAATCCAAACAAAGTTACATAAATACCAGGGAGAAAGGCAGTGAATGTGCTGTGAATATGGAGAGAAAAGAAGTTTCTTTCAAATAGAGCTTTGGGGTAGTAGAGGCCTGCTTTAGTCCTTGCAGGGTAGATAACTCATAGGCAGAAAATGGGGAGAAATGGTACTGAAGGTCTAGGTAGAAGCTTGAATGTGGGAGATGTTGGGGAGAACCAGAAACATGTACTAGGTTGGTTTCTGGCAGCATCAGGAGAAATCCCAGACTAGTGGGGCATCTTGCCCAGAGCACGTGCTTCTAAGAAGTTCCTCATGAATGAGGTGGGGGGGCTTTTATTCCTCTCGCCACATCACTGAGGTGTAACAACTCTTTTTAGAAAATGAAATTTTATACATCTAAGCCTAGCTTTCTAGGCAAGCTGTATAGGCAAGATCGTCTTTACACCATTTTGTGGATTTTTTTTTTGAGACGGAGTTTTGCTCTTGTTGCCCAGGCTGGACTGCAACTGCACGGTCTCGGCTCATTGCAACCTCTGCCTCCTGGGTTCAAGCGATTCTCCTGCCTCAGTCTCCTGAGTAGCTGGGATTACAGGCTCCTGCCACCACGCCCGGCTAATTTTTTGTATTTTTAGTAGAGACGGGGTTTCACCATGTTGTCCAGGCTGGTCTTGAACTCCTCACCTCAGATGATCCACCCGCCTTGGCCTCCCAAAGTGCTGGGGTTACAGACATGAGCCACTGTGCCCGGCCCATTTTATGGATACTAAAATCTCTATTTTCCATCCAAGTGGCTAGTAACACATTTTATTTACTGTTTTTTGCAATGACTAGTCTGAAGCTTTTTTTAAAATACAAGAATTCAAGACAACATCTTTATGATACTTAATGGCATTTTGCTTACTGGCTGTTCAGAATGGTTAGTAGTGGGCAGGCAACCTTGGAAACATCTACTCAGAGCCCTTTCCAACTCTTCACATCACTGTTCTTCCCTCCCAGGCAGGGTGGGCCTCCCAATTAACAAAGTTCCAGCCATTAGATTAACCTAAAAACCAAGGGACCAAAACAAGACCCCCTTCAGACCCCGAACCAGGCCTGACCCCATCTGTCTCTCCCAGCGTGGCAGCAGCCATGGCCACCTGCTGTATGAGAACCTGAGCTGGACTGTACACACTGTAACTTTAGATCAAAAGCTCTGTTTGCTGCAGTGATTGGGGTCTGGGGGCACTTTGAGAGGGGCTGTTAAACATCCTAGCCTTGCTACTGAGAAGAGTGAAACATTGTAACTCTTACTGGTTTAACTCATACACTCAATGCCTAGATAGTATCAAACATGTTACCCTGCTTGTCTGATTTGGGATCAGAAATGCTGACCAGATGTCACTAAGTTGACTAAATAGAATTTGTAGTTATTTTCCACATGGTAAAGCATCACCACTTCTAGGCACAACAAGGTTGCTTACATAAGCAGGAACCTATGTGAAAGTCACATAGGCTTTTTTTTTTTTTTTTT
>NW_012119154.1:5393277-5395016 GCF_000951035.1 Colobus angolensis palliatus | reverse complement strand
AAAAAAAAAAAAAATTTAAGTAAAATTATCAAGAAAAACTCTTCATTAAGTGTCTAGGTTAATTTACAATGCTGATCAGTTGTTTACGTTGCAAGAATATTTTTAAATCTGGGAAAGTGATATTCCAATGTTTAACAAACTGACCAGATGCCTCAAACAAAGTAACAAAAAAAAAATATAAACCTCAAACTTGTGTTGGCTGCTTTACAAGGTTCAGTTCCTCCCAGTCTGGACTCACCTGGTGGAGACACTTTCGGGCTTTGTCATATTCACTCCTCAGGCAGTAAGCGCTGCCAAGGTTGAACAGCATCACAGTCCTGGCAGAGTTGACGGAACTGGGGTAGCACTGAGGGGCCCGCTTCCCAGCTGGGGAAAAAGAGTGCAGACACCGGTGAAGAGGCTGTGCAAACAACAAGGGAGCAACCCCACCTATTGCCTTGAGGAGCCACTCAGCACAGCAGTACTCCTCAGGCAGAAAAACGAACACAGAAGATTTAGAGTCTAATTTTTGGAATGCAGGCCAGGCTACTTAAGTATCACAAAACTTCTTACTTACAGGATTCCATTGCTTCATTTTCACCTTTGTCTGATCCTACAAAAACATGAAAATAAATCTGAGGGGCAGAACAACAGAGTATATTTTCTTTTTTTTTTCCTGAGGCTCAGAAGGCAGAGGGCATATTTTCTTTCCTTTTCTTTTTTTTTTTTTTTTTGAGACACAGCCTCGCTGTTGCCCAGGCTGGAGTGCGGTGGTGCGATATCAGCTCACTGCAACCTCGACCCCCTGGGCCCAAACGATTCTCATGCCTCAGCCATCCCGCATAGCTGGGACTACAGGCACATGCCACCATGCCTGGCTAATTTTTTTGTATTGTTAGTAGAGATGGGGTTTCACCATATTAGCCAGGATGGTCTCGATCTCCTGACCTCATGATCTGTCTGCCTTGGCCTCCCTAAGTGTTGGGATTACAGGTGTGAGCCACCGCACCCAGTCTATAATTCACTTTTTGAAAAAAAGATTTACACAATTCAAAATTTAAAAGCGTGAGTATATACTGAAAAGTCTCCCGTTCTACTGCTCCAGCCATGTAATATTCATCCTGCCACCCCTACAACTAATATTCAGTTTCTTGGTGTGTCCTTTCAGAGATCTTTTATGCATGTATACAGGGTTGTATAGAAACTGTTTCACACCTTGCTGTTTTCATTTAGTATGTCTTGGACATCTTTCAATTTAGTACCTAGAGTTTATACCTGCATTGTCTTCAACTGTACAGATGCACTATTATTTATGTAAGTGATCTTTTAGACAGTTTTCCATCTTTTGGAATTTTAATAATTAAAACTGTCAAGTTACTCCTTCGTCTTTTTTTTTTTTTTTTTGGGACAGGGTCTCACTCCAGTTGCCCAGGCTGGAGTGCTGTGGCACAATCTTGGCTCACTACAGCCTTGACCTCCCAGGCTCAGGTGATCCTCCTACCTCTGTCTCCTAAGTATCTGGGACTACAGGAATGCACCACGATGCCTGGCTAATTTTTGGTATTTTTAGTAGAGCTAGGGTCTCATTATGTTGCCCAGGCTGGTCTCAACTGCTGGACTCAAGTGATCTGCCTGTCTCAGCCTCCCAGAGTGTCGGTGAGCCACTGTGCCTGGCCCCAAGTTGCTTTCTATTCTTCTGATTTGAAATTTAAACATTCTTTTTTTTTTTTTTTGAGACAGTGTCTCACTCTGTTGCCCAG
>NW_012119154.1:5385438-5387452 GCF_000951035.1 Colobus angolensis palliatus | reverse complement strand
CATGCCTGGCTAATTTTGTATTTTTAATAGAGACAGGGTTTCACCATGTTGGTCAGGCTGGTCTTGAACTCCTGACCTCAGGTGATCCGCCCACCATGGCCTCCCAAAGTGCTGGGATTACAGGCGTGAGCCACTGTGCCCAGCCAAGAGCATATTTTCTAAAAACCTAACTTTCTTTATGAAATGAAAATTTAATATAAAGCAATTTATTTACTTTTCATGTAGTGGAGATTCCATTAAAAGGTGTCAGAATGCTACCACCCCACTACCATCTCAAACCTGAGCACTAATCTTGAGTAAAGTGAATGCCGCACAGCTTAAATTATTTATTTATTTTTTTTCCAGACAGATTGTCACTCTGTCACCCAGGCTGGAGTGCAGTGGCGTGATCTTGGCTCACTGCAACCTCCACCTCCTGAGTTCAAGCGATTCTCCTGTCTCAGCCTCCTGAGTAGCTGGGATTACATGCACGCGCCACCACGTCCCAGTAATTTTGTATTTTTGGTAGAGACGGGGTTTCATTATGTTGGCCAGGCTAGTCCTGAACTCCTGACCTCAGGTGATCCGCTCACCTCGGCCTCCCAAAGTGTTGGGATTAGAGGCGTGAGCCACTACACCTGGCAATTATTAAAAAATTTAGCAATGATTTGAAACAAACTTTTCGTTCTTTCCTTATTTTTAAAATAGAGACAGGGTCTCACTAGGTTGCCCAGGCTGGTCTCGAACTCCTGGGCTCAAGTGATTCTCCTGCTACAGCCTCCCGAAGTGCTGGGATTACAGGTGTGAGCCACTGCGCCCGGCCTGAAACTGACTCTTGAATGCAGTATTTTTACACCCCTATGGATTTTAGAATCACTCCAAAGGAAAACAAATAAACAGTATCAGAACCATATTAACCATTCTAACAGTACCAGCCTTTCAAAAGTGAGAATTTAGACAATGTGACCATTAACTCTCAGGTCTACTTGGCAAACAACTGCTACAAAGTAAGTACAGACAAAAATGTGGAAAGCCGACCTAAAACTATTCTCCTCATTACCACCATGCCCTGAAATTTCCACACATCCTGAATTATGACAGGAAGGAAATGGAAACAGTGACCAGTGCCGATCAAAGGTGTCCTCATTAACCTTGGTCCTGCTCATTTGAAGAGATCCCTAAGGAGACATCAGTGACATTCTCCGGGTTCAAGTGAGTAATGGCATCAGATATTCTGTCGAGAGAGATGAGGGCTTCTGCAGCATATAAATGTCCCAAAAACCTAAAATGAAAAAACAGATTCCAAACTGAAAAGTATAACATTACAAAAATACCCAATGTAAAATAATGCTGGGTATATTATGTTATTATACATTGGATATATGTCTTAAATTTCATGTCCTTAAATTGAAATCTAAATTTATTTAGGTAAAACGAATCAACTGGCTGGGTATAGTGGCTCATGTCTTTAATCTCAACACTTCAAGAGGCCTAGGTGGGTGGACTGCTTGAGCCCAGGAGTTTGAGAACAGCGTGGGCAACATGGCAAACCCTGTCTCTACAAAAAAAAATACAAAAACTAGCTGGGTGTGGTGCCATACGCCTATAGTCTCAGCTACTCAGGAGGCTGAAATGGGAGAATCACTTAAGCCTGGGAGACTGAGGCTGCAGTGAGCGGTGATTATGCCACTGTACCTCAGCCTGAATGACAGAGTGAAACACCATCTCAAAAATAAATAAATAAATAAATAAAAATAAAGAGTTACTCGACGGGTGTAGTGGCTCACGCCAGTAATCCCAGCACTTTGGGAGGCCGAGACGGGCGGATCACGAGATCAGGAGATCAAGACCACCCTGGTTAATATGGTGACACCCCGTCTCTACTAAAAATACAAAAAATTAGCTGGGCGTGGTGGCGGGTGCCTGTAGTCCCAGCTACTAGGGAGGCTGAGGCAGGAGAATGGCGTGAACTCGGGAGGCGGAGCTTGCAGTGAGCCGAGGTGGCGCCACTGCACTCCAGCCTGGGCGACACAGC
>NW_012119154.1:5377367-5384423 GCF_000951035.1 Colobus angolensis palliatus | reverse complement strand
GAGGTCAGGAGTTTGAGACCAGCCTGACCAATATGGAGAAACCCTGTCTCTACTAAAAATACAAAAATTAGTTGGGAGTGGTGGCGCATGCCTGTAATCCCAGCTACTCGGGAGGATGAGGCAGGAGAATCGCTTGAACCCTGGAGGTGGAGGTTGTGATGAGCTGAGATCACGCCACAGCACTTCAGCCTGGGCAATAAGAGCAAATACAAAAACTAGCCAGGCACGGTGGCTCATGCCTGTGAAACTCCGACTCAAAAAAAGAAAAAAAAAAATTTGGCAGGGCATAGTGGCAGGCGCCTGCAATCCCAGCTACACAGGAGGCTGAGGCAGGAGAATCGCTTGAACCAGGGAGGCAGAGGTTGCAGTGAGCTGAGATCATGCCACTGTACTCTAGCCTAGGTTTCAAGTGACAGAGTGAAACTCTGTCTCGAAAAAAGAAAAAAAAATTAGCCGGGTGTGGTGGTGGGCTCCTGTAGTCCCAGCTACTCGGGAGGCTGAGGCAGGAGAATCGCCTGAACCCAGATAGTAGAGGTTGCAGTGAGTTGAGATTGCGACACTGCACTCTAGCGTGGGTCACAGAGACAGACTCAGTCACACACACACAAAGTCCAGTTCTCTCATAATGGCCGTATACACCACAATCTGAACACCAGCAGGAGCTGCAATTCCCAAAGTTGGTAAATTTTGAGTTAGGCAATGGTAAGGATGGAAGGTACTTTAGAGGCAACCCAAATGCCTTAAACTGAAAATTAGGATCTTCCCCATCTCCAAGCCTGAATATTGGACAAGATTTTCTTGCAGAAGAGCAGGAGCTCCCTTATATTTGAATTGTGACAAAGTTTCCTATATTGTCGAATGATTTCTTATTACTTTTTTTTTTGAGATGGAATCTCACTCTGTCACCCAGTTTGGAGTACAGTGGTACAATCTTGACTCACTGCAGCTTCTGCCTCCCAGGCTCAAGCAATTCTCGCGCCTCAGCCTCCTGAGTAACTGGGATTACAGGAGTGCGCCCCCATGCCCGGCTAATTTTTGTATTTTCAGTAGAGATGGGGTTTCACCATATTGGCAAGGCTGGTCTCCAACTCCTGACCTCAAATGATTTGCCGCGTAGGCCTCCCAAAGTGCTGGGATTACAGGTGTGAGCCACCGCACCTGGCCTTAATTACTTTTTTTTTTTTAAAAAGCACTAGGTATGTTTGGGGATCACTAAAAAGCAAGAGTAAGTAGTTATATTTTGGCATTTATAGGTATATACCTATACAATGAATGAAAGAACAACTGTTCTAATGTTATGCAGAATACTCGTGGCTTATGATAAAATTTCCAGGATCAGCATCATACAAAAATTTCAAGGGGTATGTAGTTTATTTTTATTTTTTTGAGCGGGAGTCTTGCTGTGTCACTCCGCCTGGAGTGCAATGGCGCAACCTTGGCTCACTGCAACGTCCGCTGCCCAGGCTGAAGTGATTCTCCTGTTTCAACTTCCCGAGTAGCTGGAATTATGGACGCCTGCAACCACACCTGGCTAATTTTTATATTTTTAGTAGAGATGGGGTTTTACCATGTTGGCTGGGCTGGTCTGGACCACAAATGATCTGCCTCCCTTGGCCTCCCAAAGTGCTGGGATTACAGACATGAGCCACCACATCTGGCCTGTATTTTACTCAATTTTGGTAAAAGAAAAAGATAATGTGCTTTGGAAAATTTTAGAATGACAATGATATTAATGAAGAAGTATTTGGAGCCTCACTAAAACTAGCTCCTTTTGGAATGATACAGTAGCTTGGAAAGATATTTTAAAATTCTTATTTGTCTATTTATTTTATTATTATTTTTGAGACAGAGTCATGCTTTGTAGCCTAGGCTACAGTGCAGTGGTGCGATCTTGGCTCACTGCAACTTCTGCCTCCTGGGTTCAAGCAATTCCCCTGCCTTAGCCTCCTGAGTAGCTGGGACTACAGGCACCTGCCACTATGCCCAGCTAATTTTTTGTATTTTTAGTAGAGGCGGGGTTTCACCATGTTGGCCAGGCTGGTCTTGAACTCCTGACCTTGTGATTTGCCTGCCTCGGCCTCCTAAAGTGCTGGGATTACAGGCGTGAGCCACTGTACCTGGTCCCTCAAACTAGATTTATCACATTGACCAAACTCCTTTTTTGTACAAGGTCTTCTCCCTGAGGACCTGACTTATTTGGGGAATTAAAGTGCTGCAGTGAAGCCTAGAAGTGGACACTAGAGTCCGAAGTTTTTGTCTCCTAATGCTCCGTACAGCACAAGTGAAAACATTTTCACTGCCAAGGCATGGCTTAGAAAAAGTTCGATTAAACAGCTGCTTTCCTTACAAATATATATTCCACTGGAAGAATAAAAAGAAGCAACATAAACCACAAACCAAGGAGAAACCTCAAAACAAAAGAAACCAGGGACACACAGGGCAAATCACACTTACTTAAGAGATCCTGACAGCTTGGGCTGCTGAAGAAGTTTATCTGCATGATTCAAAGCCATAAGGTTATCACCCAAAGCCAGAGCCACATAGGCACTGCAAGCAAGTATGGAGCACCTACAACACAAAAGGGAAGGGGCCGAAAATCTCATTTTAAAAATTGATAATGGTTATATTTGCTAAATAGGAAAAAAATGCCCTTTAACTGTGACAATCTGGAAACCAGGAAAGAGGAGAGGAAGCCACGGTACTAATGGTAAGAATCAGATTGATGTATAAAACAATTCTGAAGCACGGTTTGGCTATTTACATAAGTCATCTTCAGCTTTCATCCAACTGACCCACATCGCCAACAAAATAACCAAATGGATTACAATACATAGCCTGTATGTATGTATGTATGCATGCATGCAGGTATGTATGTGTGTGTATACATATTATATATAGAGAGCCTAATGAGAACTTACTTCCACAGAAGTTTGCTTTTAATAACCTAGGAATAAAGCTATAGAATCAGATCTTATTCTTTCTACATATATTTGTGATATGCTAAGAAATAATTAACTTACTAAAGCATTCATTTACTCTAAATGTTCTTTTCTCAACCAATTAAGTCTACAGTTCTTGCTAAACAATAGTATCAAGAGTAACTAAAAAATTTTATTCACACAGTTACTATTTTTCTAAATGAATACTGAAGGAAAAAAACAGGTTAAACAAACATATGTGAAGACAACATTTAAGTTACATTGATTTTGCTAAGTTGGATTGGAAATCTAAGTTTCTATAATGTTTGGTTTTCTACTTAACAGACAGCTCATTTAAAACAAGTCTGGTTAAAGACTTAACACTAATAGATCACTTGAATGTTAAACAATTGCTCCGCAAAGCAATCTTAAAATAAACGCTTGTCAAATAGAAATGAAGTCTGAATGGCGAACCACAAAAGACCTGACTCAGATACAGGGTTTTGAGTTATGTTTACAAATTACAATACACATATGTATCATTAAGTGCATTCAGGTTGTAATTTTAGTCTAAGGAAGAATGTAACCAGCATATCACCACAGAGTTTTAAAATGCTCTAAAATCTTCTGACTAGAAATGGCTCTTCTATAAAAGGCACAGCTGGGCAAATTCAAAAGTATTCTGTTTCCTCTTCACTTGCTAACTTTCGGTTCCTAGAATCTTAGAAAACTACCCTAGAATTTGGTTCCCAGAATCTTAGAAAGGCAGCCCCTCAACTCTTAATGACACAGAAAAGTAGACTGGTCCTGGAGAAGCATAAGGAAATTGAGGTTTATGCCTTATACTACCATGGGAGGGCTGAAAGACTGTCTAGTGTGGTTCCTTAACTGATGCAGAAACTGAGATGGTTCCTTAACTGATGCAGAAACTGAGACTCAAAGTGGTTAAACATAGTCTTTAACTTAGTGTGTGATTAGTTAGGACTAACATTTGACATTGTAGACTCCCAATCCGCTATTGGACTCCCATCCAATCACATTGCTTCTTTTTTTTTTTTTTTTTTTTTGAGACGGAGTCTCGCTCTGTCGCCCAGGCTGGAGTGCAGTGGCCGGATCTCAGCTCACTGCAAGTTCCGCCTCCCGGGTTCACGCCATTCTTCTGCCTCAGCCTCCCGAGTAGCTGGGACTACAGGCGCCTGCCACCTTGCCCGGCTAGATTTTTTGTATTTTTTTTAGTAGAGTCGTGATCCGCCCGTCTCGGCCCCCCAAAGTGCTGGGATTACAGGCTTGAGCCACCGCGCCCGGCCTCACATTGCTTCTTTATTAACTCACAAGACCACTTACAAAAAACACAACAGAAAAGATTCTTGTACATTGTAATTTTTCTAAGTTCTAGGCATACACAACATAGGTATTCTAACTTCTCTTTTTAAACAGGAAGAAAAGTTTAATCCAAATACAAGTTTATATTTTGTCCCTGAGTACATAATTTTAAATCTGAACCTTGTTACAGAGGATAGTAATTTGAGAGCAAGCAAGCAGTGCCACTTCCAAAGGAATTTTCCTGGCAAGCCCACTATCAATATCTCTGGCTCTTCAACAGCTGGCTTTACCACCAAGGTTGTCCCATGGCCAGTCCCTACAATGAACCCTCCCCATGAAGGAAGACTCAGGGACCAGCGGCAGGAGGCTAGTTATCTCCCATCTTCAGAAGCATGTTAGTAGTTAAGTCTGTGTGGCAAGACTGGCGACTTCATTTCTCCTTTTGGCTTATTTGTATTTTTATTTTAAAATGGCAATGACATTCATTCATTCAAGAAGTATACTGAGTAACTACAACATATCAGATATGTACTGCTTATGAACAAAAAAAGACTATTAAAGGTCTGGTCTCCATAGGCTCAAGAAGATCATTTGTGACTGGGCACAGTGGCTCACGCCTGTAATCCCAGCACTTTGGGAGGCTGAGGCAGGCAGATCACCTGAGGTCAGGAGTTCGAGACTAGCCTGACCAACATGGAGAACCTCCATCTCTACTAAAAATACAAAATTGGCCAGGTATGGTGGCACACGCCCGTAATCCCAGCTACCCGGGAGGCTGAGGCAGGAGAATCGCTTGAACCTGGGAGGCGGAGGTTGCGGTGAGCTGAGATCACACCACTGTGCTCCAGCCTGGGCAACAAGAGTGAAACTCTGTCGCAAAAAAAAAAATTAGTTCAGGGCCCACGTGAATGACAGTCACAAAATTTAATATCCTTTTTTTTTTCTTTTTCTTTTGAGACGGAGTCTTGCTCTGTTGCCTGGGCTGGAGTGTAGTGGCGCAATCTTGGCTCACCGCAACCTCTGCCTCCTGGGTTCAAACTATTCTCCCGCCTCAGCCTCCCAAATAGCTGGGATTACAGGCGCCTGCCACCATGCCCAGCTAATTTTTTGTATTTTTTAGTAGAGACAGGATTTCACTATGTTGGCCAGGCTGGTCTCAAACTCCTGACCTTGTGATCTGCCCGCCCTGGCCTCCCATCCCAAAGTGTTGGGATTATAGGCGTGAGCCACCACACCCGGCCCAATATCCATTTTCATATGTGACTCTGCCAAAGGTCAGTGTAAAACATAAGCTCCTTAAAAGCAGAAGCACACTTCTGTGGTTTCCTACAGACTAGAGCAATATCTCACATAGGCAGGAGGTGATTAATAGGTATTTGTTAAAGAAACACAGCTTTCAACATTTTAAATCTGCTTCTCCAGACCCCCACCTTTCCTGTTGGTAGGTCACTTTGCTGATGAAGCCAACTCTTTTCCAGCTCCCACAAACAGGGGACTTTTCCTGCATGATCTAGGTCCTAGAGTCTAGGACAAGACCCACTTCAGGCAGGCTTGCTGGGAAATGCCTGCCCTGGCCTCTCCCGACAGTAGGTGGGCTATTACTGCTCCAGCCCACTGTCAAACCCACTTTGGGTCCAGAAATCAGTCATGTAAGATTTGCAGCAGGATTCTGTTTCCCAGGAAGCCCAAACTATAATTACATACAATATAAAAATCTGCTTTCTTTAACTTCTGAATCAAAACAGGGTATAAAAGACTCTATAAAAAATAATCATTCAATTAAAAGTTCTCAACTGTGAATATGAAACTTTAGGGCTGACATTGTGATTAAGAGCCATCAGGATTAAGCAAGTTTCGTTGCCCAAAACTCAAACTAACATTTATGCTCCCTTCTCTTGGTGCGTTACAATCCATCCCAACTCACCTCTCATCACTCTCACACTCATCCTCCTTTTCCTCTTAGAAAACAACACCACACTCTGCACAATTCCTGCAGACTGCTAACGCTAGAAGCACACATGGCTCTACTGAGCCCCCAGAGAATCACTTTACTTTTGATAGTTACTACTTAAAATATTGTCCCCACCCCCACTTCCTCGAGTCACTGTCCAATCTGCTTTACCAATCACTCAGTGGATCTGACAGTTCATCAGACTGGAAGAACTATACCTCAAGGGAAGAGACACTAGCTTTTCCCCCCTGTGGAGGATCTGACAAAACCCCACTCTCCCCTTCACATGCTGAAGGAACTAGCTCTAGCTCCCCAGAATGCCAACCCTTGGAAAAGAAGATAAAAAAAGAAGAAGAAGAAAAAAAAAAAAGGAAAGGAAAAGAAAGGAGTAAACATTTTCTTCAAGCACCAAGTTACAACAAGCTATGCAAGACTGCGCATTAAAATTTGTCAAGCCATAGATCCTGTGAGTTAAAGAAATCTAAACCAAATATCTTAAATAGTTTAACCCTTATTAAAAAAGGCTAAAATGAGGGTAAATCCAGTCAGTCACCATTTGTCAAAGAAAAATAAATTTACAAAGTAGCTTCACGGTAAACATTTGAAAAATTTGCTTAAAAAATCCAATAATGATACAAAAAGTTACTCAGGCGTGGTGGCACATGCCTGTAATCCCAGCTACTTGGGAGGCTGAGGCAGAAGAATCACTTGAACCTCGGAGGCGGAGGTTGCAGTGAGCTGAGATCACGCCATTGCACTCCAGCCTGGGAAACAAGAGCGAAACTCTGTCTCCAAAAAAATAAATAAATAAAAATGAAAATAAAAATACAAAATCTAATAATGTAATTTTTTTTTTTTTTTTTT
>NW_012119154.1:5372604-5375039 GCF_000951035.1 Colobus angolensis palliatus | reverse complement strand
GCCTTTCAGTTTAATTTCAATCTTTGTTGAAACTACTTTAAATGTGCTCTGTTCTGGTATTATAGGATGAAGTTCCAGTTTCAAATTGTAATCCTCCCCAGAAGGAAGTTTAACCAAAGCAGGTAACTCTTTTTCTGAAAAGTCCACATTTACATCATTCTTCTGAACATTCTTGATCATAAGTGTAATGACTACTTGAGATTGACACCAGTCACATTTGATTTTTGACTGATGAGTCCAGACCTCAGATTCTGAACCATTCTGAGCTTCTTGACATCTTTTAATCCAGACACTGAAATTAGCATCTGCACTATCTAATTTTTGTCCTTCTGCAAATATTTCTAGGGCAGCAGCATAGTTTTTTTCATAATATTCACATATTCCTTTTCTCAGCACAGCAGTGGAATTATTTGGATTGAGTTCGACAGACTTCTTTGCATCAGCAACACAGTAATTCCCTAGAAGAATGTGACAATAAGCTCTTTGACACGAATATTATGCATCATCTGGTTTCTGTTCCAAAGCCTTAGTCAGCTCCTCTAACGCCGCTTGGGGGTCCTCGTCTATTACAGCATCCAAGCAGCTTTGGAAAAACCTCTGGGATGTTGCAGGTCCTGCTGCAGCTGCTGCCATCTCTCATAGTCACTGTTGCTGCCGCCGGAGCTGCTACTATCGCGGTTACCACCTCCACCATGCCCAAGGGGGAAACTTCTCAATTTTTGTATTTTTAGTAGAGAAGGGGTTTCTCCATGTTGGTCAGGCTGGTCTTGAACTCCTGACCTCAGGTGATCTGCCTGCCTTGGCCTCCCAAAGTGCTGGGATTACAGGCGTGAGCCACTGCGCCTGGCCAACTTTCAACTCTTAACAGAAGTTTAGATGTTCAATTAGTTTTTAATTTTGTCTTCCGTAAACATTTTGCTAATAACAGTTCTGTGCAAAAAGAATCTTACTGACAAACATAGTTGACATAGTCCAAATCCAACACAAATAGAAGTCTAACACAAAAAAGCCAAAAAAGTTTTATCTTTATCAAATCTAGCATCCCAAAGAACCCAGTCTTATCCTGGGCAGCAAATAAAATATAAACTCCCAGAGACTTAGCATTTTACACATGGACAGGACCTTAAGATCACCTAATCCAATTGCTTTATTTGACAGAAAAGGAAAAGGCGGCCCACAGGGGTTGAATGATTTATCCACATCAGTAGCCCTGTGTGGTTTCCACAGAATGGCTGACCACTAAATAATTTTTTTTTTTTTTTGAGACGTAGTTTCACTCTTGTTGTCCAGACTAGAGTACAATAGTGTGATCTTGGCTCACTCTAATCTCCGCCTCCTGGGTTCAAGCAATTCTCCTGCCTTGGCCTTTTCTACTAGTTGGGATGACAGGCATGCGCCACCACTCCCGGCTAATTTTGTATTTTTAGTATAGACGGGGTTTCTCCATGTTGATCAGGCTGGTCTCGAACTCCCGACCTCAGGTGATCCGCCTGCCTCGGCCTCCCAAAGTGCTGGGATTACAGTGAGCCATCCCGCCTGGCCTGAAGAATTATTTTAACCCTGGTTTGTGATCAGTCTGATCACCAGTTCACCTAAATGAGATCCTTGGAGGCAGATGTGAATCATGCCAACGTGAACACAAATTGCTGATGGTGTGAAGGAAATGTCACACAGGAAGGCTCCTTCTATGGTAGAGTTTGTTAGATGAACAAGTTTCAGGAGGACCATACTCAGTCGTAAGACTGACATGGAGCTGGATCTCTAGCAAAAGCAATATAAGATTCAAAAGATTATTAGCCACAATCCTCTTTTAGGTATGTCTTATAGGCTACAATATCACCAACGGGCTAACAACAGAAGAAATATGGTTTCTTAAGCACACTAAAACTGTCCATAATATTTATGTTATCAACCATTTGTTTGATTCATCTTCTTTTATAAACACTGGACCACAGGAGGTACCTTTTAATTGAATGGAAAATAATTCACTAAGTGTCACATTAGAGTCTGAAAGAACTAATTAAGCTTTATAATTTACACTTGTGGAATAACTTAACTGGGCTTAATTAAATTTGCTCCAAACATTTCCTTTTATCCCTTTTGTGGCCTACCATTTTAGAAATGACCAATTAAATTAAAATTTCATTTTCAGGCCAGGTGCTGTTGCTCACGCTTATAATCTCAGCACATTGGGAGGCTGACGTGGGAGAACTGCTCAAGCTCAGCAGTTTGACGCCAGCCTGGGTGATACAGCGAGACAAAAAAAAAAATTAAAAATAAGCGTAACATGGTGGTGCACACCTGTAGTCCCAGCTACTTGGGAGGCTGAGGTGGGAGGACTGCTTGAACCTGGGAGGTAGAAGCTGCAGTAAGCCAAGACTGCACTCCAGCCTGGGTGACAGAGCAAGACACTGTCTCCAAAAAAAAAAAAAAAA
>NW_012119154.1:5370287-5371694 GCF_000951035.1 Colobus angolensis palliatus | reverse complement strand
AGGGTTTCTCCATGTTGGTCAGGCTGGTCTCGAACTCTCGACCTCAGGTGATCCGCCTGCCTCGGCCTCCCAAAGTGCTGGGATTACAGGCATAAGCCACCATGCCCGGCTAATTTTTGTATTTTTAGTAGAGACAGGGTTCACCATATTGGTCAGATTGGTCTCAAACTCCTGACCTCAGGTGATCCACCTGCCTTGGCCTCCCACAGAGCTGGGATTACAGGCGTGAGTCACTGTGCCCAGCCCTTTACTTTTTTGACACAGTGTCTAGCTCTGTCATCCAGGCTGGTGTGATCTCGGCTCACTGCAGTCTCTACCTTCTGGGCCCAAGTGATCCTCCCACCTCAGTCTCCCAAGTAGCTAGGACTACAGGCGTGCACCATTATGCCCGGACTAAATTTTTTGTAGAGACAAACTCTCACTATGTTGGCCAGGCTGGTCTTCAACTCCTGGACTCAAGGGATCCTCCCACTTCAGCCTCTCAAAGTGCTGGAATCACAAGCATGAGTCACCACACCCAGCTATTTCCTTTCTTCCTCCCTTCATTTTATTTCCATAGGTATTTGGGGGAACAGGTATTTGGTTACACAAGTTCTTTAGTGGTGATGTGTGAAATTTTGGTGCACCCATCACCCGATATTTCTCTACTATTAATAAGATCCTAGTATGTCAAAAAAATGAAGTTGAACCTTATCTCTCCTCATCTATAAAAATTAACTCAAAATGAGGCAGGCCGCAGTGGGTCATGCCTGTAATCCCAGCACTTTGGGAGGCCGAGGCAGGCAGATCACCTGAAGTCAGGAGTTTGAGACCAGCGTGACCAACATGGGGAAATCTTGTCTCTACTAAAAATACAAAATTAGCCAGGTGTGGTGGCACATTCCTGTAATCCCAGCTACTCGGGAGGCTGAGGCAGGAGAATCGCTTGAACCCGAGGTGGAGGTTGAGGTGAGCCGAGATCACACCATTGCACTCCAGCCTGGGCAACAAGAGTGAAACTCCATCTCAAAACAAACAAACAAACAAACAAACAAAAAACTCAACATGGATCAAAGACCTAAATATAAGTGCTAAAACTTAGAATTCTTAGAGGAAGACATGGTAAATCCTCATGATCTTGGATTTAGTTAAGAAGTCTTAGATATGGTATGAAAAGCACAAGAAACAATGTAAGAATTAAATTTCATCAAAATGAAAACATTTATGCTTCAAAGGACACCTTCAAAAAAGTGAAAAGACAACACTCAGAATGTGAGAAGATAACTACAAGTCATATATCTGATAGTTGCATCTAGGACATATAAAGAACTCTTGGCTGGACGCATTGGCTCATGCCTGTAATCCCAGCACTTTGGGAGGCCGAGGCAGGTGGATCACCTGAGGTCGGGAGTTCAAGACCAGCCTGGC
>NW_012119154.1:5362633-5365136 GCF_000951035.1 Colobus angolensis palliatus | reverse complement strand
AATGTTTATAGGAGCATTATTCACAATAGCAAAAAGATAAATAATCCACATGTTCCATCAATGGATGAATGGATAAATAAAATGTATGTCTAGATAATGGAATCAAAAGGAATAAAGTACTGATACAAGCTACAACTTGGATGAACCCTGAAAACATTATGTGAGGAGAAAGAAGCCAGTTACAAAAGCTCACATATAGATCATTCCATTTATATGAAAGTTCAAAATAGGTAAATCTATGAAGACAGAAGGTAGATTAGTTAGGAATGAGGAAGGGGGGTGGTAATAGCTGAGTGCATAGGGTTTGTTTTTGGGGTAATAAAAATGTTCTAAAATTGCTGATGGTTGTACATACGATGAAAATAATAAAAACCATGGATTGTATACTTCTAATGGATTAACTGTATGGCATTTGAATTGTTTCAATAAAGCTTTTTTTTTTTTGAGACAGAGTCTCACTCCATCGCCCAGGCTGGAGTGCAGTGGCGTAATCTTGGCTCACTGCAACCTCTGCCTCCTGGGTTCAAGTGGCTCTCCTGTCTCAGCCTCCTAAGTAGCTGGGACTACAGTTGTACACTACACCTGGCAATTTTTTTTTTTTTGAGACGGAGTCTCGCTCTGTCGCCCAGGCTGGAGTGCAGTGGCGTAATCTTGGCTCACTGCAACCTCTGCCTCCTGGGTTCAAGTGGCTCTCCTGTCTCAGCCTCCTAAGTAGCTGGGACTACAGTTGTACACCACACCTGGCAATTTTTTTTTTTTTGAGACGGAGTCTCGCTCTGCCACCCAGGCTGGAGTGCAGTGGCTGGATCTCAGCTCACTGCAAACTCCGCCTCCTAGGTTTACGCCATTCTCCTGCCTCAGCCTCCCGAGTAGCTGGGACTACAGGCGCCCGCCAAATCGCCTGGCTAGTTTTTTGTATTTTTTAGTAGAGACGGGGTTTCACCGTGTTAGCCAGGATGGTCTCGATCTCCTGACCTCGTGATCCACCCGTCTCGGCCTCCCAAAGTGCTGGGATTACAGGCTTGAGCCACCGCGCCCGGCCTAATTTTTGTATTTTTACTAGAGATGGGGTTTCCCCAAGTTGGCCAGGCTCGTCTCAAATCCTGACCTTAGGTGATCCACCCACCTGGGCCTCCCACAGTGCTGGGAATACAGGCATGAGCCACAACACTCGCCCCCCGCCCCCGGCTAATTTTTATATTTTTAGTAGAGACGGGATTTCACCACGCTGGCCAGGCTGGTTTCAAACTCCTGAACTCAAGTGATCCACTTGCCTTGGCCTTCGAAAGTGCTATGATTACAGGTGTGAGCCACTGTGCCTGGCCACAATAAAGCTATTTTTTCTTTTCTTTTTTTTTTTTGACACAGAGTTTCACTCTTGTTGCCCAGGATAGAGTGCAATGGCACGACCTCAGCTCACTGCAACCTCTGCCTCCTGGTTCAAGCGATTCTCCTGCCTCAGCCTCCCGAGTAGCTAGCATTACAGGCATTTGCCACCACCCCTGGCTAATTTTTTTGTATTTTTAGTAGAGATGGGGTTTCTCCAGGTTAGTCAGGCTGGTCTCAAACTCCTGACCTCAGGTGATCCACCCGCCTCGGCCTCCCAAAGTGCTGGGATTACAGACGTGAGCCACCACGTTTGGCCAATAAAACTATTTTTTATTTTTGAGACAGGGTCTCACTCTGTTACCTAGGCTGGAGTGGAGTGGCGTGATCTCAGCTCACTGCAGCCTCGACCTCTAGGGCTCAAGTGGTCCTCTTGCCTTAGCCGCCCAAATAGCTGGGACTACTGGTGTGCACAATCACATTAGGCTAGTTTTTTTGTAGTTTTAATAGAGACAAGGTTTCACCATGTTTCCCAGACTGGTCTCAAACTCCTCAGCTCAAATGATCCACCTGTCTTGGCCTCCCAAAAGGCTAGAATTACAGGGGCGAGCCACCGCACCCAACCTCGATAAAGCTATTAAAAAAAAAAGGTGGCTGGGCTGGGAGTGGTGGCATGCACTTGTAGTCCCAGCTATTCGGGAGGCTAAGGCAGGAGAATCGCTTGAACCCAGGAGGCGGAGGTTGCAGTGAGCCAAGATTGCGCCACTGCATTCCAGCCTGGGCGAAAGAGCGAGACTCCATCTCAAACAAAAAAACAAAAACAGGCTGGGTGTGGTGGCTCACACCTGTAATCCCAGCACTTTGGGAGGCAGAGGTGGGCAGATCACTTGAGGTTAGATGTTTGAGATTGGCCTGGCCAAAATGGTGAAACCCTGTCTCTACAAAAAATACAAACATTAGCCGGGTGTGGCGGGCAGCTGTAATCCCAGCTACTTGGGAGGTTGAGGCAGAAGAATAATTTGAACCCGGAAGGCAGGGGTTGCAGTGAGCCAAGATTGTGCTACTGCACTCCAGTCCCGGCCAGAGCGAGACTCCATCTATCTATCTATATATAGATATATATATATAAAATATATATTTATAAATAAATAAATACCAAAAAACATATCAGAAGAAA
>NW_012119154.1:5352722-5361889 GCF_000951035.1 Colobus angolensis palliatus | reverse complement strand
GAGGCGGAGCTTGCAGTGAGCTGAGATCCGGCCACTGCACTCCAGCCTGGGCGACAGAGCGAGACTCCGTCTCAAAAAACAAAAACAAAAAAAACCTGGGAGCAGCTCTATTCAAGAGAAATATAATTAGAGCCACAGCCAACTGCAGTGGCTAACACTTGTAATTTCAATGCTTTGCGGGGGCCAAGGTGGTAAGACGGCTTGAGCCCAGGAGTTTCGCTTCAGCCCAGGAGTATAAGACTACACTGGGGCAACACAGTGAGACCCTGGCTTTACAAAAAATTAAAAAAGTAGCTAGGCATGGTGGCACGTGCCTATAGTCTCTTTTTTGTGGGGGGGCTGGGGAGGACGGAGTCTCACTCTGTCGCTGGGCTGGAGTGCAGTGGTGCAATCTCAGCTCACTGCAACCTCTGCCTCCTGCATTCAAGCAATTCTGCCTTACCCTCCCGAGGGGCTGGGACTCCATGCGCACACCACTACGCCCGCTAATTTTTGTATTTTTAGTAGAAATGGTGTTTCACCATGTTGGCCAGTATGGTCTTGATCTCTTGACCTCATGATCTGCCCGCCTTGGCCTCCCCAAGTGCTGGGATGACAGGCATGAGCCACCGAGCCCAGCCCATGCCTATAGTCTTAGTTATCCGGGAGGCTGAAGTGGGAGAATTGCTTGAGGCCAGAAGTTTGTGTATGGTATAGTGAAAGTTTGTGGTATAGTTTTTTTTTGTAAAAGACAAAAAAAAGGAAGAAATACAATTGAAGCCATAAATGTAATTTAAATTTTTCTAACAGACACGTTTAAAAAGTAACATTAAAAGAAACGCGTAAAATTATTTTTATTTTATTTTATTTTATTTATTTATTGAGATGGAATTTCACTCTTGTTGCCCAGGCTGGAGTGCAATAGCACCATCTGGGCTCACGGCAACCTCCACCTCCACATCCTGGGTTCAAGAGATTCTCCTGCTTCAGCCTCCTAATAGCTGAGATTACAGGCATGCGCCACTACACCCGCTTAATTTTTTGTATTTTTAGTACAGATAGGGTTTCACCATGTTGGCCAGGCTTATCTCAAACTCTTGACCTCAGGTGATCCACCTGCTTTGGCCTCCCAAAGTCCTGGGATTACAGGTGTGAGCCACCTCGCCTGGCCTATTATATTCATTTTTTTTTTGACATGGAGTCTTGCTCTGTCACCCAGGCTGGAGTGCAGTGGCGCAATCTCGTCTCACAGCAACCTCTGCCTCCCGGGTTCAAGTGATTCTCCTGCCTCAGCCCCCCGTGTAGCTGGGGTGGTGCCCGCCACCACACCTAGCTAATTTTTGTACTTTTGGTAGGGAGAGGGGGTTTCATCATGTTGGCCAGGCTGGTCTCAAACTCTTGAACTCAGGTGATCTGCCAACCTTGGCCTCCCAAAGTGCTGTGATTATAGGCGTAAGTCACTGCGCCCGGCCTATTTTTAATATATTTAATTTAAGCTACTATGTTTAAAATATCAATTCAACATATAATTGATTCAAAAGTTACTAATGACATAGTTTACATTTTTTTCATAGTACGTTTTGAAACCTGGTGTGTGTCTTACACTTGAACAGTGCACCTGAATTCACACTGGACACAATTCAAGGGCTTAGTAGCCCTATGTAGTGAATGGCTTGGATACTGCAGCCTTAGAATCTAAGGAATACACATTAAATACAAGTAGATAAGTATTTTCTTCTTTTTTAGTTAAGAAACCAAATTTGGCTGGGCATGGTGGCTCACGCCTGTTATCCCACACTTGAGGATCACTTGAGGTCAGGGGTTTGAGACCAGCCTGGACAACATGGTCAAACTGTGCCTCTACTAAAAATATATATATTACAGGTGCGTACCACCACACCCTAATGTTTGTATTTCTGTATTTTTAGTAGAGACAGGGTTTCACCATGTTGGCCAGGCTGGTCTCGAACTCCTGACCTCAGGTGATCCACCCGCCTCGGCCTTCCAAAGTGCTGGGATTACAGGCATGAGCCACCACGCCCAGCCCGCTTCATCTATATTTACAGCTGCTCCCATGGCTTGCATTACTGCCTGAGATCTGCCTCCTGTCAGATCAACAGCAGCATTAGATTCTCATAGGAGTGCATATCTTATCGAGAACTGTGCCTGCAAGGAATTTAGGTTGGGTGCTCCATATGAGAATCTAATACCTGATGATCTGTCACTGTCTCCCATCACCCCCACATGGGACCATCTAGTTGTAGGAAAACAAGCTCAGGGCTCCCACTGATTCTACATTATGGTGAGTCATATAATTATTTCATTATGTATTACAATGTAATAATAATAGAAATACAGTGCACAATAAATGTAATGTTTTTGAATCATCCTGAATCCACCTCCCCTGCAACCCTTTCCACGGAAAAATTGTCTACCACAATCCCGGTCCCTGGTGCCAAAAAGGTTGGGGTCTGCTGCTTAAATTGATGCATTTACATTTCTTTCCAGTCAATTCCCGCAACCACTGTTCTGATTTCTAGCAACATAAATTAGTTTTGTCTATTCAGAAAGTTTTGTTTGTCATATAAATGGTATAAATGGAATCACACAGTATATACTTCATGCAAAGGAAAAGAAGAAACAAAAATGTTTTGAGATTCATCCACGTTAACTTGTGTATTAGTAATTGGTTTTGGTTTGAGACAGGGTCTCACTTTGTCACCCAGGTTGGAGTGCATCGGTGCAACGTCAGTTCACTGTAGCTTCAAATCTACAGGGCTCAGGTGATCCTCCCACCTCAGCCTCCCGAGCAGCTGGAACTACAGACGTGCAGCACCATGCCTAGCCAATTTTTTGTACAGATGGTGTTTCACCATGTTGCCCATGCTCGTCTCAAACTCCTGGACTCAAGCAATCTGCCTGCCTGGACCTCCCAAAGCGTCGGGATTACAGACATGAGCCACTGTGCCCGACCTCATTGGTTCTTCCTTATAGCTGACTAGTATTCCAAAATACAAGTGTAATACAACTTAGGTATCCATTCTTCTACTGATGAATACCTGGGCTATGTCTAGGTTTTGTCTACCAGGAGTAAAGCTGCTATAAAATTCTTTTGTGGGCAAGTTTCTGTTTCTCTTTGATAAACATCTAGGAACAGAATCACCTTAAAATTTCAAAGTCATAGCATTTATTTAATTCCAGGGCACAGAATGTTTGTGTAAGTGTGTTATCTCCTTAACTGAATAAAACTTATGGCTTCATACAGCACTCAGTGGTTCAGAAACGGAAGCAAATTTCTAAAAGTGTCATTATATATACAGTTGGTGCTTGGAATCCACAGGTTCCAAATCTGTAGATTCAACCAACTATAAATAGAAAATATTCTAAAATATAAAAATAAAAAATAACACTACAATTTTTAAAAAATTAAAAACCAACATAGTATGACAACTGTTTATACAGCATATACAGTGCACTAGGTATTATAAGTACTCTAAAGATGACTTAAAGTATATGAGAGAGGGCTGGGTGCAGTGGCTCACGCCTGTAATCCCAGCACTTTGGGAGGCCAAGAAGGGCGGATCACTTGAGGCCAGGAGTTCAATACCAGCCTGGTCAACATGGTGAAATCCTGTCTCTACTAATAATACAAAAATTAGCCAGGCATGGTGGCACAGGCCCGTAATCCCAGCTACTTGAAAGGCTGAAGCAGGAGAATCACTGGAACCCAGGAGGCGGAGGTTGCAGTGAGCCAAGATTGAGCCACTGCACTCCATCCTGCGCGACAAGAGCGAAATTATGTCTCAAAAAAATGAAATAAAAATAAGTATATGAGAGGATGTGCATAGGTTATGTGCAATTACTACACCATTTTATATAAGAAATTTTATATCTGAGGACTGTGGTATCTGTCAGGGGCCCTGGAACCAATCCCTCAAGGATACCAAATGATGACTATGTGACTTTCTTCATCCATTATATCTCTAAGTTCATCCAAATCTTACCATTAAACTAGTTAGTTGATTTCTGAGACATTTTCCTAATTTGGGGCCACATTTTTATTTCAATTGTGAGAATATTTTTCTGAAAACTACCTTGATTTAATATAGAATCTCACAACTTCTTTAATTATTATCTGCCTTCTAAAACCATACTTGGTAACTTGGTTAGAATGAAAGTTTTTGGACTTAATTTATGTACAAATGAAAAAAAACAAAAAATACTCAAGGGGCTATGAACCCATATCATAAAAAGTGGACACTGGAAAAGTCATGCTAATTTACTGCATATCAGTTATGCTGGAAACAGAAAATGGGGCTTTGCATTGGTGTCTTGGGTATTATTGAGCCCAAGGGTCAAATATAATGGTCCATAAAAGCTAAACTATACACTAGTCACATTTTCAATAACCTAAGAGTTCAGGTCAGAAATAGATGAAATCTCGAAGAATTCCACAATCTTAAAACACAGTGCTCAGGCTCCTTACATAGAAGACAGATGGCTCCTGCCACAGAATTGCCCTTTAACACACCCAACTGCATTGTGAGCTTTATGGCTTTGAAAATTATGACACAATTCTTCTACAACTCCTCCCCTTCACCATTTGTGTCCACATTACCATTGCTACTGTCTGGCATAGCAGTCCTTTTTATAAATCTACCCTAAGGCTCCTTCCATCTTGTACTGTTTCCTTTCTCCCTCCCATCTGCTCCAGAAGAAAAATATATATATATACTACAGAATCCACCCTTGCCTCACTTTATCATGACGGCATTCCCTATGGAAGCCTTTTGCTCCTTTTCACACACACACACAAAAACGGAAGTGATATTATTTTCTCTGAAAATCATCAATCCTCCCATGACATATGCAAAGAAAACAGCTGTACCCATGAAAGGTACAAAACTCTTCGAGAGTAATCCCACCCTGTATACACACTTCTCTTTAATGACATTCTCAGAAGGTAAAGTTAAATTACACAACTCTGCAGATGTTTTACCATTATAAGACAATATACTACTTTTTGTGTGTGTGTGAGAGACAGAGTCTCAGTCTGTCCCCCAGGCTGGCGTATAGTGGCATGATCTCGGCTCACTGCAACCTCTGCCTTCTGGGTTCAAGCAGTTCTCCTACCTCAGCCTCTTGAGTAGCTGAGACTGCAGGTGTGCGCCACCATGCCCAGCTAATTTTTTTTGTATTTGTAGTAGAGACAGGGTTTTGCCATGTTGGCCAGGCTGGTCTTGAACTCTTGACCTCAGGCGATTTGCCCGCCTTGGCCTCCCAAAGTGCTGGGATTACAGGCGTGAGCCACCGCACCTGGCAGAAACAATATACTTCTTAAATTGCACACATAAATAAAGCAATCTTAAAATTAGTACTCATTAAGCCGGGTGGGTGGCTCATACCTATAATGCCAGCATTTTGGGAAGCTGAGGCGGATGGATCTCCTGAGGAGGTCAGGAGTTTGAGACTAGCCTGACTGACATGGTGAAACTCCCTCTCTATTAAAAATATAAAAAAATTAGCCCGGCGTGGTGGTGTATGCCTGTAATTCCAGCTACTTGGGAGGCTGAGGCAAGAAAACTGCTTGCACTTGGGAGGCGGAGGTTGCAGTGAGCCAAGATAGCACCACTGCACTCCAGCCTGGGACAAAGAGTGAAACTCCATCTCAGAAAAAAAAGAAAGAAAGAAAGAAAGAAAATAGAGGTATAACTGCAGATTCTACAGACATTAAAAAGGTAAAAAAAAATTATGAACAATGTTAGTCCAATAAATTTGACAACTTGGAAAATTCCTTGAAAAATAAAACTTAACCAAACTGACATAAGATGAAATACAGGCCAGGCGCGTGGCCTGTAATCCCCGAACCTTGGCAGGCCAAGGTGGGCAGATCATGAGGTCAGGAGATCAAGACCATCCTGGCTAACATGGTGAAACCCCGTCTCTACTAAAAATACAAAAAATTAGCCAGGCGTGGTGGCGGGCACCTGTAGTCCCAGCTACTTGGGAGGCTGAGGCAGGAGAATGGTGTGAACCCAGGAGGCGGAGCTTGCAGTGAGCCAAGATTGTGCCACTGCACTCCAGTCTGGGCGACAGAGCGAGACTCCATCTCAAAAAAAAAAAAAAAAAGATGAAATACAAAATCTGAAAGAAGTGTTCTGTTGAACAAGTTGAATTCATTATCAAAAATTTTCCAGCAAGGAATATCCTAGGCTGGATGGTTTCACTGGTGAATTCTATCAAATACTTAAGGAAGAAGTAATACCTGTCCTTTTTATTAGTTCAGGGGTACATGTGCAGGTTTGTTATATGGTAAACTTATGTCATGGGGGTTTGTTGTACAGATTATTTCGTCACCCAGGTACTAAGCCTAGTACCCAATCGTTATTTTTTCTGATCCTCTCTCACCCTTCACCCTCCAGGAGGCCCCAGTGCCCGTTGTTCCCCTCTTCGTGTCCATGAGTAATACCTATCTTACACAGACTCTTGCAGAAAACAGAGGAAGATGAAATACTTCTCAACTCATTTATATGGTCAGCATAATCCTGAAACCAAATCTGACAAAATAATTTCAAGGAAAGAAAAGTATGGACCAATCTTCCTCATGAATATAGAAGCACTTATTCCCAATGAAGTATTAACAAATCAAATCTAAAAATTTATACAAAAGAAACTACATTCTGACCAAGTAGGGTTTATCACAAGACTGAAAGATTAGTTTAACATCTGATCAGTGTAATTCATCATATTAACAGTATAAACAAGGCCGGGCACGGTGGCTCAAGCCTGTAATCCCAGCACTTTGGGAGGCCAAGACGGGTGGATCACGAAGTCAGGAGATCGAGACCATCCTGGCAAACACGGTGAAACCCCGTCTCTACTAAAAATACAAAAAACTAGCTGGGCGAGGTGGCGGGCGCCTGTAGTCCCAGCTACTTGGGAGGCTGAGGCAGGAGAATGGCGGGAACCCAGGAGGTTGAGCTTGCAGTGAGCAAAGATTGTGCCACTGCACTCCAGCCGGGCGACAGAGCGAGACTCCGTGTCAAAAAAAAAAAACAGTATAAACAAGATAAAAAAGAATGTGTTCATTTCTTTTTTTTTGAGATGGAGTTGCTCAGGCTAGAGTGCAGTGACACACTCACTGCAACCTCTGCCTCCTGGGTTCAAGCAATTCTCTTGCCTCAGCCTCCCAAGTAACTGGGATTACAGGCACCCGCCACCATGCCCAGCTAATTTTTGTATTTTTAGTACAGACAGTGTTTCACTATCTTGGCCAGGCTGGTTTCGAACTCCTGACCTAGTGATCCACCAGCCTTGGCCTCCCAAAGTGCTGGGATTACAGGTGTGAGCCACTGTGCCCAGCCATGAATGTGTTCATTTCAATAGATGCAATGCTAATTTTGTTTAGATACTCACTTTAAGTTTTCTAATTCCTGTTTTCTCAGCGGAGAAGAAGGTGGAGCTGCAATGAATTTATCTCCATCATGGCTTTTACTGCTAAAACAGAGGTAAGAGTCTTAATTATGAAGAGCAACAAATAAAAAATTAAATGTAAAATTTTGTTTCCCTATCCTTACTCCCAACTTTTCTTTTTCTTTTTTCGAGACAGTTTTGCTCTTGTCACTCAGGTTGGAGTGCAATTGCACAATCTCGGCTCGCTGCAACTTCTGCCTCCCGGGTTCGAGTGATTCTCTTGCCTCAGCCTCCCGAGTAGCTGGGATTACAGGCATGCACCACCACACCCAGCTAATTTTTTGTATTTTAAGTAGAAACGGTGTTTCACCATGTTAGCCAGGCTGGTCTTGAACTCCTGACCTCAGGTGACCCACCTGCCTTGGCCTCCCAAAGTGCTGGGATTTACAGGGATGACCTACCTCACCTGGCCTCCCATCTAACTTTTTATAACAAAAGTGTAAAAGAGTTAAACAATGGAAATGCTTAGTAATTTGGTAACACTAACATGTTAAAGCTATATTGTATATTAGTTTCTTCCCCCTCAACACTGCTTTAAAAAATCTCTAACTGAAAACAGTATCTTTACTACATAAAGGAAATAACTCAAAACTTTCACAGATTTCTCACTATTCTAATTCCCCTGACCCCTCACCCCCACCTTTTCTTGAGACTGGGTTTTTGAGACTCTGTTGCCCAGGCTGGAGTGCAGTGTGGCATGATCATAGCTCACTGCAGCTTCAAAACTCCTGGGCTCAGGCAATCCTCCTACTTCAACTTCCCAAGTAGCTGGGACTAATGGTGCCCGGCTTCGAACTCCTAGCCTCAAGCAATCCTTCAGCCTTGGTCTCTCTTAGCACTGGGATTACAGGTGTAAGCCATCATGCCTGGCCCAAATTTTTTATAGTAAACATGTATCGACTGCTATTATAATCAAGAAAAAACCGGGATGTGAGACTTAAGTTTAAAGATGCCATGTATAAAAAACAGAATTTCCTGCTGGGTGTAGTGGCTCATGCCTGCAATCTCAGCACTTTGGGAGGCTGAGGAGGGTGGATCACTTGAGGTTAGGAGTTCAAGACTGTCCTGGACAATATGGCAAAATCCTATCCCTACTAAAAATACAAAAATTAGCTGGGCATAGTGGCGCTGTGCCTATAATCCCAGCTACTTAGGGGGTTGAGGCAGGAGAATCGCTTGAGCCTGTGAGGCGGAGGTTGCAGTGAGTTGAGATCGTGCCACTGCATTCCAGCCTGGGCGACAGAGGGAGACTCTGTCTCAAAAAAACAAAAAAAAAAAAAAAAAAAAAGAAAGAAAGAAAAAAAGCAGAATTTCCTATAAATAAAATGTTATTTGTTTTGTCCTTACAAAGTTCTCCCAATTTCTATAGAGTCACATAATTTTTATTTATTTTAAATTTTTTTTGAAGAGATAGGGTCTTGCTATGCTGCTCAGGTTAGACTTGAACTCTTGGCCTCCTCCAGTACCCTGCATTTGCATAATTTTGAATTTATACTAGAAAACCAGAAACATACAAAAATATTCTGGAGGTTAGTGATTATATTATATTAAGAGGACAGGCAGAATATAAGAAGAACTATGAGCAGCTTTAGGAGTTAAGTGTTTATTTTATTTTATTTTATTTATTTATTTTTTTGAGACGGAGTCTCGCTCTGTCGCCCAGGCTGGAGCGCAGTGGCCGGATCTTAGCTCACTGCAAGCTCCGCCTCCCGGGT
>NW_012119154.1:5340482-5352236 GCF_000951035.1 Colobus angolensis palliatus | reverse complement strand
TTTTTTTTTTTTTAAAGCTGTCTGACAACAGGACTTCTTATAAATATCCCTGTTGTCAATGAAAAACTGATATTTTCTTTTTTTTTTTTTTGAGATGAAGTCTCACTCTGCTGCCAAAGCTGGAGAGCAGTGGCACAATCTTGGCTTGCTGCAACCTCTGCCTCCTGGGTTCAAGCGATTCTCTTGCCTCAGCCTTTTACAGGCATGAGCCACTGCATCCGGCCAAAACTGCTACTTTCTACTTTTCTTTTTCAAGGATCTCTCCTCACTTAGCCTTCACCTTACTTCTCTCTTCCAGAAAGACTTAGAAACATAAATGCTTTCCTTTCTTGTTATGCAAAACAGAGAATTTCAGAAATTTAGGTTGAAGAATTTAGGAATTTACTTAAAGAACAAAAGGGTTTACTAAAGAAGTCCTGAAAGGATTTTGCCAAGGGAGGTGACAAGGATTAGAATACCTGCAAGTTTCACTGCTTTCGCTGCTCTCTGTGTTCCCACCTAATTGATTACTATTTTTAGACCCATTTTCCTGCTTTGGATCTTGCTGTTCTTCAGGTAGCAGCAACAAGGCATTTCTGAGACATATGGCTGCAAACTCCATACTGGCTACAGGAATGGCCGAAGACTGCCCATCACTTAAAAGAACAAAACCAAATTAGCTAAGTGGATAAAAGATTTAAAAATAAGGCTTTTTTATTATGAGGAATAAAACCAATCGATTATAAATGAAAGCTATGCCTTTTAATAGGTAGAAATTTTAATATAAGCAGTTGTAAAAGCATGCTAAATAACCTAAATCCTAAGAATAGGTTGCAAATAGTATAAATAATGGGTTGCAAGTATATAAATTACATACACTGTGTCTCTAGGAATGAGACCAAGGAGAGACAATTTGATGTATATCACAATGTTAATGTTAATATACTAGAGAAACTGCAGACAAGAGCAACTGTAATGAGGGCAAGGAGAAGTATATTAAGAATGGGATGAAAGGGAAGAGAATAGATTTTCACATTTGAGCCTTACTTTGGTTGATCCTTGCTTTAAAAATGCCTCTATACACTTTGAAACAGCAACATTACTTTTTGTCTTATAATTTCATTGACACTTTATACAACTTTCTGTTGGTTTGATATAACCAAATAGAATCTTTATTAGGGAAAAATAAAATTTTGAAAAGTAGTAACAACTTTGAAATTGCTTTAAAACTTTGAAATGCTTTATCATAATAGTTTTAAAAAATATTCCTGCATCATAGTTTAACTAAATTAAGACTAAGTTATCGTGTATCAGATATTTTCTATACTTTGGAAACACTTTTAAATGGCAGAGAACAATTTTGTTCTTTGACAAAAACAAATTAAGGCAGTTAATTATTTGCAAAGTTTGCCACTTTACAAATAATGGCAATTCCAAATTGTCAAACGAACGTTATACATGTGACAGCTTCTATACTACTTTGGTTGCTTTATGTTTTCATACACCTTTTTTCTTTGAATAGTAAGAATTCACTTTCACGTATTTTCAGTCCTAGGGAACTATAAGAAAATACCTAAATGAAAAGTATCAGTGATAACCAAAACTACATAAAAAGGAGATACCAAGATGCCCTCTTCTGGACATTCTTAATAATGGCACTGAACAGACGGGTTTCCTAGGCCATCAATAATTACAGTACCCATGGATGTAATAAACCAAAATCACGTTAGATAACACTCACTATGGACCTATATATGAGGGTCTGTTTGTTGAAATAGCAATAAACCTAGTTACAAAGCGGGTACTCCTATGCAATGATAAATCCTAAGCATACTTTTATATGTAAGTAACACTATGTAAACTAGTATTAAATATATATACTTTTTCTTTGCAAAATACTTACTTATAAACAGTATTCTGTATAGACTGTGATGCCAAAACTATTTTACGATGATAACCTTGACCAACAATAGACTGTACAATTCCTTTTTTGCTGGGAAGGCCTTTAGTTTCTTGTTCAGAGGTCTACAAAATACAAATAATTTCCAGTAAATTCAAGGGAATTGTAAGATGTGGTATAAAAAATGGGGGAATACCTCTCACAATTACTCTAAATTTAAGAAAGTTCTTAAAATCAATGAGGACGTTTTTTGGTGATAACGGAAACATGTTTGGTATTAGTGGAAAAAGTACATAAGGCTGAAAATCTGGGATATATGCTACATTTTGTTTATATGAGATTCGAGAAAATTCTAAGAACAAAATCCAATTCAATTATGTCCCAAAAATTTATTTAGAATTATTTACTTAGAATATTCTACACCTCCAGTGCCATGCTACATATTACAGGTACTTTGACATCAGACTAAGGAAAATGAGAGCCCAAAATACAGTGTAAAAGAAAAGTGAAGCAGCTCCACTTCCTAAAACACAGATCATTTCCTTCTTAATTCAAAGTATTAATTACATTGTCAACAATATATAAACTTTAATAAGCTGTACATGGTAAAAATTTACATGGACACAATACTTGCCTTCTAGGACATTAAAATCCCCAAACCAAATGAATAAACATGAAACTGAAAATAATAAAAGCTACTTACACATACATAGTTACTTTAGGATATCTGATTAAAATATATTATCTCACGACAGAGCTCACAGTGATTATTTCATTTATCACCCCCCTTCATTCTAAGTCTCTAATTTGGTTGGGTGCAGTGGCTCATGCCTGTAATCCCAGCCCTTTGGGAAGCTGAGGCAGGAGGATTGCTTGAAACCAGGAGTTCCAAACCAGCCTGGGCAACATAGTAAGACCCTGTATCTACCTTTTTTTTTCTCCTTTCTTTTTCTTTTTTTTTTAAAGACAAGGTCTGGCTCTGTTGCCCAGGATAGAGTACAATGGCATGATCTCGGCTCACTGCAACTTCTACCTCCTGGGCTCAAGTGATCCTCCTGCTTCAGCCTCCCAAGTAGCTGAGACTACAGGTACAGGTGTGTGCCACCATGACCGGCTAATTTTTCTATTTATTTTTTTAGAGACAGGGTTTTGCCAAGTTGCAGAGGCTGGAATTTTTTTTTTCTTCTTTATTTTTTTAGACACGAGTCTCACTCTGTCGCTCAGGGTTGGGTGCAGTGGTGTAGTCTCGGTTCACTGCAACCTCCACCTCCTGCGTTCAAGTGATTCTCTTGCCTCAGCCTCCCGAATAGCTAGGATTACAGGCGCCTGTCACCAGACCTGGCTAATTTTTGTATTTTAGTAGAGACACGGTTTGACTGTGTTGGCCAGGTTGGTCTCAAACTCCTGACCTCAAGTGATCCATCCGCCTCGGCCTCCCAAAGTACTGAGATTACTGGTGTGAGCTACCACATCCAGCCAGGAAAAATCTTTTATTATTATTATTATTATTGAGATGGCGTATCACTCTGTCGCCCAGGCAGGAGTGCAGTGGCGCAATCTCGGCTCACTGCAGCCTCCATTTCCCAGGTTCAGGCGGTTCTGCTGCCTCAGCCTCCCGAGTAGCTGGGACTACAGGCGTGCACCACTGTGCCCAGCTAATTTTTGTATTTTTTTTAGAGATGGGGTTTCCCTGTGTTGGCCACGCTGGTCTTGAACTCCTGACCTTGTGATCCACCCGCCTTGGCCTCCCAAAGTGTTGGGATTACAGGTGTGAGCCACTGTGCCTGGCCCGAAATTTTTTTTTTTTTTTTAGAGAGTCTTGCTCTGTCGCCCAGGCTGGAGTGCAGTGGCACAATCTTGGCTCACTGCAAGCTCTGTCTCCTGGATTCACGCCATCCTCCTGCATCACCCTCCCGAGTAGCTGGGACTACAGGCGCCCACCACCACGCCCGGCTATTTTTTTGTATATTTCGTAGAGATGGGGTTTCACCGTGTTAGCCAGGATGGTCTGGATCTCCTGACCTCATGATCTGCCCGCCTTGGCCTCCCAAAGTGGTGGGATTATAGGCATGAGCCACTTTGCCTGGCCCCGAAAGACCTTTTTAATTTTTTTTTTTTTTTTGAGGAGTCTCATTCTATCACCCAGGCTAGAGTGCAGTGGTGTTATCTTGGCTCACTGCAACCTCTGCCTCCCGGGTTCAAGCAATTCTCCTACCTCAGCCTCCCAAGTAGCTAGGACTACAGGTGGGTGCCACCACACCCGACTAATTTTTTGTATTTTTAGTAGAGACGGGGTTTCACCATGTTAGCCAGGATGGTCTTGATCTCCTGACCTCCTGATCCACCCGCCTCAGCCTCCGAAAGTGCTGGGATTGCAGGCATGAACCACCACTCCAGGCCAAATCTTTTTTAATTTAAAAAATAAAACTAAGCTGGGCAAGGTGGCTCACACCTGTAATCCTAGCACTTTGGGAGGCTGAAGCAGGTGGATCGCTAGAGCCCAGGAACTCGAGACCAGTGTGGGTAATGTGGTGAAACTCCATCTCTACAAAGAAATACAAAAATTAGCCAGGTGCGGCCATGCATGCCCCAGCTAGTAGGGAAGCTGAGGTGGGAAGATCACTTGACACCAGGGAGGTCGAGGCTGCAGTGAGCCATGATCACGCCACTGCACTCTAGCCTGAGTGACAGAGTGAGACCCTGTTTGAAAAATAAAATAAAACAAGTCTCTAATTTACCTGCAAGTGGAATCCCAAGTAGTTATCTTATAATGACATCCAAATTATCACATACCAGAACAAACTGGAGTCAATCAATATGAATTTCCAAAACTAATCTCTGCCTGCAAAGTCTTTTCTCTAAACACAAATGTTTCTGTACTGTTACTTATTGCTTCTGAATGTAACTTATTATAGTTGCACTTCCATACATGACTTTTAATAAAGAACATACTACACAGTGCTAAAAAATACAACAAAACTGCTCTGATCAAAACTAGCTGTGTATAGAGAATGCCATGCAATATTAATGAAAAAGTGGATATTTTAAACCATTATTGTGAGGACTTCCATTCTGACTTATTTTCCTAGTCGTGGTGATAAATTTACATTGATTCATCTATATTCTCTTGTCTTATTGCTAAAGTCATGAAAACTGATCCAAATGGCCAGATCTGAAGATGTTTTTTTTTTTTTTGAGACAGAGTCTCGCTCTGTCGCCCAGGCTGGAGTGCAGTGGCGTGATCTCGGCTCACTGCAAGCTCCGCCTCCCGGGTTCACGCCATTCTCCTGCCTCAGCCTCCCAAGTAGCTGGGACTACAGGCGCCCGCCGCCTCGCCCGGCTAGTTTTTTGTATTTTTTAGTAGAGACGGGGTTTCACTGTGTTAGCCAGGATGGTCTTGATCTCCTGACCTCGTGATCCGCCCGTCTCGGCCTCCCAAAGTGCTGGGATTACAGGCTTGAGCCACCGCGCCCGGCTGAAGATGTTAACAGATGAAAACAAACTGGCCCATGGTAGAATGTTCGGAACTAAAAAACATACAATAATCCATACCTTCAATTACCAATAGCTGGAAAGTATGCCAGATTAGTTTTAAGGTAAAAGGATCATACATAATTAAAATATTGAGACTATTTTTGTTTAGCAGATCTTTTCCCATATATTATACACTGCCCAGGTAAATATAAGCCTTGCCTCTGCCAAGTCTAAAATAATACGCACTAGATATTCAGGACAAAATGTCCTCCTTAGCATAAACAAGTTAATTTTTTTAAATCCAAAATGAATTTATTTCTGAAAGTACAAACTGCTTTGTTCAGCATACCTCCTGTCTTGACTTAACAAATTTTATGAAATTTTATTTGGAATTTACAATTACTCCTGTTGCGATTTGTCCTCTGATTTTATTAGTGTTTGGGCTTGTTTTTACTGTTTTTTAGGTTACCCTAAAGTTCTTTTTTAGGAGGAAAAGCACAGACAAAGATATTACTGGTGGCAAGTTTCCTATTAGCAGGACAAATTTTGTGTGTTCATGAAGTTATGGCAATCAAAAGTCATCTTCACCATTTAAAAAAAATTACAAATTTACAACTTTTCTAGGAAAAAAAAAACAGGACTAGCAGCATATTAGTATGGAAAATACTTATCCTCCCCTCCCGCTCCTTCTCCTCTAGGGGGAGTGGGGGAGACCTTGTAAACTCAATTGCTTCTGTAGAACAAACACAATCCCAAAAGTACTATTTCTAAAACCAGTTAATTTAAAAAGAAAATATTAAACTTTACAAAACCAGGGAGTTACTTGAGAATAGGCAATTTCTATTTGCTTCTTTTATCTTTAAGAAGTATAAATTCTACCTAGAACCGTTTATCAGTTAAGAATTAACCAATAAGAAAGTTGTCTTTTCGGTGGCTCAAGCCTGTAATCCCAGCACTTTGGGAGGCCGAGACGGGCGGATCACGAGGTCAGGAGATCGAGACCATCCTGGCTAACACGGCGAAACCCCGTCTCTACTAAAAGTACAAAAACTAGCCGGGCGAGGTGGCGGGCGCCTGTAGTCCCAGCTACTCGGGAGGCTGAGGCAGGAGAATGGCGTAAACCCGGGAGGCGGAGCTTGCAGTGAGCTGAGATCCGGCCACTGCACTCCAGTCAGGGCGACAGAGCGAGAGTCCGCCTCAAAAAAAAAAAAAAAAAAAAAAAAAAGAAAGTTGTCTTTTAAAAAGCAAACTATAATTAAATAATTAAAGTCTTTCAAAGACAAATCACTCATCTCTTCCTCTATTGGTATACTCAAATCATAAACTACCTAAGTACCATGTATGAAAACTAGCAAACACACTTCTTTAATCCCCTTAGTTCTTGTACTTCTCAGAAACTGCTGTGCAGCAGGAGAGCCTCAACATCACCTATGGCAGGCATGCAAGGTAAAACCTCCAGGTACCACCCCTTCCCAATGTTTCACAGCAAGGGCAGGGGGGTGCGGTAGCAAATGGAAGATACACATATCTGGTAATTCTGATACAACCCATCTTTCCCCTATCTCCTATTGATCCCTCCCAAATTGAAATTCAAAAGGCTTCCACCAACTGCCATTTGGAGATAATCTAAGCATGGACATCAATGTAAACTGGCCTATTCTCATAGCTACCATGGGCAATCATGTGTCAGAGAGAAACAGCCTGGTGTAATCCATAAACTCTGTATCATTTACTGAAACCAAAGTAAAACCCTCAATATCAGACCTTTTCTTTTTTTTTTTTTTTGAGACCGAGTCTCTTCGCCCAGGCTGGAGTGCAGTAGCGTGATCTCGGCTCACTGCAAGCTCCGCCTCCCGGGTTTACGCCATTCTCCTGCCTCAGCATCCTGAGTAGCTGGGACTACAGGCGCCCGCCACCACGCCCGGCTAATTTTTTTATTTTTAGTAGAGACGGGGTTTCACTGTATTAACCAGGATGGTCTCGATCTCCTGACCTCATGATCCGCCTGCCTCGGCCTCTCAAAGTGCAGGGATTACAGGCGTGAGCCACCGCGCCCGGCCAAGACCTTTTCTAGTCATCAGACTACACAACACTATTCTTATGCCAGCAGATGGCATGGCTCCTGACCCCTGGAGCAGTTAGCAGACCACTGTTCCAACATACATGACTTTATCACTGGCTTCAACTCTTTAATGTTGCCACACTTACTTACCAAGAATGAGAATGTTAACAAATGACTTTATAAATTTTTATTTTTTTTGAGACAGGGTCTTGCTCTGTTGCCTAAGGTGGAGTGCAGTGGCTCTATCTGGTCTCACCCCAACCTCCACTTCCCAGGCTCAAACAATCTTCCCACCTCGGCCTCTTGAATAGCTGGGACTACAGGCACTCGCTGCCACACCTAATAATTTTTTGTAGAGATGTGGGTGTCTCACTGTGTTGTCTAGTCTGCTCTTGAACTCCTGAGCTCAAGTGATCCACCCACGCTGGCCTCTCAAAGTGCTTGGATTACAGGCATGAGCCATTGTGCCTGGCCAACAAATGACTTTCTGAAACTAAATTTTTTTTCACCAGCGGTTAAGGAAGACTACATATACATTTCACTGAAATCAAAAGAAAAGAATGACCATCATCATTCTCTTTTTAACCTTCACGCCTGTAATCCCAGCACTTTGGGAGGCTGAGGTGGGTGGATCACCTGAGGTCAGGATTTCAAAACCAGCCTGGGCAACACGTTGAAACCCCATCTCTACTAAAAATACAAAATTAGCTGGGCATGGTGGCATGTGTATGTAGTCCCAGCTATTCGGGAGGCTGAGGCAGGAGACTCGCTTGAATCCTGGAGGTGGAGGTTGCAGTGAGCCGAGATTGTGCCATTGCACTCCAGCCTGGGCACAAGAGAGAAACTCCGTCTCAAAAAAAAAAAAATTAAAAAAAAAAAAAGAGAATGATGTCTTATGTATGTTTCCAAGGTTCTTTTTTTCTGTAACATTCCATGTAGTAAGTAGGGGGGAAGATAGGGTTCAAAAAGACACCCAAGTAGCACTCACCCCCTTATTGGCAGCAATGCAGCATTCAGCCAGCCGTAGCCAGAGGCGAGGATTTGCATGATAAACCTGAACAGCTTCAATCAGACATTCGAAGGCAGCAAGAGGCCTTCCAATGTGAAGAAGCTGAATTCCACAGTTATACAGCAACTCATATCTCTTATTGGTTAGTAACGTACACATAGGTCTTCCTGAAAATTTTTTGCCTAGTGATAAAAATTAGATAAGAATACATCATTAGATTTAAAGTAATAATAACCTTGAAAACATTTACTCCATTAAGTACTTAGACACTACCATGTTTAACACCAATAATCCTGATCTGCGTTATAACGGCTCTCAACAATGGTGGTCTCCGTCCTCAACCCCACAAATATTCTCCAGAGTCATCTCAGTTGTCTATACTGGCAGAGCCAGAGATATCTCTTCTCATTTGCCAGCTCCTCAGGCCACAAAGCTCCAGGAAGGCAAAGATAAGAGATGGGACCCACTCTCACTCCTTTGAACCTTATACTACTATACTACTTTTCTACATTTTTACTGTATTCTCTTTTAGTTTTTACTTTTATTTTTGTAGAGATGGGGGTCTCACTATGTTGCCCAGGCTAGTCTTGAACTCCTGGACTGAAGTGATCCACCTTGGCCTCCCCTAAATGTTGGGATTACAGGCATGAGCCATCTTGCCTAGCCAACATTTTTAGAGTATGAAGTTTCCACTTTTTAAAATTTTTGGCTGGGCTCAGTGGCTCACGCCTGTAATCCCAGCACTTTGGGAGGCCAAGGCGGGTGGATTACAAGGTCAGGAATTCAAAACCAGCCTGGCCAACACAGTGAAACCCTGTCTCTACTAAAAATACAAAAAATTAGCCGGGTGTGGATTGAGACCATTCTGGCCAACACAGTGAAACCCTGTCTCTACTAAAAATACAAAAATTAGCCAGGCATGGTGGAGGGTGCCTGTAGTCCCAGCTACTTGGGAGGCTGAGGCAGGAAAATTGCTTGAACCTGGGAGGTGGAGGATGCAGTGAGCCAAGATCACACCACTGCACTCCAGCTTGGGCAACAGAGTGAGACTTCGTCTCAAAAAAATAAAATAAAATAAAATAAAATAAAAATTTCATCTTGGTTAACCATTTTATTGCCATGTGTTATCATCTATTCAATGTTCCAGTCAACCTTGATTTATAATACATTTGGCACCAATTAAATAGGTTATTATTATTATTATTTTTGAGACAGAGTCTAGCTCTGTCGCCCACACTGGAGTGCAATGGCGCCATCTCGGCTCACGGCAAGCTCCGCCTCCCAGGTTCACGCCATTCTGCCTCAGCCTCCCGAGTAGCTGGGAGTACAGGCACCTGCCACTATGCCTGGCTAATTTTTTTGTATTTTTTAGTAGAGACAGGGTTTCACAGTGTTAGCCAGGATGGTCTCGATCTCCTGACCTTGTGATCTGCCCACCTTGGCCTCCCAAAGTGCTGGGATTACAGGCGTGAGCCACCACACCTGACCTAAAGAGGTTATTTTTAAAAGCTAAATAATTGTTTGATTTTAGGCACTTCAGATCAAGGATCCATATGATAATGCATATTAAAGGATCAATGTGAGGAAATTGCTTAAAGACTGTCAGATGCTGCCAGTAGGATCACATGTAAAACTCTGCAAAGAATCTATAATAAGCCATGCACAGTGGCTCATGCTTGTAATTCCAGTACTTTGGAAGACTGAGGTGGGAGGATCACTTAAGCCCAGGAGTTCCAAACCAGCCTGGGCAACACGGCGAAACCTTATCTTTACAAAAAACACAAAAATGAGCCAGGTACAGTGGCATGTGTCTATAGTCCCAGCTACTCAGGAGGCTGAAGTGGGAGGGTCACTTGAGCCCAGGAGACAGAAGTTGAAATGAGCTGAAATCGCACCATTGCACTCCAGCCTGGGTGACAGAGGTAGACTCTGTCTCAGAAAAAAAAAAAAACACTATAATAAACCTAGTTTGGCATAGTCATATTGTGACTAATCAAACATTCTGTTACATAACATTACCACAGGGAATTATTCATTTTCAAATCGATGAAAAATGGAATGCAACTTAAATTTCTGGAAAATTCAAAATTACTCTTAACACCTTTTATTGCTATTCAAAGTAGCATTATCTATTAAAAATCCCCAGAGTCAAACTTGTTAGGTAAGATCAGAGTTAACTATATGTAAGTATATATGGTGAGTATTTTAACCACATTCATGCTTTTTAAATCATGCTTTTCTGATGTAGTAAATACAAACTGTACCCCAGTACTGGGCTTACCTGGATCAGTGCTACCTGCACTGAGCTGTGCACAGACATTATCATTCTCCTGCAGAGCCTTTTTAAAGTAGAATATTCCCAAATTGTGCTTGCTCATGGCAAAATGGATGCAACCAAGGTTATTCCAGAACATGCATCTCAAGCATTCACCTGAAAAAAAGGCAAATAAATTCGTCCACAGAAAAATTTTAATGTTGGTGTCCCTCAGACAAGAATTGGGCTCATCTTGCATGAGTTAACACTGTTACCATTCCACTTACTTCTTAAAGAACAGTTCACAAGGTATTTGAAATTTAGGAAATTTCTGAAAAATTTTAAAACTCCTTTTAAAATCTATTTTGTTAAAGTTCATAAAAATTATTTTTAAAAACCAGTCTTATTTTGTTAGTCTAATTTTGTACCAATTTATTTTTTTCCTTTTTAAAAACAATTTTTAAAACAAACGAGGTCTCACTATATTGCCTACCCTGGTTTCAACCTCCTGGGCTCAAGCAACACCTTCCACCTTGGCTTCCCAAAGTTCTGGGATTAGAGGCATGAGCCACCATGCCCAGCTAATTTTTAGTAACTGTAGACAAATGATACAAAAATGCAAAAGACAAAATATGTTCATCAGTAATATAATATATACGCATTGCATCCACCAATGAAACATTATGTAGAAATTAGAAACAAGGAAGCAAGTATATATGGAAACAACCAAAGTATATTAAGTGAATAGCAAGAATATATAGAAAAGAACAGAGTGAGTCTGGGTACGGTGGCTCACGCCTGTAATCCCAGCATTTTGGGAGGCTGAGGAAGGTGGATCACTTCGGGTCAGGAGTTCAAGATCAGCCCAGACAACAAGGTGAAATGCCACCTCCACTAAAAACACAAAAATTAGCCGGGCATAGTGGAGGGTGCCTGTAATCTCAGTTGCTCGGGAGGCCAAGGCAGGAGAATTGCTTGGGCCTGGGGGCCGGAGGCTGCAGAGAGCCGAGATTGCACCACTGCATTCCAGCCTGGGTGATAGAGTAAGACTCTGTCTCAAAAAAAAAAAAAAAAAA
>NW_012119154.1:5336215-5336542 GCF_000951035.1 Colobus angolensis palliatus | reverse complement strand
ATCTGTTTCAAATATTCCTGCCCACCTCTGTTTGTCATCTGTTTTGTGACTTGGTTCAGTATGTGTATGTGTGTTTATATTTTTAATCATAAAACGTTTAACATTTTAATGTGGTCAAATTTAGCAATGCTTTCTAAATGCTATGGTACTTAGATTTAGATTTTGGAAAATGTTTACTCAAGCCTTCCCCATCACAAAATTAAAATATTCATCCAAGTTTTGTCCTTACTGCTTTTATTTATTTTTAAATGTTAATCCTTCATCTCTCTGAATTTTATTTTGGTGTAATGAAAGTAATCTAAGCTTTAATTTTTTTTTTTTTTTTTT
>NW_012119154.1:5333165-5335165 GCF_000951035.1 Colobus angolensis palliatus | reverse complement strand
GGGGTTTCACCATGTTAGCCAAGATGGTCTCGATCTCTTGGCCTCGTGATCTGCCCACCTTAGCCTCCCAAAGTGCTGCAATTAGAGGTATGAGCCACCGCGCCCGGCCTTTGATATTTTTTTTCTAAACAGCTACCCAAACATTCCAAAACAACGGCCCTTAATGGTATAAAATGCCTGACTAGAATGACAAAATTAATAATCAGGATATTTATTGTTTAGCACTAAAAACTAAAGGTAATCTTCTGACATGTTTTTAAATTAAGCAATGACAATATTTAAAAAAGAAACACAAGGCTGAGCTCGGTGGCTCACGCCTGCAATCTCAGCATTTTGGAATCCTAAGTAGCTGGGATTTCAGGTGCACGCCATCATGCCTGGCTAATTTTTGTATTTTGTGTAGAGATGGGGTTTCTCCATGTTGGCCAGGTTGGTCTTGAACTCCTGACCTCAAGTGATATGTCGGCCTTGGTCTCCCAACGTGCTGGGATTATAGGTGTGAGCCACCATGCCTGGCCATCTTTATTTATTAATTTATTTTCAGAGACAAGGCCTTGTTCTGTTGCCCAGGCTGGAGTGCAGTGGCATGATCATGATTCACTGTAGCCTCGAACTCCTGGTCCTCCTGCCTTGGCCTCCCAAAGCATAGAATTACAGGCATGAGCCACCGCTTCCAGCCCCTACCTCCAATTTAAAGATTGACAATGTCAATACTGACATCTACATCAAGAAAATCCTAAGCAAAAATTTCTCAAAGTATATTATCTTTTTAGTTTGAGGGATCATTGTATGTTGTGTGTTAGTAGACCTCTGAGGAGAAACTATGACAATGAAAACAAAACACTAAAATCGAGCAGAATTAGAAATGGGAATTTAGAAGAGAAATAATACCCACAAGAGAATTATAAGGAACAAAGTGCCTTTCTCCATCTTTCATCACTCCTGTGAACTGAAAGGGTAAATAGGGGAAGATCTGAGTATGTTTGCATGTGTACTCTGTGTGTGTATCTGAATAGAATCCAAAATAAAACAAGACAAAACAAACCAAAAAACATATTGTCTGCATTTTAAACTTGAGGCAAAACATATATTTTCAACAGTTTATCCTCATTTCTTGAATAAGTGATTTCCTTCTCCTGCCCCATCAAATACTGATGATATAAACCTAAATGACAGTCACAATTTTTACTTTCATGTTACCATTAATATCAAGGGATTTATAAGACTTTTTAAATTGAGGTAAGAATATGTAATAATACTTATTTTCCTAGCTTTATAGAAAGATTTTTGATATAGTTAATGATCTAAATAAGTCATATTAATTGGGTAAGTTACAGAAAAAAATTATATTATTAACTGCCTTTATGGCAGAAAGAAATAAAAACATTATTTACTTAAAAGATCTCACTTTTCTGGTACAGATAGTAATTCACTAAAAAAAAAAAAAAGGAAAGAAAGAAAAAAAAAGTCTCACTTTACAAAGCAAAAGTCCAAGGATCTTAGAAAAACAAATTAAAGGGCCAGGTGTGGTGGCTCATGCCTGTAATCCCAGCACTTTGAGACGTTGAGGCGGGTGGGTCACCTGAGGTCAGGAGTTTGATACAGCCTGGGCAACATGGTAAAACCCTGTCTCTACCAAAAAATACAAAAATTAGCTGAGCATGTGGTGCGTGCCTGTAGTCCCGGCTACTCAGGAGGCTGAGGTGGGAGAATCGCTTGAACCCGGGAGGGAGGTGGAGGTTGTAGTGAGCCAAGATGTTGCCACCACTGCACTCCAGCTTGGGCAACCGAGAAAGACTCTGTCAAAAAAAAAAGAAAGAAAGGAAGGAAGGAAGGAAGGAAGGAAAGGAAAGGAGGGAGGGAGTGAGGGAGGGAGGGAGGAAGGGAGGGAAGAGAGGGAAGGAAGGAAGTGAAGGAGGGAGGGAAAAGAAAAGAAGGGAAAGAAGGAAGGAAGGGAGGGAGGGAAAAGAAAAGAAAAGAAGGGAAAGAAGGAAGGAAGG
>NW_012119154.1:5323768-5325190 GCF_000951035.1 Colobus angolensis palliatus | reverse complement strand
TCGGGAGGCTGAGGCAGGAGAATGGCGTGAACCTGGGAGGCGGAGCTTGCAGTGAGCCGAGATCACACCACTGCACTCCAGCCTGGGCGACAGAGCAGGACTCCGTCTCACAAAAGAAAAAAAAAAAAAGAATACAGTCTGTAGATTATCAACTGATTGTGTTCCATCTACTATACTACTAACTGAAAACCAATTTGACAGCACAATCTATGTCCTTCATTTTAATAGTTATTAGAGAGACTGGTGATCTTTCTTACTTTTTAGGATACAAATGCACTTTTCATTAGTACCTGCAGAGATATAAATAATCAAATACTTTTCCAAATAGGAAAAAACAAGCGTCATTCTACAAATGTTAGAATTTTTCAACAGAATGCCTTATTGGTAAGCACTAATCTTGCTGTTCCAAAGATCACATTTTGAATAGTAGATCACCTTCCACTTCTCCTAAGAATCCTCATGGTGGAGGACCGACCCTCTAGATAGTACTACCTGTTTAGAGTACAAAAGCATGCAGAGAGCTCTGGAGACTAAATATCCATCCAGGAGGACATCTGGAATCCTGATTGATTGATTGATTGATTGACTGAGAAGGAGTCTTGCTCTGTCGCCCAGGCTGGAGTACAGTGACACGATCTCAGCTCACTGCAACCTCCACCTCCTGGGTTCAAACAACTCTCCTGCCTCAGCCTCCTGAGTAGCTGGGACTACAGGCGCATGCCACGACGCCTGGCTAATTTTTGTATTTTTAGTAGAGGTGGGGTTTCACCATGTTGGTCAGGCTGGTCTCGAACTCCTGACTTTGGGATCTGCCTGCCTCAGCCTCCCAAAGGGCTGGGATTATAGGTGTGAGCCACTGTGCTCGGCCTAATTTTTTTATTTTAGTAGAGACGGGGTTTCCCCATGTCGGCCAGGCTGGTCTCGAACCCCTGACCTCAGGTGATTTGCCTGCTTCACCCTTCTGAAGTGCTGGGATTACAGGCATCAGCCATCACACCTGGCCTATTTATTCACTTAATTTAGCAACAGGCTTTCCTTCTAAATCCTAGTTTATCCTTTGCTCTGCCTCTCACCCATCCCAAAGTTCTGGTTACTAAGGAAACAAGGGCTTTCAGCACTTATCCTTAGTGGTAGCTATTCCTCCTGAAGTTTTCACTGATTAAGGATGATGAATTATAATAATTTTCATTTGTCTTTCCTCTATGACTATGGTCTCCTTTAAAGCAGGAATTATGTCTTTTATCATTTAGAAAAAAGGTTTGATAATGGCTGGCTGGCTCACTGGGCTTCTCCCTCTTAGGCTCTGGTCTAGGCCACAATTGTTATAAAAAATCACTAGCGGCCGGGCGCGGTGGCTCAAGCCTGTAATCCCAGCACTTTGGGAGGCCGAGACGGGTGGATCACGAGGTCAGGAGATCGAGA
>NW_012119154.1:5319721-5322078 GCF_000951035.1 Colobus angolensis palliatus | reverse complement strand
CAGCTACTCAGGAAGGCTGAGGCAGGAGAATCACTTGAACCTGGGAGGCGGAGGTTGCAGTGAGCCGGGATCGTGCCACTGTACTGCAGCTTGGGTGACAGAGCGAGACTCCGTCTCAAAAAACAAACAAACAAAAAACTTAAATACTCAAGTTTCAGGCAAAAATCCTATCAATCCTCTTCTGCACATGGCTAATGATGACTTTTTAAAATTCCAGTTGATTTTATCATGCAGTACATTTCCATGCCATTTCTCTCAAACTTCATTTATAGAGCAAATTAAATTAATTATATTATCCTCTTAAGCAAAATATATTTAGGATAAATGTGCTTCAAAACTACAATACTTCAAAAGACAAACAAATATATGCACCTTGAATTACTGACTGCTTCCAATGATCTATCTCATTGCTTCATTTGTCCTAACTACAATTAAACGTATGTGATGCATTGCCCCCCTTTAAAATTTACACTACCTGATGTATCTTTGATTTTGCAGCTTCTATTAGAGCTCCACTTTCAGCTTTATGATTAGATCCATCTTTGTTGTTGTTATTACCAGTCTGCAGGGTGATGAGACAAAGTTTATCAAGATTAAATATTTTTGACCATAATTTAAATCAGCGATTTCCAGGTGAGGTAACCTAAATTACCTAGAGAGCATTTTCAAAATGTAGAATTTGTGGGGCATGGTGGTTTACGCCTGTAATCCCAGCACTTTGGAAGGCTGAGGTGGGCGGATCACTTGAGCCCAGGAGATTGAGACCAGCTTGAGTAACATGGCAAAATCCCATCTCTACAAAAAATACAAAAATTAGCTGGGCATGGTGGCATGTACCTGCAGTCCCAGCTACTCAGGAAGCTGTGGGAAGATTGCCCAAGCCCAGGAGATTAAGGCTGCAGTGAGCCGCGACTGTGCTACTATAGTCCAGCCTGAGGTGGCAGAGTAAGACCCTGTCTTTAAAAAATGCAGAATCCCAGGTCCCACTCCTAGAGACTGAGGTTCAGTAGTCTAGAGTGGGTGACAGGAAGCTCTACTCATGAGCTCACAGTAGAACGTAATGATGAGCTGGTTTTATTTATTTACTAAGTTTAATGTTTCATAGAGATGGGGGTCTCCCTATGTTGCCCAGGCTCATCTCAAACTCCTGGGCTCAACTGATTCTCCTGCCTTGGCCCCTCAAAGTGCCAGGATTACAGTCATGAGCCACTGCGGCCAGCCTGGGCTTGTTTTAAAAAGCATGAATATTACTTTAAGCAGAACTCAGATTATCTTTCTAAAACCCAGAACAGATCCACCCACTTCTTAAAACTTTCTCTGTTATGAACACTGCCAATCACATCAAATTTGAACTTTCTAGTATTCAAAGTTCTTCAAACTATCACTCACACTCACATTGCCAACATCATCTCCCACTGCTCTCCTTTGCATTTCTCTGATACTGTCCATTTCATTACCAGAAAGGTCTCCAGCACACCATAAGCTCATACCTTTTGTGATATTCTCTGCCAGGCTGGTTATCCTGCTCTAACCCTCCTTTTCTGACTTGTCAAACTATTAACCATCTTCCAAGGCCAAAACAAGCATCCAAATTCCTTTGAAACATTCCCTAACCTCTTTCACCTCTTTCCTCCCTGTCCATGAACAGATGTTACCCAATTTATCTCTTCCTAGACCTGAGATCCTGGAAAGCAAGGACTGCAGTGTTTCTGTTTGTTTTGTCCCCTTAGTACCTAACAGAGTACCTTAGAACCTGACAGAGCACATAAACATCTGCTAAACTAAATTATGTTTAATCAAATATTATAAGTACTGAATATAAATATTTTACTACGTAATGTTTCGGTATAATGCTAAGGTTATTCAACTGAAATCCCTTAAGAATACACACTTAAATTGAAAAACATAATGCCAGATGTTTATTTTCTTTTTAAACCTCAAGAATGTGCACAGGTAAAAAGGTATTGACAATGTTTCCTGCAAACACTCCTTTTAAAACAAAGGGGCAGAAAAAGGAAGAAAGAAGGGTCATCTCTTGATAACCAGAAGCACAGGCAAAAGAAAAAACATGAGACTCAGGATGTACTCATACTGGGCACCAAGTCTCTCACCAGAACATGGGGAAGCTTAAACATCGTAAATGTATGATTTTCTTTTTCTTTTTTTGAGTTTGAGTTACAGTCTTGCTCTGTCTCCCATGGGGGCTGGAGTGCAGTGGCATAATCTTGGCTCACTGCAATCTCCGCCTCCCAGTTTCAAGTGATTCTCATGCCTTAGCCTCCTGAGTAGTTGGAATTACAGATGTGCACCACCATGCCCAGCTACTTTTTGTATTTTTAGCGGAGACAGGGTTTCAC
>NW_012119154.1:5316481-5318996 GCF_000951035.1 Colobus angolensis palliatus | reverse complement strand
GGCTAATTTTTTGTATTTTTAGTAGAGACGGGGTTTCACCATGGTCTCGATCTCCTGACCTTGTGATCCGCCCGCCTCGGCCTCCCAAGTGCTGGGATTACAGGCGTGAGCCACCCCGCCCAGCCTCAAGGTACATTCTTAGTCATCAGGAAAATATAAATCAAAACTGTAACAAGATACCACTTCACATCCTCTAAGATAGCTAAATTTTTTTTTTTTTTTAATTAAGATAGACAATAACAAGTGTTGGTAACAACGTGGAGAAATTACAAACTCACAAGTGGCTGGTGGGAATTTAAAACAGTGCAATCACTTTGTAACAGTCTGGCATAGGGTTAAATATAGAGTTAAGATACCATATAACCCAGTGATTCTACTCCTAAATATTATATCCAAGATAACTGAAAACATATATCCCTACAAAATTTTTACATGAATGTTCATAGAAGCACTATATATAATAACCAAAAAGTAGAAAAGAACCCAAATGTCCACCAACTTATAAAGAAATTTTTAAAATGTGGCATATTCATATAATGAATGGAATATTATTCAGCCACAAAAGGCATGAAGTACATGAAAAAATATATATATATATGCTACAATATGGATGAAGCTTGAAAGCATTATACTAAGTAAAAAAAAGCCAGTCACAAATGGCTGCATATTATGATTCCATTCATATATAATGTCCAGACGGTAAATCCAGAGACAGTAAGTAGATTAATGGCTGCTTAGGGCTCAGGAAAGGGGGAAATGGGGAGTGACTACAAATGGTACAGGGTTTCTTTTTGGGGTGATAAAAATATTTTGAAATTAGATAGTAGTAATGGTTGTACAAATGCGAGTACACTCAAAACTAAACTCTACACTTTAAAATGGTAAAGCTTATAATATGCAAATTGTATCTTAAAGCTGTTAATAGTTCATAATCACAAATACTAATATTTTAATTGTTTTCTCCTTTTTAATCCAGTAAACCAACAAGCAGAGAGAATTAATCATATTTTAGATTTTAGTCTGATTACCTTTAAACACTCACCTCATTCTTTCCATTTTTGTTATTGTTACCCTGTGAAATCATTTTTTCTAGGACAGCAAGAAGATGCAAAGCTTTCTCAGCTTGGTAGGTTAATATATACAGGTCTACAAGCAAAAAACACACTGCTTGGGCAAATTTTTCTTCTGGGAGAAAAAAACACAGGAAAAGAATAGTCACAATCTAAAGTAAAGCACACATCTCAGACCACTCTCTAGACAAGGATACAAAGCTTTAAAGAACAAAGCACAAATCTTTACTCAAATGAATGCATATCACCTAGAGCCATGAATGAGAGCAACTTGCAATGTCAACAGTGTCATTTTATTAGGCACTGCAAGGTCTCTCATTTCAGAAATTCCAGTGATTAAGTCTTCCTTCGGAAAATATCTACTAAATACTAGCACATGTAATGAGGAAATTACTTTAGGCGGAAAGAAACCTGAATTCCAACAGAGGTTAAGCATTCTTAACCTGAAATGTTGAAATCTGAAATCTGTAATCCTCCAAAATCCAAAACTTTTTTTTTGTTTTTGAGATGGTGTCTCACTCTGTCACCCAGGCTGGAGTGCAGTGTTGCAATCTTGGCTTACTGCAATCTCTGCCTACAAGGCTCAAGAGAGATCCTTTCACCTTAGCCTCCCGAGCAGCTGGGACCACAAACATGTGCCAGCATACCTGGTTAATTTTTTCATAGAGACAGGGTTTCACTATGTTGCCCAGGCTGGTCTCAAGCTCCTGAGCTCAAGTGATCCACCCACCTTGGCCTCACAAAGTACTGGGATTACAGGTGTGAGCCACTGTGTCCAGCCTCAAAATCCAAAACTTTTTGAGCTTGTGGCTACTTCTGATTTTATTTCCTATTATCCTCCCCACCTAGCTCCAGTTACGATGACCTTGCTGCTATTGCTCTCACCAAACACAGCCTCTCACTTCAGGTCTTCTCCATATCCCATTACCTCCAGTGGGAATGCTTTCCCTCTAAACAGCAGCAAGGCTAACGTCCTTTCTTTATTCAAATATCATCTCATTCCCAGGCCTTGCTTGATTACCTTACTTAAAAGATCCCCACTCAATCTCTATATTCTCATTCAATTTTAGCTTTACTTCACAACATTCAATATACAGCCAGCCCCCTGTATCTGTGGGTTCTGCACCTACAGATTCAACCAACCTCAGATTGAAAATATTAAAAGAAAAAAAAAAGAGTTGTTGCATCTGCAATGAACATGTACAGACATGTTTCCCATCATTGTTCCCTAAACAATATGGTATAAAAACATTTTCATAGCATTTACAGTGTACTGGATAGTATAAGTAATCTAGAGATTATTTAAAATGTATAGGAGGATGTACACAGACTATATGTAAATACTACACCGTTTTATTTTTTATTTTTATTTTTATTTTTTTGAGACGGAGTCTTGCTCTGTCGCCCGGGCTGGAGTGCAGTGGCCAGATCTCAGCTCACTGCAA
>NW_012119154.1:5314767-5315371 GCF_000951035.1 Colobus angolensis palliatus | reverse complement strand
TTTGCTGGGTGTGGTGGCGCATTCACTGTAATCCTAGCTACTCAAGAGGCTGGGGTGGGAGGATCACTTGGGCCTGAGAGGTGGAAGTTGCAGTGAGTGGAGATCACACCATTGCACTCTAGCCTGGGCAACAGAAAGAGACCCCATCTCAAAAAAAAAAAAAAAAGAAGCTGAGTAGTTATGATTCCAAGTTTGACACTGTAGAAAAGGCAAAACTACAGAGAGAGTAAAAAGATCAGTGGTTATAGGTAGAAAGGGAATTAAGAGGCACAACACAGAATTCTTAAGGCAGTGAAAAATACTGTGTGATACTATAATGAATACATTTGTCCAGACACATGGAACACACAACACCAAGAGCGAACCCTAACGTAAACTATGAACTCTGCATGACTATGATGTATCAATGTAGGTTTATCAGTTGTAACAAATGCACCACGCTGTTGGGGGATAATGGTGATGAGAGAGGCTATGGATGTGTTGGGGCAGAGGACACATGGGAAATCTCTGTACTTTCCTCTTGGTTTTGCTGTAAATCTAAACCTTCCCTAAAAAATAGTCTTTAAAAAAAAGATCCAAGCAGTAAAAGTTAAAAAAAAAAAAA
>NW_012119154.1:5303731-5309497 GCF_000951035.1 Colobus angolensis palliatus | reverse complement strand
TTTTTTGTATTTTTAGTAGAGATGGGGTTTCACCATGTTAGCCAGGATAGTCTCGATCTCCTGACCTCGTGATCCACCCGCCTCGGCCTCCCAAAGTGCTGGGATCACAGGTGTGAGCCACCGCGCCTGGCCTCGTTTTTGAATTTTAATGGGGTTTAAAAATTACTTTATGCCTATAAAGGATTATAGAGAGCCTGAAGGAACCACTTGCTTCTACCTGTGTCACACTTTAGGGTGATACGATACAGTATCGTGGTACTCATGATTACAGGGAAGATCTCATGACTCCCTAACAGCATGAAACAGTAACTAAAATTACAGGCTCTAGAGTTAAACACAACTGAGTTCATGTAGCTCTTACTACTCAAAAACTTTGTGTCTTTGGACAATTTATACAGCTATCTGTGCCTTGGCCTTCCCATTTTTAAAATAAGAAAAATTATATAGTTATTTCACAGGGCTACTGAGAAGAACAAATGAGAAGTTGCATCCAAGGTTCTTGGCAGTGCCTTGTCACACAGTGAACACTTAACATATGCTAGCTGAACCTATCAGCACCATCACTGTTATCAGCCCTCTTGAACACCAAAAGTCTAGCCCTAGGATTCAAGAAACATTGCGTTATAACCAGACCAATCCGCAATTCAAGCCCCAAACCAGACATAAAGCAGAATGTCTTCTATTTAATTAATCACCTCCTGATCCAAATGCTAAAACAACTTGACATTAGGATTAATCATATTTTTGTAATAATAAACAAGATATATCTCCATAACTAAGCTCCTTCATATAGTTCTTTCTTTCTCAAAATTTCAAAGCTCATTCGAATTTGGTATATTAGTGTATTCTGTTCAAGTTAATTAAAACCCCAGTTAAAAAAAAAATCACACAACATACCTTTTATCTCCTGGAATAATAATTTTACGGAAACAAAATTAATGCTAACAAATGCTTCAGACAAGAAATGTCAGACAAATCACATTTATTTTCCTTAACTATTTGTATCTGATAAATTAAAGAACAGAACAATACTTGTTATAGTTAAATTCATTTGTGTATCACCTGATTCTTCAGCTGGTTAAGTGTTTGTCTCAAATTATCTGTTGTTGTTTGGTTACTTTTAAAAAACTCAGCTACTGCTGTATTCAAAATTATTTTATAATCATCTTTGTTTATATCTTGTAGACAGGCAAGGTGTTGTAGACAGGCATCATAATTTCCAGACTAAAAAAAAAAAAACCACACACACACACACAAAATTACACACCAGCTTTAAGAACAGTATATCATTCCAAATACATTTCATTCATCTTTATCTTAAAAGTTCTTAAAAAGAAAGATGTAGTTTCCCCACATATACTAATCAAAGTCACTAGATAAAGCAGTATTCATGTCAGTTAAGAAACTGTGGATATTTACTTCCTAAGACTCAAAACCCTGACACTGACACAGATAAGACACATATATTGATATGATAAATATGTTGGTATATACACATAGTGCTAGCAGGGTATTAATGGCTGAGGCTAGTCAAGAAAGGTAATATAATCACTCCAAATTTTATTTTCTAGTAAATATATTTCGAATACCCAAGTGTTAAGTTCTTCTGCTTACATGCACGTAACCTGATAACCAAATAAGGTTTTCTTTCATATTGTTTAATGTCAGAAAAGTTAAAATTCTGCCAATAAAGTTTTGGGGTTCCATTTTAAAGTATCTTCAAGAAAATAATTTTTGAATCTGATATTTTCATAAATAAATAAAGAATTGAACAGCATAGTGAAATGAAAAGACTGATCCACATACTTACAAATCTAAATTTAAAAGACTTAAAAACAACAGTATATGAGTTAAAACATGTTTACAAAAACACAAAAACTTGAGAATGGCTCCAATTACTCTCATTTCTTTCACCATATTTAAACTCTAAAACATTTATTTTTAAAATTAAATAAACCTACTTATCTCTAAATTAACTCTTGAATTATTACAGAGTAAAAATTGTAAATTTAAAAATTCACTATGAAAAGATTCATACTTGACAGAACCCTACAACTTGAGCAGATTAAGAGAAGCCATTTCTTACTGTGAAAGCTTGGAAAGCATTGGTGGATAACTCCTTTTCTTGATCAGTGATCCCAGAGGACTGACCTGTGCCTTCATGTTTCTCTGCTCCCTGATCTGCAAATATATAAGTTTTACAGTTCTTTAGAAATAAAAGTTGTACAGTGGTCCCTTCTTATCCAGTTTCACTTTCTGCAGTTTCAGTCACCCAAGGTCAAGTATGGTATGAAAATATCAAATGGAAAATTCCAGAAATAAGCAGTTCTTAAGTTTTAAACTGCAATGTTCTGAGTAACATGATGAAATCTCTTGCCATCCTGCAGTGTCCCACTCTGTCCCATCCAGGAAGTCAATCATTCCTTTGTCCAGCATTCCATGTTGTATAAGATACCTCCCACTTGGACACATAGTAGCCATCTTGGTTATCAGATCAATAGGTCATAGGAAGAGAGGTGACTAGGGTATAGTAAGATATTTTGAGAAAGAGAAACTACATTCAGATAACTGTTATTACTGTTGTTGCTTATCTCTTACTATGCTTCATTTATAAACTTTATCATAGTTATTGTATGTATAAAAAAAACAGTATATAGATTCAGTACTATTTGTGATTTCAAGTATCCACCGGAGGTCCCTGACTGTATCTCCTGAGGAAAAGGTGGGGGACTACCGTATAGTGAATTTGTCCCTAGTTTTCATCTTGTGTTCTTCCTAATAAAGTTGCCAAAGTTAGGGCTCTCTCAACAATGACTGACCGATGTTACAAGCTAGTAAGAAGCTACTCCTCTGAAAACTTGAAAAGCTTCCTTTGGCCAAGTTGAAACACAATGAAAACCTGCCCACTTAAATAAAGACCACAAGCTCTGTTGATGAGGACATTCAAGCTGAGAATATTGTGATCTTTAAAAAATATTAGATCTGCCACTCAGCAACATACAGTCCCACACAGTCAAGCAACTATGCCAGGTGCTGGAGACAGAAAAAGATAAACACACCTACGATGCCTTTAAGAGATTTATAATTTAGTTGGAAAGTAGTAACACTTAGTCAGAAAACTACATTGATAAGGGCTTACAGCTAATTCCCAGGCAAGGAATATTTTCATAGGCTCAGAAATCTAAAAGATTAACACATTTAAAAAGTTTCTTTAATATGTTAAGTGTCCATATAAATTCGCAGTAAAGGTTAATAATCTGTTTAGCTGGGAAAACTACCTCCTACCTCTATAATTTACTATTTTAAATATTAGATTTTTTGCTTTTTGTTTTAATTTGAAAATAGAATTCCAAGTTAAAGGTAAAAATCTCAGCTGAACCAAACCTAAAACTACTAACTCACTTAACAAAAGTGTGTTAAGTACTCTAACAAATGCTTCAATACTTTTTATAGTTCTCTCAAGAGTCTTTGTTGGCTGGGCATGGTGGCTCATGCCTATAATCTCAGCTACTTGGGAGGCTAAAGCACAAGAATCGCTTGAACCTGGGAGGCAGAGGTTGCAGTGAGCTGAGATCACATCACTGCACTCCAGCCTGGGCAATATAGTGAAACTCTGTATCAAACAAAACAAAACAAAAATGGTTAATTATTTACCATGTGCCAGACTTGCTATGTTAAAATTTATACAGGTTAATCCTCACCACACCACAAGGTCATAGATAATTTTTTTTTTTTTTTGAGATGGAGTCACCCAGGCTGGAGTGCAGTAGCACAAACTCAGCTCAGTGCCAACCTCCACCTACAGGGTTCAAGTGATTCTCCTGCCTTAGCCTCCTGAGTAGCTGGGACTACAGGCATGCGCCACAACACCTGGCTAATTTTGTATTTTTAGTAGAGATGGGGTTTCACCATATTGGCCAGGCTAGTCTTGAACTCCTGACCTCAGGCGATCTGCCCACCTCGGTCTCCCAAAGTGCTTGGATTACAAGCATGAGCCGCCGCACCTGGCCGAGGACATAAATAATTTCATTTCCACTTTATACATAAGGAAACCAGCACAGAAAACTTAATTATCTTACCCAAGACCATAGGGCTAGAAAGTATATTTTCAGGTTTTGTTCCCATAAAAAAGAATAGATTTTTTAAAGTATTCAATAACAAAAATACATTGCTGCACACATGACGCTTAGAAAAGGCTTTTATGGGCTTCACTAAAGGCTGACATCTGTAACTGACACCAAAAGAAAAAACAAAAAGCATGACACTTTGCATTCTGAAACTGTATACCCCCTTCTGTAAGCTGTAGCAACAGGTTTTTAAATTTTAATCAAGCTTTACAACCATTGCACAATTCCATATAACACATGAAATTGGAAGTCTACCTGTATTAAAACTAACCTTTGCCATTATGAAGATTGCAATAAATTACTGTTCAATATTAAGTAATTAATTCTAAGACCAACACTTCCTTAGAACTCTGATATACAGTACATGGATCTAACAGCCTTGGGTTGACTAATGGCAAGGAACCTGAAGGTTCACAACACACAATGATTTGTAAATTTTGTAACTGGACTTCAACAGACATCAATCACCCATGTGGTTCAGCTTGACATGATTCAAATGTTAGCAAGTGGTCTTAGCTGACCAACAACATGTGCATCTCAATGAGTTTGGGAACTCTTTATAATCTTCACTTATCAAGTCACTATCTGAAAGAGATTAAAAACAGTATCTTCAAACAGTGAAAACTCAATTTCCAAAGGCAACTCTTTCTGTAGTTAGGTAATGGAGAGAGAATGAGTTAAGAGTTTAGCCAGAAAAGCTTTTAGATAAACTATGACGTTTTGGATTCAGCAATGGTTGAATAATTATCACATGAATACCTTTGCCACATATTCTATGACTCACCAAAATAGTCTAGTAATTGCTTCAGCCAAAAGAAAAACTACTCATTAAATGAAATTAGACATTTGTTAATTAAAATGGAATAGGTTGAAAAAGGATGTCACTGTGCCCAAGACATGTGACTGCGAACAGAAGTATGATTTAAAGAAGCCAGTAACCACAAGTACAAACACTTCTAGGAAACTCAAGAGTTGGAAGGCCCTAACAAACCTTACAAACAATAAAAGCTAGTGAAAGAACTTCACAAAGTTTTTGTGGCCTAACTGGAAGTTTGCAGGAATTGCTTATTCAAAAAAAGTTTAAAAGCTGAGCTTGTTCTCAAAAACCAAACAAATCTGTCCTGGAAGAAACTGTCTATGGGGTCATAGGGTGCATGTTCTAGATTACCAGTAAGCACCATTTTTCCTTTGATTGCGGAACACCAGATAAGGTCATCAGTAATAATACTGGAGTAATGAGGAAACGTGAGGACATACGAATTTATGAAGACTGAGACAGGTAGGAGAACAGGCGCAAGAGTCAGAAGGCCTGGTTTAAATCTGGTCTTCCCCTTCCTAGCTGGATAAATTTAAATTAAGACTTCCTAAACCCTGGTTTTAAAACTGAGATAATAAGCACCTACTGCCTCAAGAGTTGAATGTGAGGATTATATGAGATAAGGCATAAAAAGCACTTAATACAGAATTTGGCACCAAGTATGCATTCAATAAATGGTAGCTGTTATTCTCATTTTTGAATTTTTTTTTTTTTTGAGACGGAGTCTCACTCTGTCACCCAGGCTGGAGTGCAGTGGCACGCTCTTGGCTCACTGCAAGCTCCGCCTCTCGGGTTCACGCCATTCTCCTGCCTCAGCCTCCC
>NW_012119154.1:5293147-5300020 GCF_000951035.1 Colobus angolensis palliatus | reverse complement strand
GCGTAAACCCGGGAGGCGGAGCTTGCAGTGAGCTGAGATCCGGCCACTGCACTCCAGCCTGGGTGACACAGCGAGACTCCATCTCAAAAAAAAAAAAAAACTATTATTTATAACTGCTGACTTCTTACCAGACAGAGTCTGCACATAATCCCACAGCATTTCTTTATTTGTCCAAAAGTAGTCTCCATTGCCAATTGAAAGAGTATATGACCGTTCACCCATAAGCTTGACTTTCCTTCTACTCTGGCCTAATGAACATGGCTGACCTTCTATGCGTACAGAGCTCTCTGACCCACAAACCTTGACAGCCTTTACACCAATAGACTTCATTTCTAATCAAACAAATGCCTTTAGGTTTGAACTAAGCAGAAAAGAAATGCACCACGTTTTCAAAACTGAAAATCATCAGTTAACTGAAAGCACAGACACATTCCAATATAGAATGTTAATCATTCAAATCTGATTGGAGGAGACTACAAGCTACACTCATCAAAATACAGCTCCACTGATATATCAAGAAAACTTTTCTAAAGAAAAAAGGGATGTTAAATGACCTAAGGAGATCAACGATCACAGTCACAAAATACCAATGATGTCCTTGTGAAGGGAAGTTTTAAATCTTAAGGAGGAGGCCACTTTGAAGAAAAACAATTCAGGCCCACTAACGTCACTATACAGCTCAGCTAGGTTAACATACCTCACGTATGGTTTCTATCATGTGAACAAGTATACCTGACTTACCAAAACCTCAAATGGTTTATTCACTAAACCATATTCCGCCCACTTTAAGCTGGACAAGAGGAGCTGCAGAAATAGGAAAGCACACACTTTGCAGTCAAAGAATAAGCCATTCGTAACAAGCAATGCTACAGAATTGAGCATCCTGTTCATAAGTGAAGAAATAAACGAACAGAAATTCAAATCAACAATATTAGCATGGCCGGCACAGTGGCTCAGGTCTGTGATCCTAGCACTTTGGGAGGCCATGGCAGGAGGATCACCTGAGGTCAAGGAGTTTGAGAGCAGCCTGGCCAACATGGTGAAATCCCATCTCTACTAAAAATACAAAAATTAGGCTGGGCGCAGTGGCTCACACCTGTAATCTCAGCACTTTGGGAGGCCAAGGCGGGTGGATCACAAGGTCAGGAGATCGAGACCATCCTGGCTAACACGGTGAAACCCCGTCTCTACTAAAAATAAAAAAATTAGCCGGGCGTGGTGGTGGGCGCCTGTAGTCCCAGCTACTCGGGAGACTGAGGTAGGAGACTGGCGTGAACCTGGGAGGCAGAGCTTGCAGTGAACTGAGATTGCGCCACTGCACTCTAGCCTGGGCAACAGAGCAAGACTCTGTCTCAAAACAAAAACAAAAACAAACCAACAAAACTACCAGAGACTGGACAATTTATAAATTGACTCATGGTTCTGCAGGCTGTACAGAAAGTACATATGGGGAGTTCTCAGGAAACTTACAATCATGGCAGAAGGCAAAGAGGAAGCAAGCACATCTTCACATGGTCGGCAGAAGAGAGAGCAAAGGGGGAGGTGCTACACACTTTTAAATAATGACATCTAGTGAGAACTCACTCACTATCACCAGTACAGCAAGGGAAAAATCCATCCCCATGATCCACTCACCTCCCACCAGGTCCCTCCCCTAACACTGGGGATTTACAATTCAACATGAGATTTGGGTGGGGACACAGAGCTACACTGTATCATTAGGTCATCGTTTTTTGGTTTTTTATTTTTTTCAAAAGAGTCTAAGCCAATTAGAATTAATTAAATAGAATCAGAATGCCCTACATTCTGAATTTTTCTGGTTATTTCCTCAATATTACATGCAGTTTAACATTTCTGGCAAGAATACTATATAGGTAATGTAAAATTAGCCATTTTTATTTATCTTTTATTTATTTATTTAGATGGAGTCTTGCTCTGTCACCCAGGTTGAACTGCAGTGGCACAATCTTGGTTCACTGCAACCTCCGCCTCCTGGGTTCAAATGATTCTCCTGCCTCAGTCTCCCGAGTAGCTAGGACTATAGGCACCTGCCACCACATCTGGCTAATTTTTGTATTTTTAGTAGAGACGGGGTTTTGCCATGTTGGCCAGGCTGTTCTCAAACTCCTGACCTCCCAGGTGACTGCTGGCCTCAGCCTCCCAAAGTGCTAGGATTACAGGTGTGAGCCACTGCGCTTGGCCTAGTCATTTTTAATGTTAAGTTTTCTTTTCTGCAAAAAATTTACCATTTGTTTTTAAAAGGTGCCTTTTATATTTTATTATCTCCCAAAGAATATTCTGTTTCTTGGTTCTACTCACTAGCAAAAGGTCCATGCATCACTAATGGAAATATCATTAAAAGGAAATGTGACCACTGCATAAATGTGATGTCATGGGCCGCAAACATAGGTAGGTGATAGCAATGTCACTGTGTATGACTTTAAAGAATTTCAAAGTCTCACAATATTTGAATTTCTTATTTATACATGATTTTTTTTTTCATACAGAATTGTTGCTTCAGACTGAAACTCAAAGACCTCCAAAGCTTGAACTTATCTGCAAAATGGGGATAAGAAAACCCTTTTTCAAGTTATCGTAAGGCTTTAGTAAGAATATATGTAAAGTAATTGGCATATACCTGGCAGAGTAAACCCCTAATACGTAGCACGATAGTGCAGATTCTATCCTTTTCAACATACAGCGAGAGGCAGGTTGCACAGTGACGTACAGACAATTTTTAGAATTGAACTAAGACTAAAACTTTAATGTCACTTCTGAAATTAAACAGATGCTACAGAAGTGGAACTGGGGCAAATTTCAGCTTCCCTATTTACTAAAATGCGAGTCTGTATTATATAGTTTTTAGCATCCCTTCCAACTCAGATTGAGTAACTCCAAACACGCTTCTATAAAGAAACTGAGGCCGGGCGCAGTGGCTCATGCCTGTAATCTCAGCACTCTGGGACGCCGAGGCGGGTGGATCACCTGAGGTAGGAGTTCGAGACCAGCCTGGACAACATGGTAAAACCCCAATTAAGGTATCAACGGAAGACAAATCCCCACATGAGAAATAGTAGACCATCTTGTCCCCAAGTTTACCCCTCAAGAGTGCCTACAACCAACTTTCCAGAAAGTTGTCAAGAATCACACCAGTCATGGGGTTCTTTTGCTTACTGTCTCCTTTTCATTCTTCCCTCTCCTTCAATAGATCTGCCAACATGGACTCAAGGTGGGGCTACAGCTGGCAGAATGCTCCCCCAGTATGGTGTCCCAGAGTTGCATCTTTCACAGTAGCCTCCACTTTCACACCTCATCCATCACAAGCCTCCTTCCAGGATACTGGGAAGTGTGACTCCTTCTATAATGGCCACCAGCAGTTGCCTAGATAAACAAGCTCCCTAATCCTCAAGAACCCTGCCACAGTCCTTTATAGTGTTCCTGAAACACCAGAAACTTGCTGAAAGAAGAGTAAATATGAATGGCTTAATAACAGGAAATGAAACTCAGCCTCATTATTTATTAAATAATTGTAAATTATACCATGGCACATTAACAGTTATTAAGTCTACATAACTTGATGTGGAAAAATATCTACAACATGTTGTTAAATAAAAGAAAGAGATTGCAAACTGCTTTGTACAACTGAATCCTATGTTTTATAAAAACATATACACAAATATGTACCTCTGAATAAATATAGAATAAAGTCTACAAAGATACACAGCAAACTATTCATCAAACTGTATGTGCACTTATGATCTGGGCACTTTGTGATTACTGCCTAGACACCAGGAGCATCTCAAAGCACCAGTTGTTGGCCAGGTTTGGTGGCTCACACCTGTAGTTCCAGCATTTTGGGAGGCCAAGGTGGGTGGATCACTTGAGCCCAGGAGTTCAAGACCAGTCTGGTCAGCATGGTGAAACCCCGTCTCTACAAAAAACACAAAAATTAGCTGGGTATGGTGGCATGCATCTGTAGTCCCAGCTACTAGGGAGGCGAAGGTGAGAGGATTGCTTGAACTCAGGAGGTGGAGGGTGCAGTGAGTTGAGATTGTGCCATAGCATTCCAGCCGGGGCAGCAGAGTAAGACCTCATCTTAATAAACTAAAAATAAAAGAACCAGTTGTCAACAGAACTAACTTTGGGAAGTCCTAGCCTGGAACATGTCAGCAGTCAGTGAAGAATGCCAACTTCCTTTTTCCAAGAAGGCAATATGACATAATTAAAAGAATCAGTCACATCTTCAGTCCAGTCTTTCTTTGGCCTGTCTTTAATTGGAGATGCTAAATAAATACAGCTCCCTTACCCCTTTTCCTTTTACCAGAACTAAAAATTCTTGTATTTTTAAAAATGTATTTACATTTGTACTTTAAACATAAAAATTAACAATAAAATTCGATTTCATGTGACTTGACTATGAAACAGCTCTTCAGATCACTATGAAACCCCTAGAAGACTGCACACCCTTTTGAGAGTCACCACTTACAACAACGTAATACTGTATAACTTGTACTTAAAAAAACTCATCTAAGATCTGAGAACTTATCTGCTCTATAAAAAAAGGCATTCTAGTATTTGGGCTTATTAAAAGTGTTACTTCTGATAATTAAAGTTAGCAGGTCAATTAGTATTTTATTTCCACTTTAGCATACAACAGGGAGGAGGAAAAGCTAAGAGTTAAGTGAATAAAGTTTGCCAGTTTCAAAAGACAATGTTAAACAGTTTTTTCTGTGGAAAGTCAATAACAAGGAGTTTAACTGCAAGAACATACTGTTTACCCAACGGATGTGTTTTGCAAAACTGTCAGGTGCACAAAAAAGGTAAGGACCAATTATTTTAAAATGTGTAAAAATGGGACACAGGACTTTAGGACCTCAGACAGCAAGTTATAAGTTTAGATTGAAACAGAATCCTCAATCCACCATATTGTCACCATAAAATTTTAACAAAGAATATAAATACCTTTCATGTTTCGTTTATTATTAAAGATTTTAGAAAACCTAACATTTTAAAAAATGTGTCTTGTCTCATAAAGAAGCATAATAGATTTAAACCAAATGCCAAAAATTCTTAGTTTGCCATCAAGTTATCTCTAAAGCTTCTTCTAAAATATGCCCCTTGGCTGGGCACAGTGGCTCACACCTATAATCCCAGCACTTTGGCAGGCCAAGGCAAGAGGATTGCTTGAGCCTAGGAGTTCGAGACCAGCCTGGGAAACAAAACGAGACCCTGTCTCTATTAAAAAAAATTGTTTTAATTAGCCAGACATAGTGGCATGTGCCTGTAGTTCCAGCTACTTGGGGGGCTAAGGTGGGATAATCGCTGAAGCCTCAGAGGTTGAGGCTACCGTGAGCCATGACCATGCCACTGCACTCCAGCCTGGGTGATAGAGTGAAACCCTATCTCAAAAATAATAATAATAATAATAAATATGAATAAAATAAATAAGTAAAATATGCCCTAGATTAGATGACATTCTTTAATGGGACTTCTGGCCCCAACTGTAAGAGTACCTTAGAAATACAGGACAAAGGGGAAAAAAAACCAACAACTCACCCAGGTGTTGAAAATTTTGAGCTTCTATTCTCCACTAAAAGCAGAGTAGTTCATGTGGCCACTGCTGTCAGCAACCCCAGAAAATGGAAATCTCAGGCTAGACATGGTGGCTCACACCTATAAATCTCAGCACTTTGGGAGGCCAAGGCGGGCGGATCACCTGAGGTCAGGAGTTCCAGATCAGCCTCATGGTGAAACCCCGTTTCTACTAAAAATACAGAAATTAGCTGGGCATGGTGGCATATGCCTATAATCTCAGCTACTTGGGAAGCTGTGGCAGGAGAATCATTGGAACCTGGAAGATGGAGGCTGCAGTGAGCCGAGATCACGCCATTGCACTCCAGTCTGGGCGACAGAGCGAGACTCCATCTCAAAAAAATAAAAATAAAATAAAATAATAAAAAATAAAAGAAATAGAGAAATAAAATGTAAGTCTTCTAAAATTCTCCAGAAAAGGAGAGAAGCCAATTTAAAGTAAATATATAAGCTGGGCTGGACACAGTGGCTCACGCCTGTAATCCCAGCACTTCGGGAGGCCGAGGCAGGTGGATCTTGAGCTCGGGGCAGCATGGCAAAACCCCATCTGTACCAAAAACACAAAACTTAGCCAGGTGTGGTGGCACATGCCCATAGTCTAGGTACTTGGGAGGCTGAGGTGGGAGGATCACTTGAGCCCAGGAGGTGGAGGTTGCAGTGAGCTGAGATTGTGCCACTGCACTCCAGCTTGGGTGACAGTGAGACCCTATCTCAAAATAAATAAATAATAAATAAATAAATAGATAAGCTGGACTCTAAGGCTGACAAGAGTCTCTGAAATTCCCATTTCTACACACGTTTGAGAACTGAGCTCAATAAATAACCTTTTACGTGTTGAGAAACCATTATTTTACCTACATTCTTTAACTTTAGGATAAAAATTTTCTGTTTTTAAAAAAACACACTTCACTACTCAGGAGGCTTAGGAAGGAGGATTGCTTGAGCCTAGTATATGACTACCAGCCTGAGCAATCAGCGAGACCCCATTTCTTCTTCTTCTTTTTTTTTTTTTGAGACGGAGTCTTGCTCTATTGCCCAGGCTGGAGTGCAGTGGCACAATCCCAGCTCACCACAACCTCTGCTTTCTGGGTTCAAGTGATTCTCCTGCCTCAGCCTCCTGAGTAGCTGGGATTACAGGTGCCCATCACCATGCTTGGCTAATTTTTGTATTTTTAGTAGAGGCGGGGTTTCACCATGTCGGCCAGGTTGGTCTTGAACTCCTGATCTCAAGTGATCTTGAGATCCGGCCAAGACCCCATTTCAAAAGAAAACAAAAAAAAA
>NW_012119154.1:5286158-5291097 GCF_000951035.1 Colobus angolensis palliatus | reverse complement strand
GCTGCACTCCAGCCTGGGCCACAAAGCAAGACTCCGTCTCAAAAAAAAAAAAAAAGAAAAATGAATACTTAATTTATTAAAGTTACAAATCCAAAAAGCCTAGATTTTACTCAAACTTTTACACTGAACTCAGACAACTTACTCTACTTGGAGGTCTAATTTTAAAGGCCTGCGAGGCCTACAACATAACATTTTCAAACATAAAATGTTAACTATTTAAACAATTTTATCAAGACTACACTTTCAGGGATCATTTCTACAGTTCATTACTAGAGAAGTTTCTCCAAAACGGCAGAGTACCAAACTTTTTTTTAATTAAAAAAAAAAATTTTATCAAGTGAGAACTATTGCAAACCCCTCCCACAAACCCGAACAAAATATATTCAATTTTAAGTATAATTGTTAGACTTAAGAAGACAACATTTTTGTATTTTAACATGTCAAGAAAAAAAAATTTCCTGAGAATAACTTATAAATCTAAAAAATTAAACTTATAGTGACTCTTAGGTACTCTCTAATGTCCGCAAAATAAAATAACTACAGTAAGGTTTCAACTTAAATTCACAAGTATAAATCAGTATTCAGTAACTTATACATTTTAAATTGAAATCATAAGACTAATATAAGTGCTGGACATGGTGGCTCATACCTGTAATCCCAGCACTTTGGGAGGTCAAGGTGGGAGGATGCTTGAGCTCAAGAGTTCAAGACTAGCGTGGGCAACATGATGAAACCCCATCTCTACAAAAAATACAAAAATTAGCCAGGTGTGGTGGCGCATGCCTGTAGTCCCAGCTACTTGGGACGTTGAGGTGGGAGGACTCCTTGAGCCTGGGAAGTCAAGGCTACAGTGAGCAGTGTTCATGCCACTACACTCCAGCCTGGGTGACAGAGTGAGGCTCGGTCTAGGGGGAAAAAAAAAAAAGACCAATATATTACTCTAAATTCTAATATTAAAAACACTTAAGAAGTTGGGCACAGTGGCTCACACCTGTAATCCCAGCACTTTGGGTGGTCGAGGCAGGAGGCCTGCTTGAGTCCAGAAGTTTGAGACCAGGCCGGGCGCGGTGGCTCAAGCCTGTAATCCCAGCACTTTGGGAGGCCGAGATGGGTGGATCACGAGGTCAGGAGATCGAGACCATCCTGGCTAACACGGTGAAACCCCGTCTCTACTAAAAAATACAAAAAACGAGCCGGGCGAGGTGGCGGCGCCTGTAGTCCCAGCTACTCGGGAGGCTGAGGCAGGAGAATGGCGTGAACCCGGGAGGCGGAGCTTGCAGTGAGCTGAGATCCGGCCACTGCACTCCAGCCCGGGCGACAGAGCGAGACTCCGTCTCAAAAAAACAGAAAAAAAAAAAGAAGTTTGAGACCAGCCCAGGACACATGGCAAAACCCTGTCTCTACAAAAAAATAGAAAAACTGGCTGGGTGTGGTGGCATGCACTTGTAGTCCCAGCTACTTACTTGGGAGGTTGGCGTGGGAGGATCACTTGAGCCCAGGAGGTCGAGACTGCAGTGAGCCAAGATCAGGCCCTGTACTGCAGCCTGGGCAACAGAGTGAGACCCTGTCTCAAAAAATTAATTAAATTTAAAAAAGAAAAAAAAAATCACTTTAAATATCAAACATAGGTCACTACCACATCAATTCCTTGTTCTGAAAACTGGTAATTGAAAAGAACGAATTAAGCTTTTAGCATTTAACATGTCTTTCTGGGAAGAATAATAGTCAATATGGGAAAGCTATTCTTTTTTGTTGTTGTTTTTGAGACAGGGTCTCACTTTGTAGCCCAGGCTAGAGTGCAGTGGTGTGATCACGGTTCACTGCAGTCCTGACTTCCTTGGCTCCAGTGACCTTCCTACCTCAGCCTCCCCAAGTAGCTGGGACTACAGGCATGCAGCAGCACACCGACTAAGTTTTTTCAATCTTTTTGTAGAGACGGGCTCTCCTTATGTTGCCCAGGCTGCTCTTGAACTCCTGGGCTCAAGCGATCTGCCTACCTTGGCCTCCCAAAGTACCAGGATTACAGGAATGAGTCACTGTACCCAGCCCAGGAGAGCTACTCTTCAAGGAAGAACATTCACTAACAAATGTAGAAACTACAATAGAACTAGGTAAAAAATCATTTTGTAACCCTCAATAATACAACTGATTGAGGAAAGAATCAACAACAGTGGATATTTACAAAATGCCAATTACTCCATAAATTACCTCTAACTGAAAATGGAAAAAGATGTTCCTATCAGCACCTCAAATTGATCAATTTAGCATCACTAATACTGGATAACCTGACATTATGTACTTTATACAGAAAATAAAGTATATACCATCAACCACAAAGTATCTCAAAAATATGCTGAACCTAAATCTAATCAAGCCTGTAGAAATAAATCAGAGTTTAAGAAAATACAAGAGACAAAGCTGGGTGCAGTGGCTCACACCTGTAATTCCAGCACTTTGGGAGACCAAGCTGGCAGGATTCCTTCAGCCCAAGAGTTTGAGACCAGCCTGGGCAATATACTGGGACTCTGTGCCTACAAATAAATTTTAAACTTATAGTCATAGCTGGGACTACAGGCACATGTCACCACACCCAGCTAACTTTCTGTATTTTTTGTAGAGACAGGGGTCATGATGCCCAGGCTGGTCTTGAACTCCTAGGTTCAAGTAATCCACCCACCTCGGCCTCCCAAAGTGCTAGGATTTATAGATATGAACCACCATACCTGGCAGGAAATTGGCTTTTTTTTTTTTTTTTTTGGTGACAAGGTCTCAGTCACTCAGATTGGAGTGCAGTAGTGTAATCTTGGCTCACTGCAACCTCTGTCTCCCAGACTCCAGTGATCCTCACACCTCTTCCTCCCTTATAGGTGGGACGACAGGCATGCGCCACCACTAATTTTTTGCATTTTTGGTAGAGATGGGGTTTCACCGTGTTGCCTACACTGGTCTCTAACTCAACTCAACTCAACTGATCCTCCCACCTCAGACTCTCAAAGTGCTGGGATTACAGGTGTGAGGCACCGTGCCCGGCTGGCAGGAAATTTTTAACATATTAAAACATGAATTGTCTAAAACATGACAATGGTATTGTGATTATGTAGGTGAATGTCCCTATTTTTAAGAAACGCACGTTGAAATATTCAGAAATGAAGTGTTATGATGTTTATAACCTATGTTGAAATGATTCAACATGAAAAGTCATAGCTAGAGTCGGGTGTGGTGGCTCACATTGGCACTTTGGGAGGCCGAGGCTGGCAGATCACTTAAGGTCAGGAGTTCAAGACCAGTTTGGCCAACATGGTCAAACCACATCTCTACTAAAAATACAAAAATTAGCTGGGCGCGGCCAGGCACGGTAGCTCACGCCTGTAATTCCAGCACTTTGGGAGGCCAAGGCGGGTAGATCACAAGGTCAGGAGATTGAGACCATCCTTGCTAACATGGTGAAATCCTGTCTCTACTAAAAATACAAAAAACTAGCCAGGCGTGGTGGCACACGCCTGTAGTCCCAGCTACACAGGAGGCTGAAGCAGGAGAATCACTTGAACCCGGGAGGCGAAGGTTGCAGTGAGCCGAGATCGCACCATTGCACTCCAGCCTGGGCAACAGAGCGAGACTCCATCTCAAAACAAAACAAACAAACAAACAAAAACAGCTCGGTGTGGTAGCGTGTGCCGGTAATCCCAGCAACTTGGGAGGCTGAGGCAGGAGAATCACTTGAACTCGGGAGGTGGAGGCTGCAGTGAACCGAGATCGCACCACTGCACTCCAACCTGGGCAACAGAGCGAGACTCCATCTTAAAACAAAACAAACAAAAACAGCTGGGTATGGTAGCGTGTGCCTGTAATCCCAGCAACTCGGGAGGCTGAGGCAGGAGAATCACTTGAACTCGGGAGGTGGAGGTTGCAGTAAGGCAAGATTGCACCACTGCACTCCAGCCTGGGCAAGAGTGAGATTCCATCTCAAAAAAAATAATAATAATAAAGAGTCATAGCTAGTGATATAGGAAGCAAATACGGTAAAATATAACAACTGCTGAACTAGGGGGTAGATATATAGACATTCATTTTATTTTTTAAATTTTTTAGGTGTCTGCAATCATTCATAATAAAAAGTTGAAAAAATGCCAAATAATGCCGGGTACAATGGCTCATGACTATAATCCTAGCACTTTGGAAGGCCAAGGCAGGAGGATCACAAGGTCAGGAGTTCGAGACCAGCCTGGCCAACGTGGTGAAACCCCCATCTCTACTAAAAATACAAAAAAAACTAGCTGAGCATGGTGGCATGCGCCTGTAGTCCCAGATACTTGTGAGGCTGGGACATGAGAATCACCTGAATCCAGGAAGCGGAGGTTGCATTGAGCTGAGATCCCGCCACTGTACTCTAGTCTGGGCAATAGGGGGAGACTCCATGTTAAAAACAAACAAAACACAGGCTGGGCACGGTGGCTCACACCTGTAATCCTAGCACTTTGGAGGTCAAGGTGAGCGGATCACGAGGTCAAGAGTTTGAGACCAGCCTGACCAACATAGTGAAACCCCGTCTCTACTAAAAATACAAAAATTAGCTGGGCGTAGCGCACGCCTGTAATCCCAGTTACCTGGGAGGCTGGAGCAGGAGAATCGCTTGAACCGAGAGGTGGAGGTTGCAGTGAGCCAAGATCGCATCACTGCATTCCAGCCTGGGCAACAGGGTGAGACTCTGTTTCAAAAACAAACAAACAAACAAACAAACAAACAAACAAACAAACCAGATAATGCAGATTCCTCACTGGACCTTGAAGAAAGCAAATGGCGGGACGGTGTTGCTGTAGTATACTCAACTCATCTCTGTAAATTATATAAAGATGACTTAAAATATATATTTTAAGTCAATATGAGCTTGTGTAGGAATAGAAAAAGTGTGGAAGAATGGCAAACTTGGTACCAGTTAGCT